>NC_091072.1:159459500-159771000 GCF_032405125.1 Capricornis sumatraensis
CACATATCTTATGTCTCCTGCATTGGCAGGAGGGTTCTTTACCACTAGCGCCACCTCAAAAAACAATCAATGGAGACCAAACTTAAAATAATGCAGGTGTTGAAATAGCAGTCAAGGATGTTAAAGCAGCTATTATACACACCTTCAAGTTCATAAAGGAAAATATGCTTAAAGTAAATGAAAAGAGAGGAAATCACACTGAAAAAACAAAAATAAAAATCTTTGAAAACAGGGAAATTCCCTAAGAGTGAAATACAGTATTTAAAACTATTTTTTACAAACAGAAAAGAAAAAGAAGCCCATTGGTGATGTTTAAGAGGAGAATGGAGGTGATAATACAGGAACTTTCATTATTTTTTTTATTTGAGGAACTTCCCTGGTGGTCCAGTGTTTAGAACTCTGTGCTTCCTCTGCAGAAGGTGCAAGTTCTATCCCTGGTTGGGGAACCAGGATCCCGCGTGCCACATAGCGAGGTCAAGAAGTAAACGTGAAGTCAGTGACTGTGGATTTGGAAGTGACGCACACAGTGATTCTCTGGGGCTGATGTGAGCCTGCTCTGACACCAGTGCCATGCTTCCAGAGGTGGCCCACCCCAGGCTGCCCCTGCCCCCCGCTTTCTGGGCAATGCCTCCACCTCGAGCCCCCGCAGTGGAGGTGGCAGGGACCCCTCCTCCTTCTGACTTAACCCCGTGTTGTAGGGGAAGCTGGGGGTGGAAGCACCTTTACACACACCCTCCTGGGGCCAGCCTTCCCCCGCCTGGCTGCCCAATCCCGCAGGGACCTGCCCGATGCTACTGGAACCAGTGGGTCTCTGCCACCTGACGACAACAGGGACCCGATCAGAGCTGCCTGTGGGTAGGTGGGAGTCCTTCTGTTCTGTCTGGAAACCAGGGATTCTTGGAGTGGGTGCTGGGGCCTCGCCAAGCAAGAGGTAGCCAGTGAGGGTAGCAGAAGCCACGGCCAGCACCTAGCTCTCTCTGTGGCCTGGTGTGGGGTCCTCCCAGCGGGACCAGAGGCAGGGGGTGGGGATAGGGTGAGCAGCAGCCGCCCGAAGCAGGACAGGCTGAGGCTGGGGTGGCCTGGCAGAGTGGTCTCACAGTCTTAGATTGCAGCCACCTCCTCCTCAGACTTCTCCCTGGGGTGTACCTGGGGAGCCCCCCAGCCACACCCTGAGCTGCTGCACAGGGGAGGGCAGGACATCGAGGTGGGGACCAGGAACTCCCGAGCAGCATCACCAGACCCTTCAGGCGCTGTTCTCGGGGAGCCCCGGGCGTCTGGGAGATGGGTGGGGGCACAGCAGAGTCTGGTTTAAGGAGCGCTGCCCACCACCATGGGACCCGCAGTCTGGGCTGAAAGTGCGGGGAGGGGCAGCGTGTGGTCAGAAGCACTTGGCCAGCCTGTGCCCCTTCATCTGTCCCCTCACGCTCGGTGAAGTCACCCGGGGGCCAGGTCGCCATCTGCAGCCCCCGACTGGCCAGCTAGCCAGGTCTGGAGTGCAGGTGCCTGCGACTAGGTTGGGGCAGCTTCCAGCCATCCACTCGGGCCCCACGTGACCAGTGTCCAGCGTCCAGAGAGGCAGAGTGTCCGGGAACCACGGACTGGGATAAAGCCACCTGCTGGCCGTGAGACCTGGGTGTGTCCCCCTTTAGGTCCTGGCACTTCAAGTCGCCTGGGAGGGGCTGACGTGTCAGAGCAGGTCCCAGGAAGGAGCCAGGTGGGGCAGGCACACAGTCGGGCATCGGGGAATGGGGTCTTGGGCAGGATGCCACTACGTGGGCTGTGAGGGGGTAGACGAGGCCAGGGAGGCAGCCCTGGCTGGTCCTGCGGGGAGAAACCTCCGAGAAGCAGATCTCAGAGGACCTGTGGAAGGTGTCTGTTATGGGTTGTGTCCCCCACAAAAGACGCTGAAGTCCCTAGCCCTCCAGTATCTGTGAACGTGACCTGATTCAGAAGTAGGATGACACAGTTTATGTGTGACCACTGGGGTGGAGCTTCATCCTGTACAACTTGTCCTGATGAAAAAGGATGATGTGGACAGACACCCACAGGGAGAAGTGTCAGGCGGAGCAGGGGACGGGTGATGCGTCTACAGCGGCCGGAAGCAGTCTGTCCCGCAGCCTCAGGAGGAACCAGCCCTGCCGCTGACACCTTCATCTCGGACATCCAGCCTCCGAGCTCCCTGCCTCCGAGAAGCGGACAAAACCACAGGAAGGTGACTCACGGCAGGTCAGGAACGTCCCGAGTCAGACCCAGGAAGGGGAGGAAATGCGGGGTCTTGGTCAGGAAACCTGGGGATGGCTGTCCTGAGAGGGGACTGTGGTCAAGTCCCCAAGTGGGGGAGCTACTCAGGGAGACGGCGGGGGGAAGGGGCACCAGGGTGAGCACACCGCATGTGCAAAGGCCCTGAGGCAGGAGCAGGCCCCATGGGTTCCAGGTGGTGTACAGAGGCCACGTGGCCAGAACAGAGCCGTGGAAGTGGAGCGGAGTGGGAGGGGACGCCGAAGGGGCTGGAGGAGGCGGGACCTGCAGCCTTGAGGACTTGAGCTTTTGCTGAGCAAGGAGGGAAAGCCGGGGTCTAACGGAGGTGCTGTCGCACCGGCCACGCGGGATGGAGGAGGTGACTGTGCAGAGGCGGTGCTGGCGGTGGTCCAGGCTGCAGACGGTGAGACCGAGGCGGCGGCGTGGGGGGCGAGGTGTTAATCAGCACATCCTGCTGCAATTCGGGAAGCGCACCTGACAGGTGGCCACTGACCGCAGTGAAGGGCCAGCCCCCGTTACTAGGAGGCTGAGCTCCCTGGGACGGAGGGGCTGGCCTCTGAGACGTCAGCTGTCCTGGCAGATGGCCTGGACAGCGGAGACCAGGCCGTCCGAGATGCCCGCTGGGGCTGGCCGTGGGCAGCAGGAATCCACGGCAGAGGTCTGGGCTGGAGACGAAGGCTGGGGAGATACCAGCACAGATACACGGAAAGCCAGGAGGTGAGGCGAGGCCCGTGAGAACACAGGAGGAGTGGGGGCCGCACACACGGGACCCACGCGCAGCGTTCAGAGATTGCCCCAAAGCAGAGCCAAAGCCGTCTGACCGGTCTGGGCCAGGGCAGGGCAGCGGGTGGGGGTGGGGAGCAGAAGCCTCTGGCTGCAGCAGACCCCGCTGGGGACTCCATTCTCTGGCCACAGCTGACTGTCCGTCAATGGGCTCCTCACCCAGCTGGACCAACCAGAGGCCTCTACATCAGATGTGGAGCAAGGATGCAGGCGGTCTGGCTTCCCGGTGTGACTAAGACCCAGGGCAGTTGTGGGACCCTGGGGCCATGCTGCCCAGGAGGCAGAGACAGCAGTCCTTTGGATCCTGATGGGCGGGGAGGAGGGGGGAACAGTGTGCACGTGGCCCCGGGCTCCGCACAGAGCCTGCTCTGGGCTTCTGTTACTTTCGATTGTCAATCCTGGCCCTAAAAGGGCCAGGGGTTCGGGGATCTGTGTGTGGTAGCCCTGCCCAGGGTTCTCTCTTCCCTCCTTCCCTTGAGGTGGGCTGAGGGCAGGACCCTGACCTTTACCCCCTCCAATCCCCACCTCCCTGCCCCCCAACCCCGTGCTCCCCGAGGCCTCTCTGTTGAAGGCAAGGAAACAAACCACAGGGCTCTGAAACCATCCATCGAGTTTAATGCATCGTATAGAAGGAAACTACATCGGGATACTCAAGACAAACACGGTTTCTCTATCCTCACTAGCCATCGGACGGTCCTCCCTGGTCCAAAGAAAACTAAGTCTCAAGACACATCGGCAGCTACCCCTCCCGGGTCCAACCTTTCACATCCTCCCATTAACAATTTTTCAAAAACATAATTCAATCCATCCGAGAAGAAAAACCAACCAACTGAAAAAGAAAAAAGGAACCTGAAGACATTTACATCTCAAGCCACGTGGTAATGTATAATTGGCATCTAGAGTAACCAATATATAAGACGTGTGTCTCACAGTTCACTTTGTTCATCAATAAAAGAATATAAAAATCTTGTTCCACCCAGTGTTAAGTGTATGAAAATAGATCTGTATCGTACAGCACAGTTTTCCCGGAATCATGGGAATGATAGGAGGGGCCGTGAGCGGACCGTGTGGGGCGCCGGCCAGCCCCCTGGCTGTGCAGCTGGCATCATGCGTGCGTGTGTGCGTGTCTGGGGCCACGTGTGCGCATGCACATGTGTGCACTGCGATCGGCACCATGTGATATGCTGGGGGTGGGAGCCCGTGGCTCCCAGATGCTCATCCTATTGTGCTAAGTTCTAAGTCCCTCGGGGACTGGAGAAGCTGCAAGGCTTGACAAGCCTGCACAGCCTACCCCAGATGCAGGAGCCCTTTGACGATGGCGGGCGCCCTCCCTCCACTTCTGGGGAGACTGCAAGAAGAGGGACCCTCCAGTCTCCCGAGGCCACTGGTCTCTCCCTCCCCCCTCCCCCCACTTCTTAAAAACCGCTCTGGGTCCCTCCAGTTTGGCAGCCTCCCCCTCCGCCCGAGGGGGCTCCTGTTCATCCCTGGCAGCGGAGACCCCGGTGAGCAGGAAGCAAAGTCACCAAGTCCCCTTCACATTAAATCATCTCACAATAAAAACGCCATACAAAAATGTAAAGTTATTTTTTGGCATAGTGTCTGTACTGGCAAGAAAAGAGGAATGGAATACTTTATCGGCTCTTCGAAAGGAGAAAAGAAAAGGCTTCGGTCGTTAGGGTGAACGATTCAACCCCAGATGGAAAACCTGCCAAACGCCTCCCCAGCATGGCTGCAGCTCCACCTCGCCCAGAAACTCCGTGAGAAAAAGACACCGAGGGCAAGAGGAATCCAAACAGTCAGCAAAGGCGGGGAGGAGGCGCGTGTTGAGGGTACCCCCCGAGATCAGGGGCCAGACAGAGGCCCGCCGACAGCAGCGTCTGACCCCTCGGGGGCGTCCTTCAAGTTAAACAGCTGCAATTCTGAAGGCTAGTAACACGGACGTGGGGGCGTCTGGAAGGCCTGGCGCGCGCCGGGCGGCCCGTGAGGGCGGACGGGCGGCGGAGTCTACCTAGAGTCTACCACCTCTCGCTCCAACTAGCTCTACTACTCAGCTACGTCGTGTCCCCGGCGCCCCTCCCGCAAGCACGTGGGGCGCCTCGGCCCTTCTGTCGGGCGCGGAGCTGACTCGAGGCCGAGGAGGCAGCTGTGCCCAGAAACCCGAGGCCTGGACAAGCCCCCCAGCAGCGGGGAGCTGACTGTGCGCCCCCAGCTGGATTCCGGGCGTCCTGTCTGACCGGAAGCGGGCAGGACTCCATCCCCAGAGTCCTGGCTCCGGAGTCTCATTCAGCTCCTCCTCCCTTCGTTCCTGTCTCTGTCTGGTTTGTCTGAAATTCATAGTGTGTATGAATTAAGGCTGACAGAACCCGCAGGTCTCGCGAGCAGGGTCCCAGTGACTTTCCTCGGCTGTGAAGACCGGTCCCTCGGGGGTCAGTTGTGCCCCTGGGGGTGCTGGAGGGCAGAGTGCATGGCTGCTGCTGAGGGCTTGGTCCAGGGCCCTGCCAGCAGTGGGGCGGGGCTGGCGGTCGTCATGGTGACCTGGAGCATCTGATCACCCTGAATCAGTCTAAGGAGGGCCCGCAGGCGGTCCAAGGACGACTGGGTGCCCCTCTGCCGGGCCAGCAGGCTCGTCTTGAGCTCCAGGCATTTCTGTTCGGGGAAGGTGTCAGAGAGAAAGGTCTCAGCATTTAGCAATGCATGCCACCCAGGGCAGCCCCTTCTCCTAAAGTCCCTCCCTTCCCTCGCAAAGGCTGAAAGAAACCAGGAACAGGGCATCACACACCAGCCAGAAGCAAAAAATGGAATACAATGGCAGTCAGATCCACAGGAGAAGCTGGTTTAAGATTCAGGGCTGGAACTGGTATGTGTGCAGCGATGTGGGAGCGTGCTCCCTTGTGGTTGGGGCTCCCAGCTGACCACACCGTTCCCTCCTCCTGCTGGAGGAAGCTCGGAGTCTGCTCTGGCTCAACTGCAGCCCCTCGGAAAGACCTTGAGCTTGCTGGCCAGTTCTCTGCTCTTTCTCTTGCCTGCTGTGTTCATGGCTTTTTCTAGCCTTTTAGGTTTCATGGCATCACAGTAAAGTGGTTAAGGACTGATGCCTCAAGTTAGAATTTGAATCATTTGCTGCTTGGGCAAATAACTTCAACTTCCTGAGACTATGTCCAAAATTCCAAGATAGGAATAATCACAGGGCCTCTTCATAGAGTTATTGAGAGGATTAAATGAAATACAACATTTAAGAAGTTTTTACCAGGTCCTGACACTGCTGTCACCATCATCACCACCAAATTCATCACATCACCACCAGCATCACCACCACCACCACCAGCATCACCACCACCACCATCACCATCATCATCACCAGCATCACCATCATCACCACCACCACCACCACCACCACAACCATCACCACCACCACCAAAACCACCACCACCACCAGCACGACCACCACCACCACCACCACCATCACCATCACCACCATAACCACCATAACCACCAACACCATCACCATCACCACCATCACCATCACCACCACCATCACCACCATCATCACCACCATCACCATCATCATCACCACCATCACCACCAGCACCACCAGCACCACCAGCACCACCAGCACCACCACCACCACCACCATCACCACCACCACCACCACCATAACCACCACCACCACCATAACCACCATAACCACCACCACCATCACCATCATCATCACCACCATCACCACCATCACCACCATCACCAGCATCACCAGCATCACCACCATCACCACCACCATCACCACCACCATCACCAGCACCATCACCAGCACCATCACCATCATCACCACCATCACCATCATCATCACCACCATCACCACCATCACCACCATCACCACCATCACCACCACCACCACCATCACCACCACCACCACCACCATAACCACCATCACCACCATAACCACCATCACCATCACCACCATCACCATCATCATCATCACCACCACCACCATCACCACCATCACCACCACCACCAGCATCACCACCACCATTTACCACCACCACCATCACCACCATCACCACCATCACCAGCATCACCACCACCATTTACCACCACTCTACAGAGAAGAAACCATCATGTTCCTTTTATACAAGAAGAAACTGAGGTTCAGAGATAGGGCCTTGCTGAGGTCACAGAGCTGAGAAGGAGCAGAGCCAGATGTCCGACGGCTTGCTAACTATGTGCTACTTAGCCACAGAGCTGCCCTCCCCACCTGCCGAGTCCGTCCCCTTCTGGGGCGTCAGTGACCAGACAGAAACACTTTGATCTGCGACACCCCGTGGCCCCGGGCAGACCCCGCCCGCCCCGCGCACCTTCACCGCCGTGGCCAGGCGCCGGTCTCGCTCCTCCAGTTGCTGGTGCTCGCTCTGCAGCTCACTGCCCCGCTGCAGCAGCTTCTGCTTCTCCTCTTCTTTGACTAGGAAAGAGGAAGGACTAGGAGAGGGCCTGGGTGCCAGGCCCCACTGGGAATGGCAGGTAGGCCGGAGCTGGGCCGTGGCTGAGCAGGAGGGGCAAGAGGAATCCTAGGTCCATCCCTAGGGGTCACTCTGGCCACATTCTCCTGCAGGAGCCAGAGGCTCTTGCCAGATGCTCAGGGGCTGAAATTCCACCTCCGCAGTAACTGCCCTGCACTCAGGATTAGTCCCAGGCTCCCTCTTTTCAGAGCTTTGGATCAGAACAGCCTCTGCTGGGCCCAAAGTGAGTACAGCAGTCCGAGGGCGGGGTTGAACAGAAGGGTGTCGCTGCCTCTTCCCAATTGCCCCGATGTCTCACCTGTCTTGTGGGTGACGTAGGAGTGCACGATGGCCAGCATCCCGGTCCAGGGCACACCTCCGTCTTTCTTTAAGGCCTGGAGGGCAGATGGGGGACTGAGCCAGCGGGCAGCCCAGGGCCTGCCATGCTCCGGCTGAGGAACCTGGGGCGGGAGGACAGGGAGACAGGGGCACGGGCACGAGCTCTCTGGGCTGCCACGCCCCCTCTCCTCAGGTCCCCACAAAACCCAGTATGATGGGAACTCAATGTTTTCTAAAATAAAGAGGATTCCCCCCGGCATTAAGAGTCTTCCTCACTGAAATGAAGAGGATTCCCCGATGATTTTACAAGTAACACATTCTATAGAATAGCACTGAAACGTCCCACCACCCAGCCACACACAATATTAACGCTTGCAATTATTTTCACCCAGGTTTTCTGTTCTGCACCCTGTTTTTCTCAGTCAGCTGGCTGATGGTCAAACTAAACAGCAGCTACAAAACCTGTTTTCTTTTTTTAATTTCTATTTTTTAAAAACGTAATCCCACATAGTGAACAAGTCCCAAAGAATTCCAAATACCTTTTAAAAAAAAATCATTTTCAGTGACCCCATAATCTCTTACTGAGTAAAGTGCCGGAATCTATTTCACCAACTCTTTGTGGGGAAGCCAGGTGTTCCTATTTTCTTCCCTTTTATAAAGAAAAGCTGAGGGACTTCCTTCTGCACAGAACTTTACCTGTATTGAACTATTCCGTAGGTTCTACTACTCAAAGCAAGACACTGGGTTTAAAAGGTGTACACAGTTTTAAGGTAACGTCTAAGAGTGCTCATTTCACCACATCATTGCCAGAAGGGAATGTTATCATTTCTGCTAATTTGATGGTTTTTCATCTGCATGTTGCTATCAGTGAGAACTGGGTTTCCCTTGTGGCTCAGCTGGTGAAGAATCCGCCTGCGATGCGGGAGACCTGCGTTTGATCCCTGGGTTGAGAAGATCCCCTGGAGAAGGGAAAAGCTACCCACTCCAGTATCCTGACTTGGAGAATTCCACAGACTGTATAGTCCATGGGGTCGCAAAGAGTCGGACACGAATGAGCGACTTTCTAACGTGTTAACTGGTGCTATTTTTTGTGGTTTGTGTTATTAGTACACTAAGCTGGAATCGCTAAATCAGCTGCAGAGGGACACCTCTGCTCGCTCCACACCCGTGGTCCTCAACTGGTGGTGTCTGACATGGCCACGATGGGGGCTGTGATTGGCATCTACTGGGTGGAGGCCAGGGACACCACTGAACACCCTACAGGGCACAGGACAGCAACCCCCAACAGATTATCCTGTTCCAAAGGTCAGTTGTGCTGAGGTTGCAAAGCCTAGTTCTCTACCCAGCCCCTCTGCCTCTCACCCCGCCCCAGCCTGGCCCTCCCCGTCTCCACGGTGGGGATGACCCAGGAAGCAGGGACGGTTTGAGAAGCCTCAGATGTTGTGCCCAGTGAGTGAGGGCCCTGCAGTTCAGGGAGATGGTGAAGCTGAGGGCTGGGTCGCCCACACACAGACACAGCCTCCCATACCTTCTGCTGGCATTTGGGGCACACCCACATGCCCTTGGGTGCTGTTTTGAGGGGCGGGTCCAGGCAGCTGAGGTGGTAGGCCCCTGGGCACGTGCCACACGGCTGCAGGTTGGCCCCTCGCTTGCAGGCAGCACAGAGCTCATCGTGGGTGATCTCATTCTGGAAGAGACAGGACAGTGGGAGGCAGGTCAGGGGGCTGGGAGCAGGGGCGGGGGGCAGGCAGCTGCCACCTCAACCTGCCTGGGACCCACCTCTTCCGCCAAGGTTTTCAGCAGCTCTGGGAGACAGGACTAAGCCCCAAGGACGGGGGATAATGAAGTGAGCGCGGGCCTGCAAACCAGGAAGAGGAGCATCCCGGTCTCCTGCCTCAAAGCCAAGGCCCCCCCAGGTCTGTGGGCTCCACGCAGCAGGACTCAGGCTCAAGGCACCTCCTGTCCCCATGCCCCAGCTGGCCAGGCACAGGGTGGCTGTGGACAAACGCTCCCCCTGCCAGCACAGACTTGCGACACCGCACAGTTAGGGCTGCAAACAACATGGTCTAATGGAAATGTCATCTCATGTTGCTTTTTAGTGGCTTGACTGTGGCATGAAGGGACTGGAAACTTAGAGTTAGGTCTGAAACTGAGTAAAGAAAAACACTGATTAAACCGTGAAGACATGCCCACAAGTAAGGCTGTGACCAGCAAGCATCCTGGGAAGCAGGGACGTAGTGTTTGCATGCTGTGTGGGGTTTCACAAGGTCATGGAAATGTAGGTGTGTGGCGTGGGACCCTGAGACCCGAGTCCAGTCCCTAATGGGGTGGGGAATGAGGCCCAGAGAGGGCCAACTCTGCCCAAGGTCACACTGTGAGGCCAGACAACCCCCTGGCACTCAGCATCAGCTGCTTCTATGCGGGCTGTCACAGCTCCAGGGGTCCCTGTGTCCAGAGGGCTCCTGCTTGAACTGTGGGCTGAGCCCTGTGGTTTTGCCCAACTCTGTGGGACAGGCTGGAAAGTGGACTGGTGCTGTACAAAGCCCTCAGCACCGAGCGTGGAACCCAAGGCCCTCTGCTCCATCTCAGAGCAGCAGGCCAAGGGGCCCCGGCCCCTTGCCAGGAGTGACCCTACCTGGACTCTGTGGAAAGCATGTCCCACCCACCCAGGTGTGAAGACCAAGGGACACATACCTTCCAGCAGGGGTCCTCATTGGCTAGCACAGGGAAGAAGGGCGGAGAACATGTTAGTGGCCAAGGGGAGCACCGATCAGGACTAGAGTCCACAAGGCCCAGGGTGGAAGGGAGTGTCTCAGGTCCCAGTGACTCCTGGGTCCTCACCCAGGGCATGCTGGGAGTATCTCAGGTCCCAGTGACTCTTGGGTCCTCAGCAGGGGTATGCTGGGAGTATCTCAGGCCCCAGTGACTCCTGGGTCCTCACCTGGGTCATGCTGGGAGTATCTCAGGCTCCAGTGACTCCTGGATCCTCAGGGCATGCTGGGAGTATCACAGGCCCTAGTGACTCCTGGGTCCTCACCAGGGGCATGCTGGGAGTATCTCAGGCCCCAGTGACTCCTGGGTCCTCACCAGGGGCATGCTGGGAGTATCTCAGGCCCTAGTGACTCCTGGGTCCTCAGGGTATTCTGGGAGTATCACAGGCCCTAGTGACTCCTGGGTTCCCAGGGCATTCTGGGAGTATCACAGGCCCTAGTGACTCCTGGGTCCTCACCAGGGGCATGCTGGGAGTATCTCAGGCCCCAGTGACTCCTGGGTCCTCACCAGGGGCATGCTGGGAGTATCTTAGGCCCTAGTGACTCCTGGGTCCTCAGGGTATTCTGGGAGTATCACGGGCCCTAGTGACTCCTGGGTCCTCACCTGGGTCATGCTGGGAGTATCACAGGCCCTAGTGACTCCTGGGTCCTCAGGGTATTCTGGGAGTATCACGGGCCCTAGTGACTCCTGGGTTCCCAGGGCATTCTGGGAGTATCACAGGCCCTAGTGACTCCTGGGTCCTCACCAGGGGCATGCTGGGAGTATCTCAGGCCCCAGTGACTCCTGGGTCCTCACCAGGGGCATGCTGGGAGTATCTCAGGCCCTAGTGACTCCTGGATCCTCAGGGCATGCTGGGAGTATCACAGGCCCTAGTGACTCTTGGATCCTCACCAGGGGCATGCTGGTAGTATCTCAGGCCCCACCAACTCCTGGGTCTTCACCCAGGGTATCATGGAAGTAAACATCTCTGCCCTGGTCATGGCCAGAACCCACCAAAAAAGAGGTTCATCATGGCCTCTAAGCTTCCTGAGGAACATGGCAGCAGCGAGCTGTCCAGTGGAGAAAACATTGTTCCAGGGATCCCTCAAAGTGGCTTACTGTCAACTCATTTTCAACCATAACCCACTTCCATTCCAGTGAGGGATGGCCAAACCACATAATTTAATGATCACAAAAATAGTTTTCCTTCTAATTTCTGGAAATTATATAGTCTAGTGGGAAGAACAGCTCGTGTGTGTGCACTGCACTCGACAGTTACACAGAGCTGGCACGTTCACCCTATTGTCCCTGGCCCAGCTCGGAGAGGCCAGCACTGTCACAGGCCGGTTTTATACAGACCAGCAACCCGAGGCTCAGGGAGGTCACGTGGCAGGTGAGGGTGAGGGCAGCGGGGCGCAGAGGGCCCAGGGAGCCGTGACGCGCTGCCCACAAGAGCAGCTGTCCGGCCGCGGCTCCGGACGGGACAGGCTGGGTAGCCAGGCGGCAGTCAGGGGAGCAAGGTATGGCCAAGCCCAGCCCCACAGCAGCCCTGCAGGAGAAGCGCTTACCTCTTGCTGTGAGGAACAGGGGTGTGTTGAGATAGTTGGATGCCAGTCGCTTCCTCTGCAGAGACAGAAAATCAAACCTAATCACAGGGGGCCCTCCTCGGTTGACACAGACCCAGCCCAGGACTCACCTGGGACGGGGTCCCCACCTTGGGCTCTGGACTCCAGCTGGACACCCGAGACCAGGGGCAGAAATGGGGACAGATGTGGGCATGGGGGAGGGAGAGGCAGGTCAGCCAGAGCAAAAGCCAGCAAAGGCTCTGCCCGACAGCCGCAATGGCTCAGCCCCATCTCGGCTCCTGTGGGCACGCCTGCTTCTTTCAGGAAGGATGGCTAGAGGTGTCCAGGTGGGGCAAATCAGTAACAAAGCAGGCATCTGGCCGTCCATCTGTCTGCCTCCTAAGTCTTCTTTCTCAGCAGCTTCTGGGCTCAGGTGGGAAACGAGGCATATTAGGGACTGACTCCCCAAACCCCACTTCTTAGCATGAGTTCCAGGAACCTAACAACAAACAGTGACCCTTGGCTCATCACGTGTAAATGAAGAAGTTTCCAGTACATTCCAGAAGGTGACTTTAGTCCTGGGCTTTAGCAACTACAGGCCACATGGGTTCAGACCCTGGTGGTTCAAGGTGGCTTTGGCTGTGGCAAGACAACGGCTATAGACTTGAATGACAGGTTGTAAACCCGTCTCCCTCAATGTGTTTGGGCCATGTTCAGGGTCGAGAGAGACCCACGGAACTACATGTTGTCAGGGCTCAAGGTCACAGGGCTTTGCACCAGCTCCTGATTCGTTAATCAGGTCATTTCTGGTCAAGGCCACAGACATCGGAGACAAGGGTATGGCCTGGCCCCCAGAGCAGGGGCCACATCCATCGTGAGCACAACCAACAGAACAGTGCCCGTCCTGTACAGAGGACATGTCGTTTCCGTGGCTGGAGCTGGAGGAACAGCTCAGCCCCTCTCACAAACGGGGCCCAGTGCTCAGAAAGTCAGGGAGGAAGTGAGCGGGTGTGAACATGCGTGTGCTCTGAGCAGGAGTCGGGAGGGTACCAGTGAGGGCAGGCAGGTGGGCTGGGGAGCATGTGACAGGGACACAGGGTGCTCTCCCCACAGGGTGCCCACGGGCGTCCCCTCCCGGTGAGGTCCAGCTGGTGAGCCGCAGATGTGGGACAACTGGCCCCCACTCAAGAATTCCCCGGGGGGAAAGCAAGCGCAGCATCTTCCTGTCCTCCTCTGGGCCCCTCAGGGCCTCGCTGGCCTCAGCGACGTGCCAGGGCCTGGAGCTCTGCAGACTTGGCTCCACTTCAGGAGGGCCACCCAACTCCAGAGCCCTCATGAAACAGCTTCCCTTTCAAGGCAAGATTCCAGGGCGTTTTTCACAGGAAAGCCCAGAGCATCTGCAGCCCCAGCAGACCTGGCTTCTGGGAGATGACATCTGGGTTCTAGCCGAGACTTCTGGACTCTGATGTGCACGGGCAAGGTGATCCCATTCTGGATTCCGTGCCTCCCTGGGAACGTGATGCTGACAGGGGCTGGGTGCTCCCTGAGCTGCATCCTTAAAGGGCATCACTGACTGGCGTTTGGTGACTCTCATCACCTCCTAGGGGGCTGCAGCCAACCTCGGGGCGGGGGGTGGGGCAATGGTGTGTGTGTTGCATGGGATTTGGATGCAGGGGGCATTCCCTCCTTTGGAGTTAACTGTCACATCCTATTTGACCAGTTTCGGCTATCTGAGGGGAGTGCATGCTGCCCATCATAAGAAGCAGTCTTAGAGCTGGGGTGCCACTACGTGACGGAACTGGGGCTCAAGGGGTTAGGGGGAGGGGAAGGTGGGCATCCCAGGCCGGGTCTCTCCTTGTTGGCCTCATGTCTCCACCCAGAGGGAACTCAGTGAAGTCACGGTCTCTCCCTCTCGTCCTCCAGCCAACCCTCTCCCCAGCTTCGCTTGGCCCAGCCCCTCCCAGGCTCTCCTCTCTGTGGCCTCTCTTGAGTCAGGAGCTAGGGCTGAGCCCGCCGGGCTCCAGTTGGGCCCAAGGGGTCCAGGAGGACCAGAGCCCAGCACTGCCTGCGACCAGACCTCATGCCGGATCGGCGGGACGAAGAATCAGGCAGCTGGCTGGGACCTGCCTCCCGCCCCAGCCCCAGGGCAGCCCGCCTGAGAGCCCACTGACACGGCGGTCCTCTGCCTCCGTCTCTCACCAGATTCTGAGCCCAGGAGGTCAGGGCTGTTCACTGCCATGCCCTGAGCTCTCATCAGGACGGGCAGGTGAGGAGGCCAGCCCCGCGGAGCCTCCCCCACCCCTCGCCCCGCGTGCGGCTGGCGGGCCCCTCACCTCTGGCTCCAGGAGGCCGCTGTAGGCGGGGTTGGCTGTGCTTCTCCGCTTTCGCTCCTGGCGTTTGCTCTGGATCTCTGGAAAGGCCCAGATGCAGCGGTTACGGGAGTCTTCCTGCCCTGGGAACCCTGGACGCTTCCTCTACCAGCCCTGGCCGCTGCCTCCTGCCCTGCAGCCCCTCTGCCCAGCATCTGGGCCCCAGAGTGGCCCTGAGTGGGCCGGGGGCCCCGGAATCATTCGCTCTGAGGCAGGACAGAGCTGCTGGCCTCATGGTGAAGGACCGACTGGGCAGAGGGTGGGGGATATCCAGAGTCCAGGCATCCACTCTCAGCACGGCCCCATGTGCCATCCTCCAGCCTGGGGACGCCTCTTTTGGGACCTTAGGACAGCTGGTGCCTGATGGTCAGACTGTGGCCAGACTGAGCTTCAGAGTGAGGCTGAGGGCTCCTGGGAAGGCAGGTGCCTGCTCTGCTCAGCCAGCCTGCCCTCACGACAACAAACACCGTCCTCCCTATGGGGCCTGGCGTGGCGAGCCTCCTGCAGTTCGAGAACTGGGTTTTCCCTCCCATTTTTCCCCCCTTTTGCTTTGACTGCCAGGTGGGCCCTGCCTCTCTGTCTGTAGCTGTTTTGACATTATATCCTAGTCTGTTTCTTGGATCTGACTTCTCCTTTGATACTGTCCCAATATTATTTGTGTGTTTCCCATAAGGCACCTCAGACCCTCTGCAGAAGAAGTTAGGATGCAAATAAACACAAATAAAAAAATATTTGGGGTATCATGAGCAGGGGGGAGCAGAGTTTGTAAAATGAGGACTGTTCGTACAAATTATAACAATCACAAATGGATTCGCAGAGTGCTTTTAGCTCAGTTGCCATGACAACCCTACAAAGTCCGAGGAAGTGGCTTTCCTCAAGTCGTAGATGAAGAGAGTGAGGTTCCGAGTGGGGAAGGAGTTGGCCCGAGGTCGCCCAGCTCTAAGCAGCACGGCCAGGACTTGAACACGGGACTTCTGACACGACTGTTCGGGCCAGTTCCCCCACCCCAGGCTGCCTCCACGGCTCCAAAGACAGAGCAGAAATGGCTCTCAAAGGCCGCCATGCACAGCCGGATTCCCTACACTCAGGTTCAAGCAGGAGGATTCAGACATGAACAGAACTCCTTCCAAGAAGGCAGGGGGGGGCATGAGAGGAGGGGTCCTTGCATGGGACATCCCCACCAGGGTCAGGTCCATGTAGCAGGGTATCTGAGTGGCCAGACCACGCCCCGTCCCTTCCCACCACCTACACCCCAGCTGCTTCCAGAGAGCAAGTCAGACCCAGGGAACGCAAGGGGAGGTGGACGTGGAAAGGCCTGGACCCACCTCCAGGGCACGTTTGACTCGGCCGTGCATGGGGTGGTCTGGCCAAGGCCCTTCCCTCCCCCGGCTTCACGTGCTGTCCTGGAGACAACCTTCACCTGAGGTGAGAGCTGGTCCGTGCCTCGGGCGCCGGGGTATTCAATTCCTTCCTGAATCCAGGTCTCTCGGAGGTGCAGGGGTATTCTCACTTTATAAAATGTCTTTAGCAATGAGGTTGGAATCGTGGAAAAACACTCTGGGTCATGAGTCAGGAGACATGGATGCCATCCTGGGCCTGATAGTGGCTAGTTGCATGACCTTGAGCAAGTGAATCAATGTCTCTGGCCTCTGCTTCCCCACACGTGCCACGAGACGGTTGGTTCTATGCTTTCTAGGCCCTGAGATTCTGTGACGACGCACAGAGATCATCTGCAATCGCTCTCATCAGTGAAGTCAAACGGCACCTGTAGTGCCACAATGATCTGTCTGTTCAGTGTGCTGATTTCCACCGACCGGTCTGGGACGGACATGAGTCCACAGGCCAACTTGACAGAAGGGGAGGTGGCTGCTGCTCCTCTTGGTTCTAGCCAACAACTCCAGGAGGAAGAGTTGGCTATTATCCCATTTTATAGATGGAGAAACTAAGGCCCAGAGGAGCTGGGTGACTTGCCCAAGCTTGAGCCGTCAGTCATGGCAGAGCTGGGCACCCCGATCTTATCACTTCACGGTGCTGCCTCCAACTGTGGGGCAGAGAACCCACAAAGTCCCTCCACTGACACACAGAGGTTTCTGTGCAGAGTCAAGCCGGGAGAGCGGGTGGGCTCCTTGGTCTCAGTGATGACAACCAGGCGCTCAGCACCGACCTCGCGGAAGGTGGGTCACATCTGACCGAGAATCTGAGACCCACTGCTTCTGTCTGATGCCCAGTCAGCCACCTGACCCACCCACCCGGCAGCCAGGCCCAGCCCCACTGCGGGGGTCCTCACCTTCCAAGTGTTCCGTCGTCACCAGGCCCAGTGCCACCATGAAGGCGATTTTCTGAGGGAAGGCAACAGAGAAGGGTTAACCCAGCTTTTCTATTTGGGGGTTTCCTTAGTTTTCATCTAATGCTCTTTCGCTGTTCCAGGATCCCACAGGACATGAGTCATCCTGTCTCCTTAGCTCCTCTGGGCTGTGACGGTAATGACAAACTACAAATTTCCAGTTGTGCGATAAATAACGTACAGCATTGTGGCTAGAGCCAGTGGTACCATACCGTAAATGTGAAGGCTGCTGAGAGTAGATTTGAAAAGCAGGTGTTCATCACACAAAAATAAACAACCGTGGAGGTGACAACGGATAACACAAAAATGGATAACAATGGATATGCTAACTGCAATTCCTGCGGTGCTCCTGTTGCAATATATACATATCTCAGATCATTATATTGTGAACCTTAAACTTATGCAAGGTTATATGCCAACTACATCTCGATAAAGCTGGAAAACATTTTTAAAAACAAAGGGTGGTGACTTGGTTATTTCTGGTGAATTGTAGGAAGATCCTTCTAGCTGCAGAGGGGAAACATCTAGGGGCTGGGAGCCTGGGCAGAGGGGAGGCAGGGACAAGGGCTGTGGCAGCAGGGGTGGCAGAGAGGGAAGGAGCATTTGTGTGCATGGGTCTTGCGAGACAGGTGGCCCAGCTGTGGCTGGGGGTGTGGCCTAGGCTGTGGTTGGGGGTGTGGCCTAGGCTGGGGGTGTGAGCTGGGGCATGGCCTGGGCTGGGGCTGGGGGTGTGGCCTAGGCTGGGGCTGGGGGTGTGGCCTAGGCTGTGGGTGTGAGCTGGGGGTGTGGCCTGGGCTAGGGGTGTGAGCTGGGGGTGTGGCCTGGGCTGGGGCTGTGGGTGTGGCCTAGGCTGGAGGTGTGAGCTGGGGTGTGGCCTGGGCTGGGGCTGGGAGTGTGACTGGGGTTTGGCCAGGGCCGGGGTTGAGTTGTGGCCAGGGCTGGGGCTATGTCTAGGGCTGGGGCTGAGGCCAGGCTGGAATGGGGCCAGGACTCCTACTCTAGCTGCCATTCCATGGGGAACAGACTAATCTGAGAGTGACCAGCTTGGTCAGATGCTGCCCGAGGCCAGGGAAACGAAAAGCACAGAAAAGGCCAGGCTCTGTCCTGAAGAAGGCAGGGACTCTGGGACAGGATGGAATCTGCTGAGCCTGGGGCAGGAGCCGGGCGTCCAGGGTCTGTCCCGGCTGAGTGCACAGCCCAGAGACCGCAGACACGCCGACCTCTCTGAGCCCATCTTCTCGTCTGTGTAGTGAACGCTGTCATTTCTGCCCGCTTTGCAGAGCGGTTGGGAGGATGAGGGCGAGCAGGGGAGGAAGCGTAGTTAGTGATGGAGGGTCGCTTGTCAGGGAAGCGGGGTGTTACTGCCCCGGGTCCCTTCGATGCCTTGTGTGGGTGCTGTCCCGTCGTGTGCCCGAGCCCAGCTCATCTCACAGGCAGCCTGGCTCCTGCCCCAGGCTCGGCGGATTCCATCCTGTCCCAGAGTCCCTGGCTTCTTCAGTCAGAGCCTGGCCTTTTCTGTGCTTTTCGTTTCCCTGGCCGTGGGCTCCAAAGAAAGTGTGTATGTGGGTGTACAGACACTGGTACCTCAACGGCCACCGGAAGCCACCACACACCTGAGCCTTACCAGCCCCAGTCAGTGTCTCTTTAGCCCCAATCCACGCCCACCCCTGGCCCCCCAAGTCCGTGACTGGTGCATCTGAGGACATTTCTGGGGCAGCTGCTGCTCTGGCTTAAAGCGCTCTTGACTTAGGTTCTTCACAAACAGGTTCAAAGGCCACTGGGAAGCCTGCGTCTATGCAACACAACAGCTCCCAGCCTTCTTCTAAAAGCAACTTTAATAAGGATTTTTACACCAGGACGTGTTGTGACTGCACGTTCTATTTAAACCATTACATGTATTTATGCTAATTATGTAGTTAGATGTAATTATACTAATTGTATAAACGCACAATAATTGACTAAGATATACTTTGAAAGAACAAAGAGAAGCCACCCAGAAATCCTTCCTGAATATTAAGGGTGCAGAGAACCTCATCGGAGGACAGAAGGGTGCTCATGGGAGCTTGACCTGTGAGCTGGCCCCTCAGCCCCACCTCGCACACAGTGGGTGCTCATTCATTACCACCAAATAGAATGGGCTGTCTCTCTTGGGACAAGATTGGGCCTGAAGCCAAAGAGAAGACTGGCCGCATCTCAACCTTGGTGAGTAGTCCACTCTACCAACTCCCAGCAGGCTTTCTGGATGTGTCAGAGGACAATAGCCAAGTCACTCTCCTGCTCAAAGACATTCCATGGCTTCCTACTACTCAAGGAATGAAGTTCCCCCTTGGCCACCTGCATCCGGGTCTTCCAGAATCAGCCTCCGCTGTCCATCTTTAACCCCATGTTGAGAAGTTCTCTGTAGCATCACTGACTCTGGACGAGTTTGAGCAAACTCCAGGAGATGGTGAAGGACAGGGAAGCCTGGTGTGCTGCAGTCCACAGGGTTGCAAAGAGTCGGACACGACTGAGTGACCGATGAACAACATCTAGAAATTCTCACCCACACGTGCTACCCGGGGTCCAGAGACCGGCCAGTCTTCCGGGCGTGCTGAGTCCTCTCCCCACGTCCACGTGACTGCCTGGGCAGTGTCCTCCAGCTGACATGCCACTCGTCCTTCTCCTGAAACCCTCTCTGTTCCCATCTCCGTGATCACACCCCTCCCCTCCAAGGCCTCCTCCCTCTCCCTGTGTGTTAAGTCGCTTCGGTCGTGTCTGACTCTGCGATCCCACAGATTGTAGCCTGCAAAGGCGCCTCTGTCCATGGGATTCTCCACGCAAGAATACTGGAGTGGGTTGCCGTGCCCTCCTCCAGGAGATCTTCCTGACCCAGGGATCACACCCGCCATTCTTGATTTCTCCTGCACTGGCAAGCAGGTTGTTTACCACCAGCACCACGGGAAGCTCGCCTTCCTGGATCTCCCACAGCTCAGAATTTGTAATTCTCTGACGACACCTGCCATTTATTCTAACCCAGATTCACGTCCGAATGGCCGTGCCTGTGTCTGGCGGTAGGAGTGAGCGTCCTCGTGCTCGGACTAACTACGTCTGCCCTGTCTCACCGTCGCCATCCTCAGCCCAGAGCCTGGCCTGCAGCAAAGGCTGAGCTGTGATTGACAAATAAGCGACTGGACGAATGGATGAATGACTTCTTCAGATGACAGCACTCTGATAAACAGAATCAATGGGAGCTGGAGGAGCCCAGGGGGATCTGTTGGTGGTAGGTGGTCAGGGAAGGCTGCCTGGAGGAGATGGTTTCTGAAGGTGATCTTGTAAGACGGAACAGTCAGTAGGGAGAGGAACAGGGGCCAGGTAGGGGCAGTCACAGGGAAAAAGGCCCAGAGGGGGTGATTTTGGCCCAGGACAGCTGAGGATGCCAGCAGGAACACAAGGACACCACCTGCTGTGACTAAAAGTTCAATAAACAGCTGACTTTTAGGGCCTGCAGGGTCGTCCTGGGCTGCCTTCAGTCGTTCAGTGAACAGTGGGGTGGAGGGAGGAGCAGGACGGCCTCAGGGTCACGTGCTGCCAAGAGGAGGACTGTCCCCTGGACAGGGGGTCCTGAGGACAGGGGGACGGGATGGGGGGGACAGCCGGGCTCGGGAGTGCGGGGCAACAGCCAGCAGCGCCCAGGCTCACTTCCGGGACCCCAGTGGACACAGACCGTGAGATCCTCCCAACAACGCTGCCGGGAAGGCAGACTCACCCCTCCCATCTCACAGACGAGGAAACGGACGTGATGCCCTCCCCTCACCCGGCATCAGGACTGGGAGGCCTGTGGGGCCCCATCCGGACTGGGAGGCCAAGCCAGGCAGACTGGTCCAGGGTTGGAGCTTAGCACTGCCCCACACGGCCCCTCAGCCAGCAAGTCTGGGGCACGCAACAGCGGGACCTCGGCTCCCGGGGCCAGTCTCCGCCCCAGCCCCTGCGGGGCACGTCCTACAGCGGCCCATACACCACCGCCACCCACCTCGGGGTTCTCCTGGCTCGAGGGCAGCTCTTCCTTCCTCTTGCTGCTGGCCTGAGCCCCCCGAGACGGCTCCTCTGTGGGCGCCTGCGACTCTGCGGTGTTCTCGGGCTGCGGCTGCACTTGAGACTGAATGATGATGACCTAGAAGATGGGGTGGAGGTGTGAGGGGCCGCTGGAGGGGCCCCGCGGGCAGGGACTACGGGGTGGAGGGGTGAGGGGGGCTGGAGGGGCCCCACAGGCAGGGACTATGGGGTGGAGGGGTGAGGGGGGCTGGAGGGGCCCCGCGGGCAGGGACTACAGGGTGGAGGGGTGAGGGGGGCTGGAGGGGCCCCGCGGGCAGGGACTACGGGGTGGAGGGGTGAGGGGGGAGCCTATGGGATGGAGGGTGAGGGGAGCTGGAGGGGCCCCGTGGGCAGAGACTCCGGGGTGGATGGGGAGAGGGGAGCTGGAGGGGCCCCACTGGCAGATTACAGGTGGAGGGGTGAGGGGGGCTGGAGGGGCCCCGTGGGCAGATTACAGGTGGAGGGGTGAGGGGGACTGGAGGGGCCCCACAGGCAGATTACAGGTGGAGGGGTGAGGGGGGACTGGAGGGGCCCCCACGGGCAGGGACTATGGGGTGGAGGGGTGAGGGGGGCTGGAGGGGCCCCACAGGCAGGGACTATGGGGTGGAGGTTGAGGGGGAGCTGGAGGGGCCCCCACGGGCAGGGCTGCGGAACTGGGGGCCAGGTGTGTCCACCCCCTTTGGGCACGGGGCCTGGAATTGCAGGATCATAGAGGAATGAGGAGGGGGGCATCACAGAGTGGGCAACCGGGGCCTATAAAGTCCTCGACTCCCTCCCTCCATCAGCAGGGACTCTTCCAGCCACCCACTCGGCCACACATTTTATTAGCTAGTTAATTATTCCAACGAATGAAATACTTCATCCGTCGAGGCATTGTTCTTTTCCCACGGGTACTGATTCATTCAGCCACACGGTCTTTTTTTTCCTTTCTTGGGGGAGGGGGTGCACACCGCAAGGCATACGGGATCTTAGGTTCTGACCAGGGATCGAACCTGTGTCCCCTGCGGTAGAGTCAAGGAGTCTCAACCCCTGACCACCTGGCAAGTCCCTGGTCACACAGTCTTCCACTCACACTCACTCCCTTTGCAGCCCACCTTCTTCCCACACCGATTCACTCGCTTGACTCCTCTTTCATACACCATTTATCCTCCCACCGGCTCACCCACTCACATATAACCCCACCCCATCCGTTCCCTTACCGACTTGTCCAGTCTCACTGTCCATTCACTTCTGCTCTCACTCCATCCATTCACTCGGCCACTCGATCATTCCGCCAGCCGGTCGCTCATGCTGCCCAGCCCCCCTCCACCTGGCCCGCGGGGAGCCTGTCCTCCCTCACCTTGTTGTCGGCACTGATGAGGAGGGGCTGGACTTTGACGCTGTCGCTGACCACGGACACGGCGGTGCTGGGGGCCAGGGCGGCGGCATTGCTGGGGGCGGTGGAGATGATGGCGTAGGCCACCCCGGCACCGCTCAGAGGAGAGCTGACGGCGGCGGGCTCAGGCAGGGCCCGCGGCTGGCTGCCGGGCGCTGGCACATGGCTCACGGTGTTGTTGGCGGTGGGGAGCGCGGGGCTGGGGTTCTTGATACTGACCACGGTGGCCTTCTGGAATGTTGGGGGCTGCTTGGGTGGCCGGTCCCGGCCTGGGGTGACGGGGAGGCTGTCTGGGATCAGAGTCTTTGGCCTAACCTGGGGAAGGGAGGGTCGGGGACATGATTAGATACACAGGGGGTTGCTGACAGGCCCAGCCAAAGAGCAGTCCTGAGCAGAGCCAGGACTTGGGGAAGACTCCAGAGCAGGGGCAGGGACGTGACCTGGCTCAGAGACCCCCGTGTTAGAGGAGAGGGGATGGCGGTGTAGAGACTGGGGACCTGCTTCCAGTACCACCTCCTCCAGGAAGCCCTCCCTGACCCTCAGGCAGGCTATGAGGTGCTATTCCCACAACACCCCGGGAATCCTTCTAACTCAGGCCAGTCACTCTGGGTTCACAGCGTCTTGACTCCTTGTCTGTCCCCCTCCTGGAATCTGAGCCTGCTGGGGACAGGATCCTGGTGAATTCAGCACAGATGGGCATTCAGAGGGGCTGCCACGAGGACAAGAGGGCCCTGGGCCCCTGCCCCTCACTGGGTTCCAGCTGAGGGGGTCTGTGCAGCCTGCAGCCCCAGGACAGGCAGGAGCCAGCATCACCTGGGCAGCTGGCAGCTCAGCAGCAGGTGCCCCACTAAGCTGAGTCCCCACCGGCAGGCTTCTGCTCCAGACCTGGCCCAGCTACAAAGGCTCTTGTGTCCCGATTCAGCCCTCAAGGCCAGGGAGGCACTGGCAACACCCCCTCTGCAGAAGAGGAGACTCTGCCCAGGAAGGTTAGAGGTCAGTCGACTGGTCCAGAGTGCTGAGCCCAGTCTCAGAGGCCCCAGACTGAGCCGGGGGCACCTGGCCCAGCGTCTCCCAAAGGCACCTGCTCGTCCAGAGTTTCTCACGCTTTTCTTAACCGTGGCCCATACTCAAAAGTCTTCATTACATCGTGATCCAGTCCGGAAACAAACTCTGCCCACAAAACAGTGTTTCCGATGCATCTGCTCTATTCTAGTCAAGCACAGTTTATTCCATTAAAAAAAAAAATCCTGGTCATGACCCACTGAACTGATTTCTCAGTTCTTCAGTGTGTGAAAAATGGGGTCTAGTCCAAACATCTCCTCTGGAAGGTGGGCAGAGGAGGCAAGAGAGGAAAGGGACTCCCTTGTGGTTGCACCTAAAACCTCAGTGCTGAGGGGCTGTGGACAGACAGACACCCCAGGGCCCGCCGCAGGCTGCTCACCTGAGGTAGCACTGCTGCTCCTTGCCCGGCCAACCTCTGCAAGGAGCTGACCTGAGGACCGGTGACAGGCACTGCAGTGATGGTTCCCAAAGCCTGGAAGACAACGGAGGGCAGCACTCAGATGGGACGGGGCGCGGGGACGCGACATGGGGGGAAATCTGGGGGCTGTGGTTCAGGCACAGAGTCTTGGATACAACACCAAAGATACACCCCACATAAGAAGAAATTAATCAACTGAACTTCAGAAACAACTGAAGTTGGAAAGACAGTTTTTAAGAGAATGAAAAATGAGTCACAGCCAAAGGGAAAAAAAACACTTTGCCAATCACCTATCTGATAAAAAGACTTGTACCCAGAATATATAAAAGAACTGCCAAAATGCACTAATCAGAAAACAACCCAATTAAAAACTGATTCGAACAGAACAGTTCACTAAAGAAGATACGCTGATGGCAAATAAGCCACTGAAAAGATACTAAATATCATGAGTTATTAGAGAAATGCAAATTAAACGATAGTAAGATACCACGACACACCCATTCAGAGGGTGACGATAAGAAGAGCTGGCCGAGCCCAGGGCTGGTGAGGACGGGACGCAGTCCGACCGCCACTCTTGGGAGCATAAACTGGTATAAGGAACAGTTTGACAGTTTTGTAAAAAGTTAAATATGTGTATATTGCTATGGACTGAATGTCGGTGTCCCCCGGAACGTGCGTGTCGAAACACTAATCCTCAGTGTGATGCTTTCACGGATGCAGCCTTTGAGAGTGACCAGGTCATGAAGGTGGAGGCCTCTTGATGGGATTGTGCATGCTCACTTAGTCATGTCTGAGTCATGAGACCTCGTGGACTGCAGCCCTCCAGGCTCCTCTGTCCATGGGATTCTCCAGGCAAAAATGCTGGAGAGGGTCGTGATCACCTCCTCCAGGGGATCTTTCCAGCTCGGGGATCAAACCCACACCTCCTGCATCTCCTGCATCGGCAGGCGGATTCTTTACCTCTGAGCCACTGGGAAGCCCTTCAGACAGACACAGCAAGAGGTCTAGCTTCTTCTCTAAACCTAGTCTTGAATCAGATGTCACAACATAAAACTAATTGTAAATAACAATTGAAATAAGAACATTTTAAAAGGCTTCGTTCCCTCCCCCACTTCAGTTTCAGGAATTAGAGATGGTCTAGATAAGCACTCCAGAATTAGTGCCCTCGTAAGGAGAGATTTGAGAGGGTTTCCTTCCCGTCTCTGCCACGTGAGGACACAGCAAGGAGTCTGCCGTGGTTTGAATGTTGGAAGTGAAAGTGTTAGTCACTCAGTCATATCTGACTATTTGTGACCCCATGAACTGAAGCCTGGCAGGCTCCTCTGTTCATGGGATTCTCCAGGCAAGAATATGGGAGTGGATAGCCATTCCCTTCTCCAGGGATCCTCTCAACCCAGGGATCGAATCTTTGTCTCCTGAATTGCAGGCGGATTCTTTACCGTCTCAGACATCAGGGAAGACTTTTGAATATTAGCGTCCCCTTAAAATTCACTTGTTCGAATTCTAATGCTCGAAGTGATGGTGTTAGAAGGCAAGGCCTTTGGGAGGTCCTTCAGCCAGGAGGGTGGAATCCTGGTGAAATGAATGAGATTCCTGCCTATAAAAGAGGCTGCAGCAACTCCAGCCCCTTCCTCCAGGCAAGAAGTCTGCAGCTGGAAAAAGCCCTCACCTGGCCAAGCTGGCACTCTGCTCTCCAACTACCAACCTCTGGAACTGTGAGCAATAAGCGTTTCCTTCTTTTTTTTTTTTTTTTAACATCATCTCCGCTGGATGTCTCAAAGACACTTGGTGTAGTTTAATACTCATTCAAAGAAACACTTGTTTTTTGTTTTTGTTTTTGTTTTTCAGTTTTGGCTGCACTGTGTAGCATGTGGGATCTTACTTCCCTGACCAGAGATAGAACACAAGCCTCCCACAGTGGAAGGGCAGAGTCTTAACCACCGGACTGCCAAGGAAGTCCCAGTAAGTTTCTATGTACAATAACCACCCAATCTGTGGCATTTTGTTCTCGCAGCTGAAATGGACAAAGGTAACATCCATCTGCAAATCAGGAAGAGGGTTTGCACTGCAAACCAGATCAACCAGCACCTTGATCTTGGACTTTGCAGCCTCCAGAACTCTGAGAAATACGTGTGTGTTGTTTAAGCCCCCAAGTTGATGGTGTTTTTCTTGCAGCAGTCCCAACTAAAACATGCCGCCTCTAGACATTACTCAAGGGAGATGAAGGCACATGTCCATACAGAGGCTTGTTCAGGAACATTCCCAGCAGCTCTACTGGAAACAGCCCGGATGTTCATCAACGGGTCCACAACAGGTCCACAGATGAGCAAACTGTGGCATATCCACCCAAAGGAATATTACTCAGCAATGAAAAAGGAATGAGGAATATGCACAGCATGGATGCGTCTCAAAGTGGTTTTGCTGAACGAAAGGAGCCAGTCAAAAAAGGGAGCACATATTATTGTATGATGTCATTTACATGAGATTCCAGGAAATGCAAACTCATCTAAAGGGATTAGAGATTGTATCAAGATAGGGGATGAAAGGAAGGGACTACACAGGCCTAGGGAAACTTTTGAGGGTCAAGGGTGTGTTTTCTATCTTGATTCTAGTGATGGTCTCACAGATGGACGTCTATGTCAAACGTCTTGATTCTAGTGGTGGTTTCACAGATGGATGCCTATGCCAAACACCTTGCACTTTCATTTTATTGTATATATTGTTCTAATATATCCAATATAGCTGCTAAAAATAAAATCCCTCCCTATTTCCCCCTTTAAAGTTCTCTGTCCCTGGAAGGAGTATCATCCTTCCCCAGATGAGACGACAGAGGCCCCACAACCCACAGAGCTGGTTCTCCTGGTCACGATGGGGTGGTCCCTCCCTCCTCCGGAATTTCCCACCTGCCCCAAGTGGACAAGCTCTGAGGTTCATGTCCTTCCAGCCAGCTGCCTGCCTCTCTGCATGGAGCCAAATTATCCACATTTAACTGGAAATTCACCGTGGACATTTGCTGGAATAGAGCTTTATACGCAATGCAGAGAGCATCCACGCAAACACGGTCACTCTATGAGGGAGTGTCTCAATCCACCGTGCCGTTTTTCCCTCTCCAGCACAGTGTAGCAAGACCTGTCCAATGCCCGTGTCTTAGATTCTGCCCGCCTCTCGCAGAGGGATGCACATAGAAGGCGGTGCCCTCAGCTGCCCCTGGACCCACCATTGCATCCAGCATCACCTGTGGAGTCTGTCTGCTGTCAACCCTGGGCCCCAGCCCAGAGCGGCACAGGTGAGCGGCAGGCACAAAGGGGGCAGCATTTGATTAAATAAACTCCCAGGTGATTCTGCCAACCTGGGGACTGTGGGCCGAGAAGAAACCAGCCTGTCCCTCCAGCAGGTTCTGCCGTAAAAGGCCCACGTGGGCACTCAGCTCCATCCGCGGGTGGGGCCGTGCTGCCCCCTGGAAGCAGGGGTTCCTGCGCGAAGACCCCAGGGCCTCGGGACCACAAAGGCAAATCCACGCCCAACGCCTACAGAAGCCAGAGAACAGACACAAAGCTGCCTTTCCTGGGGACTCCCTTCTGGCTAAGATCCCCGAACAGGCTATCCAGGCGAGTGCTGCACGCCACCTGTGTGTTTTTCCAGTCCATGCGTATCTGCACGGAAAGGCGTGAGGGTTGCCGTGCATCCGATTCTGAGTGTGTTACTGCACCAGCTATTTGATTCTCTGGCGTCCACTTGGGCACATGCGTCCTGTGTTTCTATATTAATTCCTCTCTGGGTTCCTCTTTTGCTCTGTGTCCGTGTGTCTCACATGCACCACCGTCCATCTACGCCTTCATTGCAGGTCGATGCTCAGCCCTCTCTCCTGACCTGAGACACACTGGTGACTTCTGTCCACGCACTGAGAAATTCACAACCAGGGAGGGGACTTGGGGGAGGGGACCACGATGGGGACGCATGGGCAGAGGCGGCTGGAGGGGCAGAGCCTCCGAGGCTGGGGTGAGTCAGAGGATGAAGGAGACGGGGAACTTTACTTTGACCTCACTCTCAAATACTCGGTGAGCAAGAAAGAAACCTGAGCCGCCACGGGGGAAACAGTGAACACCTGTGGGACAATCACAGAATAAAGGTCATCCACTCGCTGACTCCACGTTTATGCCACTGCCTGGGACTCGGGGTGCCCGCTGACTCTTCAGGGAGCACTCTGCAGGGTGTCCTGGGTGCCAGGGGAGCAGGAGAGGTAGGGAGGGAGGCTTTGACTCCCTAAGTCAAAGTCCGAAGTCCTAGCCTTTGGGAAGGAGTTTATCAAACAGGCTGCTGAGCAGGTTTCCGGGAACTGCGGGTTTCCTCCAGGAACACCAGAGCCCCCTTCCTCCCCTGTCCATCCCCCCATCGCCAGGTATCTGTCTGTTCCCCTTCGCTCCAAGGCTTAGCCCAGAGCACGTTCTTCCACGTCCTTATAAACCTTTAATTAACAGGCTGAAGAGACAGTTTATCTGGCAGGGGCTGACCTTTCTGCTCCGTGTTGGAATTTATCGATAGCAGCAGAAACAATCATCTCAGGGGCTATTCCACCAGCCCCGGATAGTTTATGGCCGCACTCTGGCCAAGATAAATGAGCTCCTTATGATGACAGTTACAGCTTTAAGCATTTTAATAGGGAAAAAGGGGCCATAAAAGTCAAAGATAACTTCATGTGTTTTCCTGCATCGGTGGCGTCCCCGGGGCAGCCTGGGAAGCCTCGGCCAGGCTCAGTCCTGGCTGAGGTGGGTGGGAGGCGCCCAGCAGACAGGTGTGTCTGACGGTGCCTGGGCACGGACGGGCTGGGCTCGGGTTCTGGTACCAGGTGCATGTGGCCCCCAGCTCTCTGCGCCGTCTTCTTGTCCACGACGGGGAGCGTCTCTGTGGCAGGGGGCTAACGGGAGTGGGCGCCCAGGATCCGCACAGAGCCTGGTGCACGCTTGGCTCTGCGAGCGCCACGTAGAGGGAGTGGGTCACACCTGGCTGGGCTGGCGCCTGGAACCGGGACACCGAGCGTGGGAGGGAGGTGCAGCCTGGCACTCCAGCAGGGACGGCCTTGGGGTCAGCCCGTCCAGGAGCCAGTCCTGCAGAGGCCCCTCTGGTTGGGCCGACCTGTGGAAGTCCGCTCTGCTCGCCAGCATCGGTCTCTCCGTCTCGCACGTGGGGCACACGTGCTCGTCTCCCCGCAATGACGAGAGGGAAGCACAGGAACGTGAGGAAGTGTGACGATGCAGAAAAGGAGACCAGAGCCCGGTGTCCCGCGCTTCCCGCTGTGTTCGTTTCAACAGCTCTTCCTCCGCGTCAGGGGACAGACCCCGGAGTGTCTGGGGACAGTCTGCATCCGGGGCTCACACTGAACCCCCAGCACCCTGCACGGCCTGGGAACTGGGGTGCTGGGCAGGATGGGAAGCTCTCACCCAGACTCTGACCGGATGGATCAGGAGACTGGCAGTCCCAGCCAGCGGGACAGGAAGCAGCAGGACCGGAGGGCATGCGCAGCGGGTCAGGGCACTCAGTCCTCTTTCCTGGCGGCAGGAGGGCAGGAGCAGGGTGGGGGTCATCGCGAGCCGCGTGGGGGAACAGAGTGCACGGGGTGGAGCTGAGGCAGAGAGGAGCGTGCACCCTCTAAGACCCCACCCGGACGCCCTTTTCCAGAACTTTCTCCACTCACAGGACTCAACTCAGGGCTGACCTTGCCCCTGAACTCAACTCCAACCCTGAGCACTGTGGGGGGCTCCTAAGCCCCTCTGTGCCTCAGTTTCCACAACTGCCAACCAAAGACAACCCCACACCCCCCCTTCCCAGGACAGCTGTTGGCGTGTCACAGCGAGCGGGAAGGCACCGGGTAGACCCAGCTTAGCCCTGGGTCGAGCACGCCACGCATGGCCTCTCCCGAGGCCTGCAGTGAGCGTCCACTGCAGAACTGGAAATGTTCACAGGTTTCCAATTCAATGCCGGCCGCACAGAGGGCTTCCCTGGAGTGTGAGTTTGGGAGGCTAGTGGATGGTGGGTGGGTGGGTGTGTGGGAGGTTCCTACAGACTCCAGGGCTTCCACACGCTTTTCCCCAGCCTGAGCCCCCAAACCCAAACCACCAACCCTCAGACAGGTGCCCCAGAGGTGACCCAACCCTGCCTCCGGTTGCACTCGGGACATCAGAAGCTATTTTTCAAAACTCCTCTTGTTCCCACTCAGGACCGGCAGGGCCCGCCTCACAGAAGGGTCTTCTCATGTGACAGCACCAGAGGGGTTGCCATGGCAACGGCTCCTGGGGGTGCTATGCGGGGCAGATGGCTGTGTGAGTACACATGCGGTCTTGCACTGCCTTCTGCCGGACACTTGACCCTCCTGCTTCCTGGGGGGCCCTGGGGTCCTGTCCACACCTGGAGGGGGCGGAGTTCAGCGACTCCACAAGCTCCAACCTTGTGAAGGAAGTGACCGTCCTTCCCCATGGTCACCAGACACTCCTGCCCTCTGACCCCCCACCTGCACGTCAGGACCCAACCCCTGGGCACAAAGGACCACAGGCCACCACTCAGAGGCTGCGGGATCAGGGTCCAGGGAGCTTTTCTATCTTAAAAAGTCTGAACCCGGAGGAGAGACCCTTTCCAAGTTGGTGCTCAGGGGGCTTGCAAAGGGAGCTCCGCTCTCCCTCGAGAGAACCGGACGATGTGAAGCACGTGTCTGAACCTGGGCACCATGCAGCTTCCCCTCGGTTTCCCGACAGAGCCACGTGGGCCCAGAAGCTGAAGGCGTTCTCCCCCAAGGCCACGTGACTCTCAGCTGAAAGCTCACGTCTCTTCTGGGTTTTGCTGGCCCAGAGCAGATGGTGCCCACAAGGAGAGAAGGAATGTGCCTCTGCAGCAAGGCCGGGCCCTGCCCTGCCCCGAACGGGCCACGCCAGGGTGCAGGACACACAGCAAGCCACACCGGCTCCTTGCCCTCTGACCCCACTCAGACCCGAGCGCCTGCAGACCCGGGAAGCAAGGCCATCAGGAGGCTACGATGATTGGCCAAGCAGTGGATGATTCAGGCCTCAAGCGATCACCCAGCCAAGGAGATGCTCGGGTGGGGATGGGAGGAGCCAAGGAGGGCTGAAAAAGGCCCGCTCCCGCAGGATGCTCCCAGGTCCTGGACACGAGTGTCCAGCTAGGCCAGGTCCCTCCTAAAGGACTCCTGTGGAGAGGGTGCAGCCTGTACTCCAGTCCCCCACCCTCAAGGGCTGCCCTGGTGACCTGGGACTCAGTTTCCCCATCACAGAAATGGGAGCATGGCCTTCCCTCTCATCAGGCTTCTGAGGACTTGGGAGTGATAGCCGTCAGTGTTCAGAGTGGGTCCCAGGCTTCCGCGGTGGCTCAGGCAGTAAAGAACCTGCCTGGAATGCGGGAGACCCGGGTTCGATCTCAGGGTCAGGAAGATCCCCTGGAGAAGGAATGGCCACCCACTCCAGTGTATCCTTGCCCGGAGAATCCCATGGACGGAGGAGCCTGGAGGGCGGCAGCTCACAGGACTGCAAAGAGTCGGACACGACTGAGTGACCAACACACACGTGGGTCCCAGGGCCCCTCCGTGCAGGGGCAGTACCAGCACGGGCGTGGTGATGAAGCCACAGAAACTGGCCCCCAGGTCCTGGGGAGGGAATGGACAGCTCAGTGCCCCTGGTCTCCAGAGCGCCCCACCCTGGGCCGCCACCTGGGACACTCAGGACAGCTGGGTTTCTCTGCGTCTGTATGAAGACCATGTTGACATCCACACAGATAAACGGATGGAACTCTAGAAACACTGACAGGGAGCCCTCCTAACGACATGACACCCACACGGCACGTTTCTTGTTAAGAACAAGGTGGACGCGGCTCCTTAGGCGGCTCACCTGCCATGCCGGGGCAGCCCACAGCGCATCTCTATCCACCGAGGCCCCAGGACTGGACAGGGCGCCGTGGCCCCACTGCTGACCCAGAGCATTTGCCCTTCCCTGAGGAGTTAAGGGGAGGTCCTCTGTGTCCCCAGGATCACCCCAGGATGTGGCTCCCGGTTCCTCCGGGAAAGCCCGCACTCCAGGCGAAGGAAAGCAGCTGCCGGGCTGGCCACCTTCAGTCACCCCCCACCTAAACCTCCAGAAGCTCAGCCCCAAATCGGCGCCCGTGAGAGGTCTGCATGCTGAGCGGCTGGGGATACGGTCTTGTGCCTGGGAGCGGCTTGTCTTTGGGTCCAAGCAGCAGCATTTTTGTCCAAGCTTGACTCAGGCAGGCGCTGGGCCGGGGCTTCTGTCTCCTAGTCACTCACCAGGAAAGAGAAGCAGAAGCTCACTTTGGCTATAGGGAGCCGTGCAGGTGTTGCCAGTTCCCCTCCGGGTTGCCAGAACATTCCGCCAGGCCTCCCCCACCCCCACACCGAGGCATGAGATGGGGGCTGGTGTTACACGGCCAGCCTGCGGTGGGACCCGGCTCTCGCCACGGCCTGAGCCCTTGGCCGCCACGTGCAAAGCCAGACATCTGGCCGGGGGTCGGGGGGTGGTTTCTGGGCCCACCATGTCCTGAGCCCCTAAACGTTCCCATAGACCCGTCTGCTGGCTTCATCCTGGGGGCTGCCGCCCCTCCCTCGCATCACCCTGCTCAGATGCCCACTCACACCCTTGTGATGCGAGCTGAGTCCTGAGCTGAGACTCTCAGCCAGAGGGGAGGGTTTGGGACTCGGAGTTCAGGACGTAGGAGGGGCCAGGGAGCACGGCCTGGGAGCCAGGTGCCCATGGCCTGACCGGCAGGCGCTGGAGCGTCTCCGGGCTGGGCGGGGAGGGCCCAACCTTACGGAGCTCAGACTCCAGCACTGCAGTGGCGGTCCCCGAGGAAGGAGGCTACCCTGTTGATAGCACACATCTGTCCGTCCGTCCCCTCCATCTGACCCGTGTGGCTGGGCTCCAGCCAGCGCCGTGGACACAGAGCAGGAGCCACCTGACAGCCGGGCTCCCGGCAGGAGGAGGAAGCCCCCTGTGTCCGGGCACAGTCCCTGTGACCTCGACAAGCCTTGTCTGGGAGGCTCGTGGGGTCCCTGGGGTCGGGGCAGGGCAGCTGTGGCCCCAGACGCTCCCCGGACGCTCACCATCGGCTCTGCAGCGGCTTCGAGAGCTGCGTGGAAGGGAGAATCCGCTTCCCCAGCCCCTCTTCCCGGCCGGGAAGGTGCGTGCTGAGCTGACCAGAGTGGGGGCCCCTGCTTTCTGCACCCCGTGAAGCTCCCGTCTGAAAGGGGTGCAGCAGCCCCAGGCCCCCGAGAAGCATGAAGGGCTCCCCAGAGAAGGTGGCCAACTGCCCGCTCTGCGGCGGCCAAGCGGCTTCCCAACTTGCAATTTTCCTCACATCTTTATGGAACCGCTGTGACAGTTCCATAACAACGGAGCTCCAACATCCGTAAGTGCCAATAAACATTAACGTAACCTAAGCACCACTTTTACGGTCGTGCAAAACCAGCTTGTTATTCACAGATGAAATCTGACTGCCGCCTCCATCACACTCAGGAATGCCGGAGACGTCCTTCCCTGTGCTGAGGCGAACTCTGCCAGCCCCAATCGCCCCCCAAGCCCGTGGCCCACCTCCCCTAACCCCAAGCTCACCCACACAGGACCATCAAGGGGCCTTTGGGGGTGCCTGTGAAAACCCAGGGAAAGGCACCCCCGCCTCTGCGGTCTCCTCCCAGCCTGCGTCCTGTGTCTACAGCTGGGACCCAATGCATACCCGGAGCCCCAGTTACTGGGGGTGGGGTGGGGGTAGGCAGCCAGCCTGCACTCGAATTCCACTCCCCTGCTGGCCTAGGTCATGTCAAGCACCCATCCTCACCCTCGAAGCTGGGGCATCGAGAACCGCCTCCCCTGTTCCCAGGACCAGAGGGTCAGACACTGGGAGGCATCTGGCCCTGAGCTGGCAGTGTGACTCACGCTGTGGGTCCTCCAGCTCACTCACGCACATCGGGGACCAGGTGTGGAGACAGGGAGGAGGAGGGAAGGATTGCAGGGGGACAGGGCTGGCGGGAGGGCCGCGGGGGCTCCTGATGGAGTGAGGATCAGCTCGTCCCCGCCTGGAGCCACTGGGCTCACATGCATGGGCACCATTCAGCGCCTTCAACGGGCAAGACTAGGAAGAGCCGACAGTTGGTCTGCAGGGGACGGATGGACGGAAATGTTCAGAAGACGGGAAACCTCCCGGCCGCCCGAGTGCGTGAACCACCGCATACGTGTCCACGAGCAAACAGGGCCTTGGATCCCCACCCAGAGCTTGGCTGTTCCCTGAGACCGACCGGGAGCCTGGGAGGGCTCTTGGCTGGTGTAGCCGGCCAAGCAGAGCTGCTGTGTGCAGGCAGGACCTGAGGTGCCCACTGTGGGTCAGGTGGGGACCTTCTGGGGGTGGATTTTCGCCTCTTGAGACGTGCCAGCTGCCCTCTGGAGGGGCAGGGTGTCCAAGTGGCCCATGTGCCGCAGAGGCCGCGGTGATCTCCCCTCCTGGGGCTGGCCAAAGTTTCGAGGCTGTTGCCCACAGGTATCCACTGGCCCCCCTGCCCTGAGCACCCTGCTCCTTCCTGGGCTTCAAGGGCTGGTCCCCAGGGCACTGCAGCTCCTGGGGGAGAGGAGGCTACACCCCAGGGTCTCTCAGGAGACCGGAACACTGGTTCTTTAAAACAAGAAACCTCTTCTAAAACCTGCGTCCTCACGCCCCACAAGGGGAGTCATTTTCTAAAGCCCTGTTAGGAGGCTCTGCAAACACCCAACTCGAGGCAGAGCTGTTGACTGCGTGCTTCCGGGGAGATCAGCTGCTGGCCCAGATCCTCTGGCCAGGCTGGGTCCCGGTGACCCCGACCGCACAGGGCTGGCCGAGGCGGGCTGCCCAGGGCCACTTAACCAACATAGAGGTCTTTACAGGCGAGGCCATCCTTAACCAGAGAGCCCCAGAGAACACACGCGGCTACTCCGCGCTGACATTTAAAACATCCTTTCAGCAGCCCCCAGCGTGGCAAAGTGGTTTAATTAACTTGAAAGGGTGTAATTTTATGCTATTTAGTAGGAAATACACACACTAAATGGCATTGTGGACTAAGTATCGGGGGCTGCGATCTTCAGAGTGCAGGAAAAGAACAGCCCCGAGTCCCGGGCAACCGCAGGTGTGCGGTGGGCGTGCGGGGGCGGGGGTACGCCGGCCGTGTCCCCGCAGACGGCAGCATCTGAAGCCACACAGGATCCGGGGTTGGGGGTGTCCACAAGGCCAGCGAGAATGGCCACCTCCCATCATCTCAACTGGGAAACCAGCGCTGTGTCTGAGAACCAAACGTGGGGGAGGCTGGAGCCAGTCAGGGCCCCTGTTCCCCTACTCGGGCGCTCTGGGTACCCGCACCCTGAGAAGGAGGCACCCCCGTGCTGCCCAGCTCTGCCTGTGGACACGTCCAGAGTAACGGGGAGGAGGTGGTCTTGGATGGCCGCCTCCTGACTGGAAGCTCCCCCCCCCCACCATCCCCAATGAAGGGGCTGCCTCTTCTAATGAGGCGCCTTAGGGAGGAGGCCAGCCCCTCGGCCCTGAGGATGGATGGGTGAGGCGGTGTCAGTGCAGAGGACCCAGGGGCTCCGGCTGTGGCCTCGCGAGCACCCTGGGAAGACCCTGCACCAGCTCTCCTTCCCCTGACCATCCCCTGGAATGATGGAGCAAATCCTGTGGGAAGGACGTGGGCCCGTGTCCAGCGCTGCAGGAGGCAGACACAGGGGTCACTTCCCTCCCAGCACAAAGGGGCCGCCTCCGGGGCCTGGGTGAGAAGTGGGCAGCGTGCTGGGCTCCTGCCTTCCCCGACCCCCGGCCCCCAAGGACCACCTGGCCCCCTCGCCTCATGCTCCCTGGCTACCCCCGGACTTGGGGCACAGTAGTGTCTGTCCCCCTAACAGGAGGCCCCAGAGCTGCTCCCCAGCCCCCCAGGTCCAGAGGCCGCCACCAACCTCCGTGCACCTTCAATACCAGCCTCAGTGATGGGAAGATGCCATCCACAGGCGTGTCCTAACTGCCTCCCGCCACCGACCCCAGGCTTCGGGAAAATAGACGGTCATTTAGGAAATCTAATTTCCACGTGTGATTGGCAGGCACCCACGCCCACTGGCCCTGGCCTCATTAGCCTGCCACCTCCGATGCCCTGGAATCTAATTTAAGGGGAGCGTGTCTGCGCGGCACCCCAGAGAGCCCGCTGGCGGCCAGGACACGCTCCCTATGGGGAGAGAGGTCCCCTGCGGTGAGCCTCTCATGGGCGCTGGTGGGGAGGGGCGGGCCCCGGGCCCCCAGAGGTGCCTGGCGCTCCAGAGAGGCCCCCACCCTGGTAAGACAGAGAAACGGTCAACTGATAGTGAGCATGAGGCCTGAGTGTGTGGCTTGACGATTTCAACAGGTGTCCACACTCAAGTCACCAACACCCAGGCGGAGACACAGAAAGCGACCCCAGAGGCTCCCAAGAGCGCCTCAAAGAGGGTCTGCCTGGGGGAGCAGGATCCTGCTCTTGGCAATGGGCTCCTGGCTTGATTTCCTGACCTTGCAGCCAATAGGAAAACAGGATTAACCCCCCACTACCTTTCACGTCAAGGCTGTATATTGTCACCCTGCTTATTTAACTTCTATGCAGAGTACATCATGAAAAATGCTGGGCTGGAGGAAGCACAAGCTGGAATCAAGATTGCTGGGAGAAATATCAATAACCTCAGATATGCAGATGACACCACCCTTATGGCAGAAAGTGAAGAGGAACTCAAAAGCCTCTTGATGAAAGTGAAAGAGGAGAGTGAAAAAGTTGGCTTAAAGCTCAACATTCAGAAAACGAAGATCATGGCATCTGGTCCCATCACTTCATGGGAAATAGATGGGGAAACAGTGGAAACAGTGGCAGACTTTATTTTGGGGGGCTCCAAAATCACTGCAGATGGTGACTGCAGCCATGAAATTAAAAGACGCTTACTCCTTGGAAGAAAAGTTATGATCAACCTAGATAGCATATTCAAAAGCAGAGACATTACTCTGCCAGCAAAGGTCCGTCTAGTCAAGGCTATGGTTTTTCCTGTGGTCATGTATGGATGTGAGAGTTGGACTGTGAAGAAGGCTGAGCGCCAAAGAATTGATGCTTTTGAACTGTGGTGTTGGAGAAGACTCTTGAGAGTCCCTTGGACTGCAAGGAGATCCGACCAGTCCATCCTAAAGGAGATCAGTCCTGGGTGTTCATCGGAAGGACTGATGCTGAAGCTGAAACTCCAACATTTTGGCCACCTCATGCGAAGCTGACTCATTGGAAAAGACCCTGATGCTGGGAGGGATCAGGGGCAGGAGGAGAAAGGGATGACAGAGGATGAGATGGCTGGATGGCATCATGGACTCGATGGACATTAGTTTGAGTGAACTCCAGGAGTTGGTGGTGGACAGGGAGGCCTGGTATGCTGTGATTCATGGGGTTGCAAAGAGTCGGACACGACTGAGTGACTGGACTGAACTGAACTGGACTGAACTGAACTGAACTGGACTGAACTGGACTGAACTGAACTGGACTGAACTGAACTGAACTTGACTGGACTGAACTGAACTGGACTGAACCGTTCTTACCAGGTAGTCCTAGTGGTAAAGAGCCCACCTGCCAATGCAGGAGACATTAAGAGGCCCGAGTTTGATCCCCGGGTGGGGAAGATTCCCTGGAGAAGGAAATGGCAGCCCACTGCAGTAGTCTTGCCTGGAGAATACCATGGACAGAGGAGCTTGGCGGGCTACAGTCCGTGGGGTCGCCAAGAGTCGGACACGACTGAAGCGACTTAGCAGGCTCCTTTCTGACCCGTGGGCAGTAACTGGGCTCAGCACCATCTATCGAGAGCCGCTCTGTGCCAGGCCCTGTGTGGACAGAAGCGAGCAAGGCAAGGTGGCTGTCCCCATCTTTGGGGTCAGGCTCCGAGCAAGTGCCAGGCCAGGATGTGAGGATGTGAATTGGGATCTGAGGCTGCTCAGACAGTGGAGACGCAGGTCCCGCCAGCACAGAAGGGCCGGGGGTGGAGTGCTTACCGTCACCGACAAAGCACCATCGTGTCTAGGCGGCTTCCATGCTTCTGGGAGCTGAGCTCAGGACCCCAGTGTGGACAAGGAAAGTGGCAGGAAGCAAAGTGGCCTGCCCCAGCGGAGCAGCTGGGGAGGCGCCAGCAGGAGGGGACCCCAGGGCGGCCCTGTCCCGCAGGATGAGACGCGGCCACAGGAAGGGGAAGGACACAGAGAGGTGCACCAGGTCCCCAGGGCTCAGCACGGCGAGTGGGGCCCTGCTGTGGCCCACGTCCCCCGGGCACAGGAGGCGCTTAGAGCCCATCCGAAGCAGGGCAGAGGGGACTGCAACACCTGGCAGTGCCTTGGGACCTGGGAGCCAGTGGCCGTGGTGAGTCCCGGGGATCCCTCTTCTGCACGTGGTCCTGTGCGGGGGAACCACACTCAGCTCCAGAAGAGAGGGGCCCAGCACCAGGCGGCCCCCCTCCTGCCCACGTGCCAGAGAAACAACCCAGACTCTAGACCAGAGCCTTCATCTCCGGACTCAGTTTCCCCACTTCTAGGACAGGGCCACTAGCACCCGGGGTGGGGGGAGATGGTCAGGCAGGTCCCTAGAAGGTATCTTCTGAACTTGACACTGAGGTGACCCAGGCCCAGGGCAGGGAGTGTGGAGGAGGCCATGGGAGGCTTGGCCGCAGGGCGCCCTGTGTGGCAGGTGCTTTGCAGACCCGCTCATTCCACAGGAGAGAAACCCAGCGATGCTCAGTCTTCCCCATGAGGTTGCTGGGTGCCAGACCCATCTTATGCTACGGGGCGGGGTGGTCTGAGAGCTCGCCTCTGTAAAGCGTCCTGGCCTGGCTGCAATTCGCGCAGAGCGCAGACGAGAGGACGCGGGCGAGGCCAGCCATGGTGGAGCCACGCAAATGGACGCTGGCTGGCTCTCAGCAGAACCAGCCTCCATGTCCTCAGGATGACTGTCTGCCCAGGGCAGGTTTGTCCTGTGGCCACAGGCACAGGGTGGGAGGAGACGCCTCTCAGGGAGCTTCACCGGGGCCAGAGGCCCTGTTGCCAAGCTCCCTCGAGGTGCTGCCTAACAGAGCCCAGCCCAGAGGGCATCCCGGGAGTGCTAATGACCCTGCAGCCCAGCAGGCAGCATGAGGGGCCAGGGCCACCTCTGCGCAGACAGACACGCGCCCAGACACAACGCGCTCTCCTGAATGGCTCCTTCCCCCACCGCCTTGGGGACGGCTGAGCAGACGTTTCAGGACCTTCCCTGTGTCGTGCACACCCTGATTCACCGTGGCCAGGCTCCACAATGCCCCCAGGGGCAGTGGTCTGCTCCATCCCAGTGTAAGTTAGTTACCTGCGTGTGTAAACTGTCAAAACTTATCTAACAGTACAATGAAGACCAGTGAATGTCAATGCATGTAAATTATATCTCAAAGCAAAAAGTTATATATTAAAAAAATGGCAAGGGCTGCAGCGCCAGCCCTTATGGGAAGGAAGGGAAAGGGGCGCCTCTGGAAGGGCACCTGCAGGAGCCCAGACCCACCCCCCAGAGGGGGGAACCTGGGTCCACACCCATCCCCCTGCCACCTTTCGGCAGCTTCACAGTCAGCGTGCTGCTTTGGGACAGGAATTCGCAGTCCTATCTAGGTCAGTTAAGGCCTGAAGAGCGTGTCCCAGCTTCAGGGGGCTGGGGGTTGGGGGGAAGGACTGAGATCGGGAGAGAAATCGGTATGCTCTCTGGGTAGCGCTGAGCAAAGTCCGGACTGGACAAGGTCATCTATGGAAATAAAGCGCGCACAGGCCTTACCACCTGGACAGGGTTTGTTGCTGTCCTGTTATAGACTTCTGTCCTCACATCTCTGAAAAGCACCTGGAACTTCAGGGAAGGGGTGGCCTGCTGCGGGCTACGAGGGACAGAGGACGTTCGCTAACCTCAGTCAGGCTCCTGGACCCGGCGCCACGGTGCCCACAGCAAACGCACAGAGCTGCTCCCGTCAACGGTGGTAAGCGACGGGCGGATAGCCTGGAGATTCGAGAGGGCCCGGAAGCTGCACTAGTGGAGGCAGGGAGGCCAGGCAGGAAGTGCAGGGGGCTCCAGGGAGGCCCTGGATATGAGTGACAAGGCATGAAGACTGGGACAAGGGGGCCGGTGGTTTAATCAGGGCATGACACGAGTTGTGAAAAGCCCAGAGGTCACTGGTGGGGAAAGCTACCTTAAAAGTGGGCTTCCCCAGTGACCCGGCGGTGAAAAGCCCGCCTGCCAGTGCAGGGCACACGTGTTCGATCCCTGGCCCGGGAAGGTCTCACGTGCCACAGAGCAACCAAGCCCGTGCAAAAACTACCGAGTCCACGTGCCTAGAGCCTCTGCTCTGCAACAAGAGAAGCCGCTGCAGTGAGAGGCCGGTGCACTACAGCTGAGAGAAGCCCCCAGTCACCGCCGACTCTTTGTGAGCCCGTGGACTGCAGCCCACCAGGCCCCTCTGTCCCTGGGGATTCTCTAGGCAAGAATACTGGAGTGGGTTGCCATGCCCTCCTCCAGGGGATCTTCTCAACCCAGGGATCAAACCCAGGTTTCCCTCATTGCAGGCAGACCCTTGATTCTTTACCGTCTGAGCCACCAGGGATGCCCGAGTCCCCAGCGCAGTTCTAACTACCAGCATTAGCACTGCTGATACCTGCCTCCTGCGAGTGACTTCCCAGGCCGCGTGGCCCAGACCGCATCCCTGGGTTAGTGAGCCATGACAATTAGGCCTCACTGAGCAGCAGGGCCCACAGGATACAGAGATATTTTAACTTCAGATTTGGGGTCTCAACTTATGAGGGAGGCCAGAGGAGGAGCAGGACAACCCTTCGGGGCTGGAGCAGGAGGCTGAGACGCTGTCCGGGTCAGTCAGGCTGCTGAGGATGGCGCAGACCAGGCTGGGATGCGGGCAGGGCCCTCAGGGTAGGGGGGCATTTCTGTTCAAGCTGCACAGGCATGCGGGCCTCTCACTCCACTCCTGCCCCGGGTTTGCCAGAGAGGCACGGCTCACAGGGAGCCCATCTCATTGGCCCTCACTCGGCAGGGAGAAGGAGGGGAGATTTCAGCCAGGAGCCCCCACCCTCGGCCAGAAGCCCCTCTGAGTGCGCCCACACCTGTCCCCAGTGCAGATGGCGGGCGCCCTGGAGTCCCCTGGAGTGCTGAGAATAAAAACAAGCAACAAGCTGCACTTGAGGAAGGAAAACGTCGGAAGGGAGACCAGGGTGGAACAGACAGACTCTCATGTGAGGCCTCCGAGCACCTGGACACCTTCTGAGGAGGCCTTGGCTGGGCAGGGGCAGCCGCAGACACATGGGGTTCCCTGCCCTCAGGGGTCATGGGCCTCCACCCACTCACATCAGCCAGGCCGAGGGTGGGGTGGGGCAAACCAGGGGCCGCATCCTCCAGGGAGGATGACTCATGGGTCACCCGAGGGCCACAGGCACAGAGGGGTGGCGGGGAGAGGGAGGGTGGAAGGTGTCCACCTGAGCTATGAAGTGGGGGCTGGCCGGCTTACTGCCATTCATGGAATTTAATTTCCAGCATTTGATGCCTTCCCTGGTGGCTCAGAGGGTAAAGAACCTGTCTGCACTGCAGGAGAAGCAGGTTCAATCCTTGGACCAGGAAGACCTCCCTGGAGAAGGGAATAGCAACCCACTCCAGTATTCTTGCCTGGGAAATCCCATGGACAGAGGAGCCTGGCGGGCTACAGTCCCTGGGGCCGCAAAGAGTTGGACATGACCGAGCTGTTAACACTTTTCACTTTCACATGTCAACTTCTAAACATTTCAGCTCATTCCAGTTTTTAAAAGCTCAGCAAATATGTGTTGGATGAGCAGAGGGATTAGAGAATGATGACTCCAGCATTATCGAGCCCTTGCTGTGCACCACACGGGCCTGACTTCAATTGACTCCTTCAGCACCCTGGACAGAGCTCACAGCTACTATTCCCTTTCAGGCAGGAGGACTGAAGGGCTGAGTGACCCGCCCAAGGTCAGTGAGCTTCGAGCCTGTGACCCACGCGAGGGAAATCCCTGAGACCTCGGTGGAGAGCAGGGGAGCGTGTGGATCACCAGGTCCTGGCTGCAGGGTTGCCTCCTGACCCCTCCCCATGTGCCCAGCCCCAGGCCTTCCCACAAGCTGCACAGCACTGGGCTCACAGTGAGTAAGGGCCAGGAGGGGCAATGACCTCGGCCGGCAGGGGCCGTCCGCCCGTGTGGGCCAGGCCAGCCTGCCCCCTTGTGACTCAGGCCCTGCTCCTGCGGGCTCACCCTCTCCTGCAGCTCTACTTTTCATAACTGCTCAGAACAACGGCAGACCCAGGCAGTGGGGCTAGAAGGTCCTGGGAATTACAGATCCCACGGAAGCGGAGAACGGCCTGGTTTTTTTGACCTTGTGGTAGGTGAGAGTGTAAAATGGTGAAACGCAGCCAAGTCCACCATCCAGGCTAATGGTTGGGTGGGAGTGTGCCTTCCAACCTGGACTCTCAGAACCCTTCTCCCAATCAAAGACCTGCACTGCCCACCTAACGTGTCAGACCCGGGGGATGAAGGCAGGTCTTTGGTCCATTCGGTGGTGATAGGCCAAGTTCAGGGCGCTGGGGGCCGAATCAGGGGCGGGGAGGAGGCCCACCCAGCCTTTGGAGCTGCACTCACGGCTGTATCCATTCCTTCCTTCTGCCACTTAGCATTTTGTTCCAGGCATGAATCTGTGAGGCCTGTCTTGGGGAGCTCACAGTTCAGTGGGGACAGACCGTCTGCCCTGTTCGTGGAGGGGCGGTGATGCAGAGGGGACAGGTCACCTTCTAGAGGAGGTGCCCCTGAGCCTGAAGAAGAGAGCACAGGTGAGCAAAGGCTTGGCCAGGAGGAGGGGCTTTGGGGATGGGGCCTGACGGAGACAGAAGCGCCACATGTGTGCTGGCACTGGCTGAGGGTTCACGCCCCTTTCCCAGCTGGACTCCAGAAAGAGGCCGACACTCACCTGAAACCTGGCCACGGGACCTGATCGCACAGAGCCAGCACCAGCCAGGAGGGGCAGCGGGCCGCCCCCACGGGTGCCCTCGGCCCAGCACCACAGAACAGCCACAGGGACAGCGGGCCCAACAGCGTCCATGGGGACACTCGGGACCGCGATGGGCATGGCTGGTCTCACACCAACAGCCCCGTCTCACAGACTCCTCCCCATGCACCACACAGGAAACTGGGCTGGGGCACTTGTCCAGGCTGGGAGGGGAAGGCGGCGGGGGCCGAGCCGGTGCCTGGCCATAGGGCCTGAGCTCCGACTCCCGTGAGGAGCGTGGGGCCCAGAGAACACATAGCTCACGTCTCTGTGGGCCAATGCCTGAGGTCCAACTTGAAGGCTCACCACAGGAGAAGGGGTGTGCCAGGCTCCCCGTCCACCCTCTGAACCCCAGTATTTCACCTTCGGTAGGTAACAGGCTGAGACCCTTCGAGCCCCGGTTTCCCCATCTGTGAATGAGCGACACCACCACCCACTGGCAGGAACCACATGGAGATGGGGTTGGTGAGGATGTTCTGCGGCCTGTGAAGGGCTGTGTACCCAGGAAGCTTCCACCTACTGCTTGCATCACTGGACTGCAAAAGCCCAGCAAATGTGCTCAGAAACCACATCTCTGCAAGGGAAGTTCAGGGAAGAGATGGGCTTAATTTCCACGTGCATCTCACTTCCAGGCCTTGGAGGCGTCAGGGGCACCCATACTGTGGCGGGGGGCAGGGAGAGGGCTGTGACTCCAGCCCGTGTGTTTGCCTCTGAAATCCTCTTGAAGCTGTTCCTCCTCCTCCCCAGTCACTTAAAAGGCTCTTTGGATTCTGGGAGTGGCCGTGGCTTAGTGATGGCCACCAGGAGGCCTTGACATGCGCCTGGCCATCAGTAACGTTTGTGTTCTTGCCTCAGCTTGGGGACAACCTGGGGACCCGCAACAGGCACCAGCAGAGTTGGAAGACGTACGCACCGCCACCCAGGAGGCCCAGCCAACCCCGGCCCCTGCCTGCTCCACATCCAGCCTGCCACCCAGCAAGCCGACCCGGCACCAGGCTCGGCTGGCACACCTGGCTCCCCATCGGGGACGTGGGCGTGGGGACACGGCCTGCCAGGGGATGTCCACGTCGGGAGAGCGTCCTCGGGGCAGGGCTCCTGAGAGCAGTGACTCGGGGATGACACCTTCTGAAGCCAGAAATAAGGCCGTGGATCCGGAAAGAAGCATGTGGGGAAGAGTGCGTCAGGCTCAGGGGCAGGCAGAGCAGGACCCTCGCTCACTCCCTTTCCACCTCCCTGAGCCTCAGTTTTCCTCTGCCATAAGCTGAAGAAAGACGCTCACCTCACGGGATGACAGATTTCTGTATCAAGGGTTGTCTGTGTGTCCAGAAGCTGCTTACTACTGGCCTGCTCCCTCCTCCTGCCTTAATTCCTGTAAATTCCCGGTGACAACACGTGAATAGACGTAAGTGCACACGCCCTCCGTGCGTGGAAAGAGGGCTGGGAGGAGGGCTTTTATCAAGCTCTAGTTCACAAGCAAATTCTTTCATATTTTTCCCACATCTTAGGAGGCCCGTGGGCTCCATGCTTCCCCGAGAAGAACGGGCAACCTGGTTTTTGCAGGAGCCAGAGGGTAAGACAGAGACAGGGGTCTGACCTGGCTTCTTACCCCACCACCTCGTGAAACAGGGCAACTTCATTCCAGCCAGACAACGTATCTGGTGCGTCCCATGCTAACACATGCCTAAATCACACAGACACTCACCTAAATCACGCAGACACACGCCTAAACCTGCACCCTTTCCACTCCCGAGAGGGAACGCAGAGCTCACGAAGCTTCTGCTTTCCACGAACCCCTGCTCCGTGAGTGAACATGGGCTGGGTCCCAGGACAGCGGCCGGCAGCTTGGGTTTGTCCCCTGTCCATGACCCAGGCCCCCGATCTTTGCTGTACTCAAGGCTCCTTCACCTTGGCTCAGGCCGAACCCCTGGGAGGGCGGGAGCCGGGGCACAGCCAGTGATGGGGGTTCCGGGCAACCTCTTGTCTCCTGCCACCCGACAAGGCTCCCCCCAAATACCGATGGCAGGATGGGGGTGGGTAACCAGTTCTCGCTTACTGGACCGTGGCAGGCAGCTGTGGGCAGGCACGGGAGGACGCACCAGAACCCAGGGCCTCCACTGAGGCTGACGGTCCAGGTGGGACCAGGACTCTCTGGGTCCCAGCAGCAAGCTTGGGGGGAGATGCTGGAGCCCCCTCTGGAGGCACAGACATCTTCTGCCCCTTCACTCCGTCCTTCCCCTCGGCCTACGTCACCCATTTATTCAATCCACGAGGCGGTGGGCTTGGTCCTGGGGACCCTGCACCTCTCAGGGCCCCCTTGGTCAGTCCTTGGGAAAGCTGACCAGCCCACTGACCTGGACCCTGCCCCCCCTACTCTGGAGATCCTGGGGTTTCTTCTGTAGCAGCTCAGGGAGGCTGGGGGGTGGGTGGGGTGGGTGTCAGGAGCCCACCTTCCAGGCCTGGTTCTGATCTCTGGAAGCAGAGGAGACAGGCCCCACCTCGCCCTCCACAGGGACCGTGAGGATCCCCACTAGGGAGAGACACTGCTCCCCGACACCGAACAGAAGGCACTTGCTGGTCTGGGTGTGGTTTCCCAGGTTTTTTTAAGCAGAAGCTCAACCAGTTTGACATTTGACGTTTCCAGTTTGACGCTGGAAACTATAAAGTGCAGCGGCTCCACCTTGGAAGCTCCATGGGCCCGTCCCGTCACCCCCAAGTTCTGCAGACTGGGCCAGTCACGGGCGCCACTGGGCTCTCATGCTGCAATCACGTCTTGCTTTCCCATGTTCTCTTTATTTCTCCTGCTCCAATTTATTAATTAGCCTCTGCTCACAACACAATCTCAGCCCTGGATCTTCTAACCCAACCATGGTCTCTCAATGTGTTCTCTTCCGGTGTGTCCTGGAGGGGGCGGGGGAGTGGCGTGGGAGCCTTCCTGCTACGATGGAGCCTCCCCAGGGAAGCCCCACCCCACACCCGAGACCCGCAGCTCCCAGGTGTGCGGGTTTGGTCCCAGGGGTCACACCGACCTCTGAGCTCTGACTTTATCGTATCTGTTTTGGAACTGAGGCTCTACGGGTGCCCCTCCCCCATCAGCTGGAGTTCCCACCAGAGCCACCCCCTGCCTCCTCCCGGGGACTGGCCCTCCTCTCAGGAGTCAGGCTGGGTGCTCCAGCTTCAGTCCCTCTTAGAAGGAGCCTCCCCCAGCTCAAGACCCCACCCCAGTGGGCGTGAGCCGCAGCTTGCTCAGCCCTGGAGGGTCCACGCTTTTGCGGGGGGGGTGCAAGTTGCTGCACAACCGACAAGGCTAAAGCAGTGGGTCAAGTTCTTCTCTGAACGCACCGAACGGCTACAGTTTCTTTCTCTCTTTTCAAATTCCCTTGGAAGACACGCAGAGGGCAGTGCTCATTCAGCACTTTCCGGCCCCTCGAAGAATCCGCAGCCACGATCGGCCCCCCTTCCCTGGGCCAGAACACCTTCCTCTTGAGATCCCCACTGACTTCCTGAGCCTCTCCAGAGCCTGAGTGTTCCAGAGACTCATCTTTCCCTCTGAGCCCCCCACACACTGGATTCTCACTGAATTCTTTCCTCCCATCCTGGGAAGATGCCAGTTATACTGTGTCAGGGAATGAAGATGCCCCCTCCCCAGCAGAGTCTCTGGGGCCTAGGTCTCTGGCACCAACCCAGCCAACCTGAGCCACTTGGGCTGTATCTCTGTGCTGGGTACCAGCTTTCATCTGGTCACACCTGAGTCCCTGCGAGCACCCATCTGGCCTCTCTGGGGTCACATCTGAGTCCCTGCAGGCACCTGTCTGACCTCTCTGGGGCCATTCAGGTCTCCACATGACCTGAGCAGCAAAATCACGACCCACAAAACCATCCCTGCACCAACAACAACGCCTTTCCATTGAGTTTATTGCTGGTCAGGTTCAAATCCTCCCGCAGTTTACCTGTGGACCACACCCGGGAGAGCGAGAGACCCTCAGTCTGATCTGCTCCTTCCGTCTTTAACAAGAGGGTCCAGCTCCCCGGAAAGCCCGCGGGCCTCTACGGCTCACTGGCCCAATCGAGCCTATTGCCTGTTTCGGTACAGCCTGCCAGGAGAGGAGATCAAATAGAGGGCAACATTTTGTGTCATGTGGAAATCACGTGACAGTCACACGTCAGTGTCCAGGAGCGAAGTCGCACTGGAACACGGCCACGTCCGTTTCCTCTGCACCGTCCACAGCTGCCCGACGGCTGCTGCACTGGGTGGCTACAGCAGACACTCTACGAGCCACAAAGCTCAGAAGACACACCGTCTGGCCCTTTCCAGGAAGACTGTCGAGCCCCCAGCTAGGCGATGACGAAGGCCGTGTCCATATCCAAGCGTGTATATACACGTGTGGATGCTGTGTTTCTTCCTAGGCCTGCCGGTGTCCCCAGAGGACACTCGGAGGTCGCACGGAGCTAAAGCTCATGTCACTAGAGCTCACTGTCCACCACATGAAGGAGGAAGGGCCTTGACTGGACCAAGGGCCCCAGAAAGGGCACCCAGAGGGACAGCTCCCCTACAGCGCAGGTGCAATTGCACAAAGGTCAGCTGACTCGGAACCCAGGGCGCTGGGTGTCAAGGAGGGACATGAGGGGCGCGTTTCGAAGGCAAACACTAGCACAGCTGATGAAGCTGGAAGCAGAGGCGGCTCCAGAGCAGAGGAGGGTGGTGGTCTTTTCACACAACAAGGGCGGCCGGGACCAAGAGGTGAGGGGGGCTCAGGGCCCGGGCTAAGCATCCCATGGGCCCAGGTCTGAATCCCAGCTCTGTCCTTCGATAACTGGGAGGCTCGGATGGGGCACATACCCTCTGGACCTCATCTCCCCCAGCATCTACTCTTGAGGGCTCCAGTCAGGAAAAGAGAAGGTTCGCGAAGCAGCCGGGACCGACTCCAACGCGGGGCACGTGCTCAGGACGTTGTGAGCTGGGTAATTATTTGCTACCGAAATATAACTGACATGTAATGTTACATTAGTTTCAGGTGTACACAGAATGACTTGATGTTTGTCTATATTGTGGAGGGGTCACCAAAATGCCTAGTGAACATCTACCACTACACAGTCAGTTTCTTTTCTTGTATCTCCAAAGTCATTCCTGTCTTTCCTACTCGGCTCCTCTCCAGGCAGACTTGCGAAGCCTGGTCCTTCTCCGGGGAGACGGCACCTCAGTGTTTCCCCGAGAGGAGCCTGGATCTCCGGCCCTCGGGGCCAGCCTGTTGGGACGTTGCTTCAGGACATACATGGAGCCTCTGCTCCCATTTCCACTTTTAAGGTCCACTCGGTTGGTATCTTTCATATATACCATACAGTAACAACATCTTTTCAAATAGACACAGAGAGGTGATATGACCTGCCCGAGGCCATCCAGCAAAATGCAGCTGACCTGAACAGACCTGGGCCTTCTGACACCAGATCCATTCACGCGTGTGCCCTGGGGAGGGGGCCTTCCACCCCCACTGAATGGGCGGTGGCAGAGCCAGCCTCCTGGAGGGGGGGCACCAGATCCGGCACTTCAGTCAGGCTTTGAAGAAGGGGCCAATCTTGACAGAAGGTGCAGGGGCTACCCTCCAGGGATAGGCAGAGGAAGCCCAGGGCAAGGAGGTGTAAGCGGCACAGGGGACAGCAAGGTCACGGGGGAGGTGGGCAAGCAGTCAGGGTGGGGCTTCCAGCCCGGCAACCACAGTCACACTAAGCTCAGAGCAGCCCCTGAATAGACGGGCAATCCAGCTGGGGTCAGGCCTGCATGGGCACAGGGTGGTGGCACAGTCCCTGCTCAGGAGCAGGGGTGGCTCTGGGCTTGGACGGCCTGGCACCGAGTCCTGCTCACTCCTCCTCGGCTGTGTGACCACGGGAAGGTCCAAAACCTGTCCGGGCTTCAGATCTGGGTAATCACGACCTGTGACCACAGGGCGGCTGTGACCACGAAGTGCGATATGGGAAACAGGGGCACAGGCTCCGTGCATGTCCCGAAGCAACGTCCCAACAGGCTGGCCCCGAGGGCAGAAGATCCAGGCTCTTCTCAGAGGAACACTGAGGTGCGGTCTCCTGGGAGGAGGAGGACCAGGCTTCGCCAACCAGCCTGGAAAGGAGCTGAGCAGGAAAGACAGAGAGCTGACCCAACCAGCCTGGGCACCAGATTGATGGGGCGGAGGCCTGACCCGGGGCCAGAGTCGAGACGTGTCAGCATCGCGAGGGCATCTTTTCCTCATCACTCAACTCCTAACGGGATGACAGCTGGGATTCAATACAAAGTCATCTCCAGCCCCATTACGGCCCCAGCAAGATGGCTCCAAATTAAATCTAACAGTCAATGAAATCGTCAATATTTAATTTACTCATTGCAGGTGGCAATTCAGCCCTTGCAACGCTATTGTTTAATGGCAGAAATATTGGGATTTATCACGCATTACGGGACTTGGAATTGCCAGGCTCTCTCAGTGAGGCTGCCGCCCAGGGTGTGGAGTCCCGGAGGACCCTCCAGGCAGGGCCACTGCTGGACCCTCCCAGGGCAGGGCTTCCCATTTCTGAATCCACTGGGCCCTTTTTTTGGCAAGAATTAAGGGGTGGGTGGTCCCTCCTGATCATCTCAGCCCCCGCCTCCATCCCCTGGCCTGGTCTCCCCTGAGCAGGGAGCACGGGAGGAAGTGCTCTCCTGAGGGCAGCACCCCAGGTGCCTGGAGCGTCACTTCATCACCCCACACTCTGCTTCCCACGTGGGAGCCGTGCCTGGAGGTGCTGCCCCTCCGCCTGGCACCCTCCCTACATCCTTCCTGCCCACTCCCTCCCTGGGCTTCCTCCCGCCCTGCCCACCACTCAGGCCGCTTCCCTGGACCTACAGTCACCTGCAGGCCCACCTCTGCCATTCCGCAGAGGGACCACACCCCAGGTCCCCGGGCTGCGAGCACAACCAAGTCCCCATCAGCGCTTTCGTGGGTCAAGCACAGGACTGAGTTCTTTACAAGGGTTAAAGTGAAAGGGAAGTCGCTCAGTCACGTCCAACTCTGTGCGACCCCATGGACTGTGGCCTACCAGGCTCCTCCATCCATGGGATTTTCCAGGCAAGAGTACTGGAGTGGGTTGCCATTGTCTTCTCCAGATCTTCCTGACTGAGGGATCGAACCCGGGTCTCCCACATTGCAGCAGGCACTTTACTGTCTGAGCCACCAGGGAAGTAACTCTCTTTAAAAAGGTTTTCCCCCTGATTGCGCACGTGCATGCTCAGTCGCTTCAGTCGTGTCTGACCTCTCGTGTGACCCCATGGACTGTAGCCCACCAGGCTCTTCTGTCCATGGGATTATCCTGCCAAGAGTACTGGAGTGGGTTGTCATTTTCTCCCCCAGAGGATCTTCCCGACCCAGCAATCAAACCCGAGTCCCCTGTGGCTTCTGCACGGGCAGGTGGACTCTTTACCACTGAGCCACCTGGGAAGCCCTTCCCTTGATTACTTGCACGAAAAGCCTTATGAACCAAAAGCAGGTTCACGCAGGGAGTGGTGGGAGTCTGGGGACGGGCTGGTGTGCAAGGCCCCAGGCGCTTTGCTCCTGCCCCTCCACGCCACCTCCGGGGGCGTCTAAATAAACTTCTGTTGTGGTCTGGTCACTAAGTGACGTCCGACTCTTTGCCACCCCATCGGTTGTGGCCTCTCAAGCTCCTCTGTCCATGGGACTTTCCAGACAAGAGTACTGGAGTGGGTTGCCATTTTTCCTTCTCATCTCCTGCGTTGGCAAGAGGATTCTCTACCACTGAGCCGCCTGGGAAGTCCCCCAAATAAGGATGTATTTGCATTTAAATAGCGCGTGTCCCCTCAGAGTCCCTGGACTGCAAGGAGATCCAACCAGTCCATTCTGAAGGAGATAAGCCCTGGGTGTTCTTTGGAGGGAATGATGCTAAAGCTGAAGCTGAAGCTCCAGTACTTTGGCCACCTTATGCGAAGACTTGACTCACTGGAAAAGACTCTGATGCTGGGAGGGATTAGGGGCAGGAGGAGAAGGGGACGACAGAGGATGAGATGGCTGGATGGCATCGATGGACGTGAGTCTGAGTGAACTCCGGGAGTTGGTGATGGACAGGGAGGCCTGGCGTGCTGCGATTCATGGGGTCGCAAAGAGTCGGACACGACTGAGCGACTGGACTGAGCTGAACTGATGATCAAGTCAACGCTCCCTCTCACAACTGCTTTTTTCCTGCCTTGAGTTTTCACTGCCTTGGTTTTCTATGATCCTCTTGCTACCTTTTCCTAAATTCCCTGACCGAATTCGAAAACCCTTCTCTGTACAACCAGGTGCCAGTTCCTTTTTTTTTTTTTTTTTTTCCCTTCTGGAAGCTTCCATCTCCTGCTCCAACCAAAATGGGCTTCTTTCTCCCAAGGTTACGAGGCCCCCCTCCCCTGCACTTAGATGTTCTGAAGATGAGGAAACTGAGTTCTCTGGTTGCAAGTTGCTCACTCCAGGCCTCACCTCACCACAGAATCGAGGTTTTGCTCGAAGCCAAGCGCCCCCTCCTCGGGGACCCTCTGCCAGCCCCTGCTTCATCTGAGGATGAGAAGGGAAGGGTCATGTCAGCTGGGACGTGGCCCAGGGAGTGAGGCAGCTGCTGATGAGCAGACGGTGGAGGTCACAAGGGAACACGGCCACGCAGGGCACTCTGGATACAGCGACTCGCTGTTCCAGCACCGACGGATTTGTTTGCATCCAGCAGGAAAGTACGAAAGCGCCTGCAGAGAGCTGGTCTGGTGGCCCCGAGGTGGCTTGATGGGGGTTTCTCTAAGCCTCTCCCGGCAATCATAGTCATCACCATCACGGCCACCGTCCTCCCAGGTCAAAAGGGCAGCTCATGGAAAGAGTGATACCAAGGTGCTTCCTAAGCAGCCAGGCAGAGTTCAGTCGCCACCCGCTCGTGAAGCACAGACTTCACTTTAATTTCAGTGCCCAAGGCCTTTCCCTGACATCAGGACCATCGCAGGGGGCAGGGTGGGGGGCAGGCACAGAGGGGGGTTTCTGACTGATGTCCCTCCAGGCCCAAGCCCCAGAAACATGTATGGGGTAAACACCCCCAAAGGTCAAAGAGGGCCCCCCAAGCCCTCCGCTCGGGGCTTCTCTCTCCACGTGGAGTAGGAGACAGAGGACCAGCCCCACAAGGCATTTTTAGAGATTAACTCTGTGATCGTAAGGGTGACCTGCCCTCAGCTCAACTCTCTGGATCCCTGGTGATGGAGAAAGGCCTGGCAGACTGAGGGCACCACAGTTCTTCCCTGAAAGGGCACTGGCTCCCACCCCGAGCCCCGCCGTGTCCAGCTGTGTGTCAGAACCCGGAGGGCCCGGCTTCTCTTTAGCACCAGGAAGTCAACGAGGAGACATCTGGCCAGACTGCGGCCGTATTCTACGATTCCTGACGGAGGTCCCGGCCCCTTGTCCTCCCTACATGGTGTTTACCGTTATTTTCCTTAAAACACAGACCACCCCCCACCCGCCCCCTGAGACACGCTCCACAGTCAAGCCGCGCTTCTAACAGAATGCTCCCTCCCCGAGAGAAGGTGAGGACCCTGTGTGGCCTGCCTGCAGGTCCCATGAACTGCCCACCCTCCCCACTACCCCGGCCCTCCTCACCGAGGCTCAGGCCTGACCCCTGGGCATCCCTCCCATACTCGCTTCTCCAGCAGGAAGACAACGACCCCTGCCCCACTCCACAGAAGAGCCCCGTTCCCTGTGCCCACATTTAAATGAACCCTTTATGCTAATGTCAGCCTTGATGATTAATAACTACATTTTAAAGGGAGATACCTCCCAGGGTGAGATCTTTGGGGGACAGTTCTTGCCTGCAGGCAAAGTTCTAATGTGGCTTTAGATAAGAAATGTGTCTTCTTGATTTATTCATTTGTGTGGGAGTTGGGGGGGGGGTGTATAACGGAGAAGGCAATGGTGCCCCACTCCAGTACTCTTGCCTGGAAAATCCCATGGACGGAGGGGGTGGGCTGCAGTCCATGGGGCCGCTGAGAGTCAGATACGACTGAGGTACTTCACTTTGACTTTTCACTTTCATGCACTGGAGAAGGAAGTGGCAACCCACTCCAGTGTTCTTGCCTAGAGAATCCCAGGGACGGGGCAGCTTGGTCGGCTGCCATCTATGGGGTTGCACAGGGTCAGACAGGACAGAAGCGACTTAGCAGTAGTAAGGGGGGATAAAAGCCGCCAGCATCTCCGGGTTTGGGCCTGAGTTACCTGCGGCCCCCAGGGAGAGACCCCCTGCTGGGCCTTTTGGACCCGCACTGATCGCTGAGCTTGCAGCCACCTCTCTGGATGGTTCTCACAGCACAGCTTGTCATCTGCACTCACTGCTTTCTGCTGTGTGAGCCTGGACAAGCGCCTTCAGCTCTCTGATCTGTTTCCTATCCGTGTGCTGGAGACAAAGTGACTGGGAAAGGATGCACCCCCACCCCACCCCCAACTGCCCCCCACCCCGCACACACCACTTCCTCCCACAGGAGTGGGAGCCCCAGCTGGAAATCTAATTTCCAAGGGCCTCGCTTAAACAGGCCCGTTCACCTGTCCATCAGAAAGGCAGCGCCGTCTTCAATGGAGCCAAGCCGCACGGGGCCGGGCTGGGCGATTCCAGAAATAACTTCACACGGCCTTTGAGGACAACCGGGCAGGTGTTTCGTAGGAGGCTCTTTGTCTGGGGTTTGTCTGCTCTCTCTCACCTCTTTATATTGGGGTCCCATGTATTTGGGGGATGAACAGAGATGAGGTGCCCTTCGCATCCCCTCCCATCAGGCACGTGCCGTCAACCTGACCCAGCTCTGTGATGCTGGCCTCACTCACCTGGCGGAGGCGTGACTGTCCGGCATCCGGCGCTGCAGAATCAGGAAGGGTCACGACACGCAGAGCTCGTGCTGTTAAGGGGTAGGGGGGCCCACCTCCTCCAGGGCAGAGTATTGATGTAATTTACTTGGCGTTCCTCTGCCTGGGGCAGAGTTGTCTTTTCTCGTTCACTGTTTTAATCTTTCTTTATTTGGCTGCATTGGGTCTTCGGGGTGGGGCACAGGCTCTAGAGAGTGGGCCCAGAAGCTGTGGCTCACGGGCTTAGTTGCCCCGCGCCACGTGGGATCTTCCCAGATGGGGATCAAACCTGCGTCCCCTGCATTGGCAGGGGGATTCTTAACCACTGGAGCACCAGGCAAGCCCCTCTCCTTCATTCCCTTATTTAGTCACTTACTAACATTAGCACGGACTGACATTTATTTCACACTGAGGTTTATGATCCCCAAACCGTATTTTGTTACTCAAACAGCCCCAGCAGTAGCCCCGGGATGCTCTGAATCAGCTCCTGCATCCCCTGGACACACCCCCATCATGACACTGTTTCTGGGACTGCACGATGCTCAGCTGCCAGATACCCATCGCCGGATGTTCTGAAGGTCGAGGAAACTTGCTGTGGTCCCAGTCACCCCCGGCTTCATGGAGGCGACGGACAAGGGTCTGAGCTCCACGGGCTCCACGCAATGGTTGTGTGCTCTGGCCTGGCTCCCATCAGGTAGCAGGAGGCCTCTAGACACCGCGTGTCTCCAGCACCAAGGACCCCCTGCAGGCAGTGGCACCAGCTAACGACTGAGGGGTTCCTGTGCCCTCGGATCCCCCACTGCCCACAGCGCCTGCTCCGTCACAGGCTGGACACGGCACATGAGCCATGGAGTCAGAGGGTCCAGGCTTCAACCTCCAGACCTCTGCTCACCAGCAGCAAACGGAGCTGCTTGAGGCTGACAAGAGGTCAGCGTGTGGCGGCCGGGAAGCCAGGAGGAGCTTGACGATAATCAACTTTAGTGTTTGCTTGCCTTGTGCACCTGTATGGGCTAAATCTCCACCGCCTTCTTTGTTCCTTGCCACAGTCCCACAGAGCAGGGGTCCCCGACATCTGGGGTCTAACATCTGATGATCTGAGGCAGAGCTGCTGTAATAATAATAGAAATAAAGTGCATAATAAGTGTAATGCACTTGAATCACCCCCAAATCAACGCTCCCCCATACCTGGTCCGTGGGAAAACTGTCTTCCACGAAACCAGCCCCTGGGGCCAAAACGGCTGCGGACCAGCGCTGCAGAGGCCGAGTCACAGACAAGGGAGGGGCACAGAGAGGCTGACCAGCTGGCCCAAGGACATCCTGCTGCTCAACGGCAGAGCTGAGACCTGAACCCTGCCTCGTGTCTCTGTGAGCTCTGGAAACCACTGGGGTCACGATTCTGTGGCCCTCACATACCCTGGCAGCACAAGCATCTCAAGGAATCGCAGGAAGTGAGCAGAGGCCTAGAGACCAGTGTCTGATACTCAGGAGCCCAGAGACACTGCGCGGCTAGCCCGAGGGCACCCAACCAGCACAGCAGAAAGCTAGGAGGGCACGCCTGCCTCACCACTCAGCATGCTCACCTCTAAGAGCGAAGATTAAAAGGGTCCTAATGGCAATCTGATCCCATCACTTCATGGGAAATAGATGAGGAAACAGTGGAAACAGTGTCAGACTTTATTTTGGGGGGTTCCAAAATCACTGCAGATGGTGACTGCAGCCATGAAATTAAAAGATGCTTACTCCTTGGAAGGAAAGTTATGACCAACCTAGAAAGCATATTCAAAAGCAGAGACATTACTTTGCCAACTAAGGTCCGTCTAGTCAAGACTATGGTTTTTCCAGTGGTCATGTATGGATGTGAGAGTTGGACTGTGAAGAAAGCTGAGCACCGAAGAATTGATGCTTTTGAAGTGTGGTGTTGGAGAAGACTCTTGAGAATCCCTTGGACTGCAAGGAGATCCAACCAGTCCATTCTAAAGAGATCAGCCCTGGGTGTTCTTTGGAAGGAATGATGCTAAAGCTGAAACTCCAGTACTTTGGCCACCTCATGTGAAGAGATGACTCATTGGAAAAGACTCTGATGCTGGGAGGGATTGGGGGCAGGAGGAGAAGGGACGACAGAGGATGAGATGGCTGGATGGCATCACTGACTTGATGTGAGTCTGAGTGAACTCTGGGAGTTGGTGATGGACAGGGAGGCCTGGCGTGATATGATTCATGGGGTCACAAAGAGTCAGACACGACTGAGCGACTGAACTGAACTGAACTGAACTGAACTGAATGGCAAAAAGGGGCTTCCCTGGTGGCTCAGAGGTTAAAGCGTCTGCCTCCAGTGCGGGAGACCCGGGTTCAATCCCTGGGTTGGGAAGATCCCCTGGAGAAGGAAATGGCAACCCACTCCAGTATTCTTGCCTGAAGAATCCCATGAACGGAGAAGCCCAGTAGGCTACACAGTCCACAGGGTCACAAAGAGCAACTTCACTCAATGGCAAAACGATTGGCAAATCCTGACCCACCCCATGTTCGAGCCCCTAGACTCCTTTCCTGCACTCTATTTTCTCAGAATGGACTCCAGCAGTCCCCAGTCCACTCTGCAAGGCTACTGGGAAGATGCTGGTACAACTCCAGAGTCAGCATCTGAGACAGGTGAGGGTGAGACTGGGCAGGGCCAGGTGTGCAGGGAAGCAGGCCCCCACTCCCCCCCACCCCGCCCTGCCGCCTGCTGCAGAACCACCAATGACCCAATGACTCACCAACGCTGGCCCGTCGGGTCAACTCAGGACGGCACCTGCAGGCCACCTCTCACTGCACAGACAAGCGACCTCTGTACCGCTGCCACGCTCAACAGCAGCAATTGCCCCGCTGGACTCACCCGCCCGACCTGCAACTGTGGACTCAACAGGTAGAGGTGGGCTGGGCACCTGTGTGGTCAAGGCTCCTCTGGACGCTCTGACACACCCACTCTCAGAGCAGCTCTGGGGACGACGCCCGACCTCTGCGCTCTGCCTCAAGAGTTCCCCGCCTTGCCCGGGGGCGAGTCAGGATGGAAGGGACTCCTAACACACCCTGGGAGACCTTCATTCACTGTGTTCCCTCATTCAGCAGCCCCACTCCGTGCCCCAAGGCCCATTCACTGTGGGTGCCTCTCAAGTCCCTGGGAAATGGCCGCCCCCTCCCCACACTGCAGCTGGTTTCAGGATTTCAGCCTCTTGCCGGGCCCAGTGAGGGCTGGCCAGCCTGGGGGCGGCTGGAGGCAGTGTGCCTGAGGTACCCTACGCCCAAGGCAGACCCTCCGGCGTCAGGAGGATGGAAAGAAGGGGTGAACCACCCTGAGCGGCGTGTCCACTGTGTGTCCACCACTGCCCCCCGGAACCCCTGGGGGCCTCCAGGACCCAATACAGCCCTGCTCACCTCCAGGATGCTCAGTGTCTTTGGGGAGTCTGCTCCCCCGCTGCTGGAGAACACAGGTCCTCCTGGGTCTCTGTCTCAAGAAACCCGTCCCTCTGCCACCATACGCCCAGTCGACAGTCTGTTCCCTGGGACACTGTCCCTTGTGTCTGCGCTGACCCTTCCCACACAGGGGCTGGGTCTGTCTCCCTGGCTGGACCGAGGGCACCCTAAGAGGTGCTCCATCCTACACGCCTTGCGCCCCACCTGGGCCCTGAACAGGTGCCCCACAGCTGCTGACACACAGAACCTGCGATGCTAAGCCATTGCCAGGTGAGGGTGGGGTGGGGGGTGAGGGGGAGGGTCCAGTGAGCTCACAAAGGGGAGCTTTGGAGCCCGATGCCATGTCGTTCACGTTCTCCAACTCCCTGAAGGACTGGGGCAGGCAGTGGGGTCTTAGGGGAGCCCCCAGAGCAGAAAACATTAATGAGAGAGAAAGGCTGGGCTTTGAAATTCAAATGCCTCGGCATTCTTCATCAACTTCTTCCAAGATGACTATGATTCAGATTGCTTTTTCCAGACCTAATCGCTTGGATGCTGGTAATGAAAATATGAAAAGGTGATTAAGAAGAATTCTTTTTTTCCCCTCTCTCTCTCTCTCTTTTTTTTAAACTTTGGGGAAACGTATAATGAGTTCTGGATGCGGGCATATTTTGGTCTATTCTGCATTTCATCATTTTGCTAAGGGCAGGGGGGTGGGGGGAAACTTGAAAAGCCAAAGAAGCCCGGACCCTAGCCCTGGCTGAGCTGACTTTCCGAGTGGAGGCAGGAAACAGGTGGGGGCTCCTAGGCCCACCTGGTTTAAGGCCCTCCACATGGCTCAGCTCAGGACTGCTCAAGCGAGTCGGTACAGAGCTGGCCTGTGCAAGCCTTCAGTCAGTCACTCAACAAACACTGAAAGAGCACTTCCTTGGTGCCTGGCCTTGGTGGAGCTGACCCCCTGGGACTAACATGATCCCAGCCCTTTCCCTCTCCATCAGTGCACACCAGAGTTGTGTGGGTGTTTGTTTGCTCCGACAGACAGGAAGCTCCTTACTCAGCAGTGATGGTTCTTTGCTGCCAGACAACTGGGGCCCCAGGAGAGGCTGGGTCCTGACAAGTCAAAGAATGGGGGGCAAGGGATGGAGGCAGGAGGCTGCCTGGACAGACATACAGGTAGCTCCAGAGAATCATGGCTTACCAGGAGCAGAAGCTGGGCAATTGGTCACTGGCAGGAACGCTTAAATGGTAACTTCAACAAATTGCTGGAATCTCACTGGAGAAGAACTTCAGAGTGAAAAGCTCCTAGGGGCCAGTCTAAAAAAGGAGGCCCCATATTTGGGGATTCTACCTCCAGGAATCCCATCAGGTTCTCACAGCAAACCTGAAGAAATATCCTCTCACGCCTGGTGAGGGGAGGAAAGAAGTAACTATCCTGAGACACAACATACGTAAAGCACCTACTGCGTTCCCAGCTTTGGCAAGGCATCTTGAGAGGGACGGAGTGTCATGGGAGGAGGGTGTGGCCCTGCTCCCAGAGCCAGGCAACCAGCTGGGGAAGACCTAGCCCAGCATGGTGAAGTCAGGGAAGCCTTCTCGGAGGAAGTGCCAAAGCCAGTTTTTAAAGGGTTAGCAGGAATGTTGGAGGAGAAAGGAAAGGACGACACAGGCAGAATGAGCAGAAACAAGACCAGGTGCATATGTTTTGGATACTGATGAACTGTCCAAGGCTATGGCTTGGCAGGAAGAGTTGTGTTCCTGGAGCCCTGGCCTAAGTTGACCCCTTCTTGGCCAGAAGCACCATAAGCGTCGGGTTGGGGTCACAGCAGGTGTGAGAACAGACAGGCATGAAACATCAGCTCCATCCTTGGCCCCACAGTGTTGGTGTATAATGGTGTTAACACGGATATGTGTAAGGACACGGGGTCTCATGAGCATGCCCTGATGTCACCCACACTTACACTCTCACAGACACAACCTGCACACCCAGATGCGCTGGTGCCATGCAGGATAGGCCCCCATAGCCCTGGACTCAGGTTGAGTTTTGTCGCCAGACAAATGCACTGTCCCCACAGCTGGTCGCTTCCAGCCCTTGTCACCACCTCCCCAGCTCTGACTCCAGTGTATGTTATGTCAGGCTAGAAATCAAGGAGAAAGAAAGCTAGTTCTCAAACAGCGGGAATCCTTCCATCCACGCTGGGCTCACAGTGCGAAACAGAGCTGCCCAGTGTGAATGTGACTGAGACTTAATAAGGCCAGGGTGGATATGGAGATGTAGCTGCCAACCCATCTTGTTTCAGTTAATGGTATGTGCTCCTTGTTATCGAGTTTAGATCACATAACACTCCCAGTACCCAACTGCTAAACAAATAGAAAAGAAACATGTCAACAAACGGGTGTGCCCGGGACTAGAAGCAAGTGCCCCAGAATTTATTTTAACTTTCTGACCACACCACACAGCATGCAGGACCCCCCGACCAGGGATCGAACCCGCACCCCCTGCAAGTGGAACCGCAGAGTTTTAACCGCTGGACTGCCAGGGAAGTCCCGAATGCCCCAGAATTTAAAAGGAGAGAATCCTCTCCTGCACGGACGGCTCCCCACGCCACCTCTGTCCTCAGGCCTCCTCCCAGCCACGCAGGAGACAGAGAGCTTGCTTCCTCGCGTCACTAAGGAAAAATAGAGCTTTTCAGAAGCCGCTGCCACCATCGCCACGCGCATCAAGCCACCCTCTCCAGAGTCTGAGGGTCAAGGGTCTGAGCTCCTGGCGGAGACACCTCTGCTCCCCGTACGTACCCCACACCTGGGACAAGCCTGAGGTGATGCTGCCACCTGTTTGGCTTTGCCCCCTCTGGCCACCCTGAAGCTGGTCCTGAGCAGGAAGTGCAGGTGATGGATGGGCCATAGTGGGGTTCCTGTTTGCCCAGCCCGCTGTGCCAGCAACCTAGGAAGTCTGTGACAGGCTTGATGACACCAGTCACCACTCATGGCACCTGCTCCCCCATGTGACATGAAACCCACAAGCAGAACGAATCTGGCCTCTCCCATTCTGACCTGCCCACCCCAGCCCCCTTGCCCACCCCCAGAGCACACGCTGGGGACCACGGCAGTAGCCTCCTTGCTCACAGCCCCCTACCAGGAAGGCAGGAGGGAACTGAGGCTCCAGGGCCCTGAGAATATGCCCGAGCCCACACAGCTAAGAATTCCAAGAGGCAGGATTCCAACCCCGGACTCTAGGCTCCAGCCGTCCTCCTCCGGCAAAGGGGCCCCACCCAAAGCGGCTGCGCGAGCGCTGTCCGCGGTGCTGAACCAGCGCAGTCACGGCCGCCCTCCTACCGGGCTTGCAAAGGTTCCTTCTCACCTTGCCCAGGAGGGGGCGCTAATCAGTTTTGCTTCATTTCCAGAATTCCTGTTGGTTAAACGTCTCAATTGTGGACTTCATGCTACTTTGGGAAAAAAAAGCAAATTGATGACTTATGTACCACCACAGGGCAGGTGCCCCACAGCTGGCTTCGTACACTTTTGACCATTCTGTCTTATCTCCAAAGTTACACAATGTTTTTCCTCTAGTAACCAGGAGCTGCCCTGTTCCCCAAGGTTTTATGGCCAAGGACAGCCCTGACCCGTTTGCATAAGTTCACAATCTCATAGTGGGTTTGAGGTAGGAAGCCCCATACGGCAGTACACGTTTAGAACACGTGTGTGTTTTTATTAAGCACTGAAGAGATATTAGAAATAATAAAATGTGTGGCATTTAAAGAATAACAGTATCATCTGTGTACAACATCCCAGCTTAAGAAAAGGAACACCAGTTTTGAAATACTCCTGCCTGCCTTCCCTACTTCCTCTCACATCTGAGTAACTTCCATATTTATCCTTCCCTGACTTTTCTTTAGAGTTGAACAAATACATTTATTTAAACATACATATATTGTTTTGGACGTTTTGAACTTTCTATAAATGGACTCATACCAAAGCATTTTTCTGCAACTTCCTTTCTGGACTCAAGTACAAATGTATTCTTGCCTGGAGAATCCCATGGACAGAGGAGCCTGGCGGAGCCCACTACAGTCCATGGGGTTGCAAAGAGTCTGACACAACTGAGCATGCGCATTCCTTAGTTCACTGTTATCACTGACGGCCTGGGAGCCACGGGGGACAGGGAGGAGCTGAGGACTGGGGGCTGCCTCTCTGGGTGGGTGCTGCTGCTGAGGCCAAGTCCACCTGTGATGCAAGGGAGAGGGGGCCCCACTCAAGAGGCTGCCGTGGTCTCCATCATGCCTGGGTAGCCTGGGGGCATCAGGGCAGCCTTCCCCTGGACATACAGATGGCACACACTGCCCTGCCCTGCAGTCCCTGGAGAGCAGCCAGAGGCAGACAGGAAGTGTGGTCTCACCTCTCTTCACCATCCCCCAAGGGCTGCTGCACCCGAGCCTGGGTCTTCACCTCACCCCAGGCATCACAGACACACCTCTCCCCTCCTCACCCTTCTGGCTCTTTCCAGCCTCAGAGGCAGACTCAGCATCCAGGATCATCTCCATTTACCAGCTCTGAGTTTTCAGAAACTTTGTCTCACTACAGATAAACTTATTCCACTGAATTCTCTGAGATGTACCCAGTTTACAGTGTCTGGGTTTCCAAACTTTCTTAGCACTTCGCTTTTTTTTAAAAAAATTGAGGTGAAATTGATAGGACATAAAAATAACCATTTTAAAGTGAACAGTTCAGGGGCATTTAGTCCATTCACAGAGCTGGGCAGCCACCACCTCCCTCCAGTTCTGAAACATTCTCATCGTTCACCACAGCGCCCTTGGCTACGTCTGCAGGATGGATGCTTGTCTGGCGTCCCCATTGAAGTCTGGAAATTCCTGGAGGACGGAGAGTGTCAGTCATTTCCATTCCATCCTCCAACCTTGTTCAAAGTCACTGACAACATACGCTCAAGTCAACTAACTTGCAAACGCGTGGTCACAGAGTTCCAAGTGTCTCCTGAGTCTATGCCAACACCGTAAGGCACTATTAGCGTGCACCACTCATTAGCAAAGTACCCCCGGGGTCCTTGCTGCAGCCCTGGCTGGGCGCTGGGCATGGGGAGCGAGGCCACAAGAAAACCTCAGTGAACAGGGCTGGGAAGGGCTGTGCTAAATCAAGGACCTGTAGAGAGATGCAGGTGTACAAAGCCAGCCACTGCTGCTGTCATTAGCGGTGCCGACTCAGGGCAGGCTGGGAGGGGCTCAGGCTCCCCGCAAGTCAAGCCCACTGTCCCCCAACATCACAAAGTCACTTTACACAGTACCAGGAGGACCCACACACACGTCTCTGTGATCCAATTAATCAACTATTACTCAAGACTTGCTGACAATAGGGCTGAGGTCTCAGGCACCACTCGCCCCCACCCCACCTCCACCCTGGAGCTGAGTCTCTTCACAAGGGTAAAAGTGCCCTCTCCGTCTAACCTGGGACCAGGAAGCAACATCTGCCACCCGACACTGCCACCCAGAGTCATCAGCACAGCTAATTACCACTAATTGTAATATCGTTTCTGTCTCGCTGCTAATACATTTAGACTTGCTAATCAAATCAAACCATTCCACCTTGCCGCGCTGCTTGCCAATAAACATTTCTGCAAAGCAAGAAATAAATAACCCAAGCTTTGTTCTCTCCTCTCTGTCGCCACTCTCTGCAGAGACATGGCGGGTGGGGGGGGGTGGTCATTTATTTATCTCTGGGACCAAAGGCACAGAAGGAATCGGAAGTGGAGCCAGCCTTTACTGTCCAGAGCTTCCAAAGAGAGAGGGAGACAGGGGAAGGCATGCCTGGGGACTTGGAAGAGAAGGCGGGAAGTAGACGGGGAGAGGGGGAGGAGAGAAACTCACGCTGGAGTGGCAAGGTCTGTTCCCATTCACCTCCTCCCTCGCGGGGGCGCAGTCTCCTGCCACCCCTGGCTGGACTGGTGGCTCCTTCGCAGGACCCCCTCAGCTGTCTAACCCCCCCTACTTCCACTCACCAAGTTGGGGTGCTCTGATCTGCCACCAGGCCCGCCCGCAAGTTTGTCAAGGGCAGGGGCTCTGTGCTGTGGGGCTGCTTCCCCAGCGTCTCACATCTCAGGAAACACTCCCAGGCACCCAACACACGGCCTCACGAGGAGACAGGTGCCACTCTCCTCGAGGCAACCAAGGCTCAGATGCCAAGCGCCCGCCGAGCCACCTGTGGCCAGTGAAAAGCACGACCTAAGAGTCAGTCCTGGGCCTGTGGTCCTCCAGCAAGCGGGCCGGGGAGGAGGCTAAACAAGAGCCTCACGGGCAGCCCCGAGAAAATGTGAAGGCCACAGAGCGCTCCACTCGAGGCCACGCCGGACTCAGTCTGAGAATTCTGGAACGGAAACTGACAAAACGTTGACCGTAAATGCAGCTTATAAATGCGTCCAGTTACTATAGCAGTCGTGCAGAAGAATTTCCTCGCCCTTCACACTGCCCCAGTGCTCAGAGAGGGGCTTGCTCCAGGAGGGCAGGCGATCGCAAGCTCTGCCAGCCCCCTTCACCTCGGCAAACACTGACCCTGACTGCCCTGCCAGCCTCACACACAGGGGCGGGGGAGCGGGGAGGTGGAGGAGACCCTCATCCGGGTCTGCAGGCCTGGACCAAGACACCTCCCCACCCCCAGGCCAGCGCTTTTGCCCAGATGACAGCAACTGCCTGGTGGCCCTGCCCTCTCTGCTTCCGGTCTGCTTCTGTTTATCTGGTGGCAGCAGCGAGGGAGGCAGGGAATGAATGAAGCAACTCTGGCAAGGTCGGTTTGCAGAAGGGAGAGCGAGGGGGAAGACGAAGGGAGTAACAAACCCTGAGCGCCGACTCCAAGCCAGCATATCCGCACCATCACGACCAGCGATTCTGGGAGGTGGCTGTTGTTAATAAAGGGCTTTCCCGGTGGCTCTGCCGGTAGAGAACCCACCTGCTAATGAAGGAGACACAAAAGAGGTGGGTTCGATCCCTGGGTCAGGAAGATCCCCTGAAGAAGGAAAGGGCAACCACTCCAGTATTCTTGCCTGGAAAACTCCATGGACAGGGGAGCCTGGTGGGCTACAGTCCACAGGGTCACAAAGAGTCAGATCTGACTGAGTGCACACATATGCACACTGTTCAGTTCCGTTCAGTCCAGTCGCTCAGTCGTGTCCAACTCTCTGCGACCCCATGAACCGCAGCACGCCAGGCCTCCCTGTCCATCACCAACTCCCGGAGTTTACTCAAACTTATGTCTATTGAGTCGGTGATGCCATCCAACCATCTCATTCTCTGTTGTCCCCTTCTCCTCCTGCCCTCAATCTTTCCCAGCATCAGGGTTTTTTCCAATGAGTCAGCTCTTCACATCAGGTGGTCAAAGTATTGGAGTTTCAACTGCAGCATCAGTCCTTCCAATGAATATTCAGGACTGATCTCCTTTAGGATGGACTGGTTGGATCTCCTTGCAGTCCAAGGGACTCTCAAGAGTCTTCTCCAACACCACAGTTCAAAAGCGTCAATTCTTCGGTGCTCAGCTTTCTTTATAGTCCAACTCTCACATCCATACATGACTACTGGAAAAACCATAGCCTTGACTACATGGACCTTTGTTGGCAAAGTAATGTCTCTGCTTTTTAATATGCTGTCTAGGTTGGTCATAACTTTTCTTCCAAAGAGCAAGCGTCTTTTAATTTCATGGCTGCAGTCACCATCTACAGTCATTTTAGAGCCCCCCAAAATAAAGTCTGACACTGTTTCCACTGTTTCCCCATCTATTTGCCATGAAGTGACGGGACTAGATGCCATGATCCCAGTTTTCTGAATGTTGAGTTTTAAGCCAGTTTTTTTTACTCTCCTCTTTCGCTTTCATCAAGAGGTTCTTTAGTTCCTCTTTGCTTTCTGCCATCAGGGTGGTGTCATCTGCATATCTGAGGTTACTGAGGCACACTGTTACTAAACCCATTTCACACATGAGGGGCCTGAGGCTCAGAAGGTCATCCAACAACCAAAAGAGGAGGCAGGGCTGCCAGCCAGGTCAGGGCAGCTCCAACCCACGTTCTCCCCGCTCCTGCACAGCGTCCTCCAGCAACCCCCTTCCTCTTCCCACCTGGAATCTCCGAGCCACAGTTTCGGCCCGAGCAATATCCACACACAGGCTCAGACACATAACTAAAAACATGAGAAGCACATCCTGCATCCAATGAGGCTGTCGATTTTAATTAATTTCAGACTTTGTGTGTTTCTGGCAATTATTTGTAACAAGGTTTACGGAGGGCATTTAAAATTAATTGTGATTTTTATCTAGAAATCAATGCTGATTTTTTTAAGTAGCTCATTAGGGGCGAGTATGTACTACAGGGGCAGCAGGCTCGGTGGCAGGAGGGAGGCACCTGGGGTGAAGGAGGAGCTGCCCACGGAAGACATCACAACGGCAGCGACAAGATCAAAGCCAGGGGAAGCAGGAGATGAGGTTCTGGGGGACAAAACAGAACCCGATTCGGATGGGGCCAAGTGGGAGGAAACTCATTTAATAACCTAAAATGGGAAAAGAGAACCAGGCTCCTTCTACTCCGTGGCCTTGGCTGGTGATTCTCGGGCAGGTGCAGCCACCCGGGCCACTCAGCCCAGGGAGCTCAGCGACCCTGGACGCCAGCGGCAAGCCTGGAAGAGCCAGGACTGGGGACCAGGGACCCGGCCACAGGGCCGGTGATGAGGACTCTGAGGTTATCTTCTGCCCTTTCTGGGATATATATATTTTTTTAAGTTTTAAAAGAAATATGCGTTAAAATTCATCCTGAAAGGATCAATGCAGATGAACAGAAATGTCTAACTACATCAAAAACAGGTGAAAACAGCCTGACACCAGACTATTCACCGTTAGCCCTCCCTCCACCTGGACATAGAGAAGTCACAAGACGAGAATCCAGTGTCGTCTTCTGAGTTTAAATAATAAAACCGCTGATATTTGCAGAGGCCTTACAGCTAGTAAAGGTGTTTGCTTGCTTCCACGTTGCAGGCAAGGAAAATGAGGTTCAGGAAGTTTCCATGTCTTATCCAAGTGTGTGAGATGAGTAATTGGGGCCGGGTCTCTCCCTCCAGGCTCCAATATTCTTAATCTTTCCCTGAGGTTGGCAAGGGCTGACAACCATCACCTCCAGCATCACAAAATCACTGTCGTCACCACCACCACCACCATCATCACCATCATCTCCACCACCATCATCACCAGCATCACCACCACCACAAACAAGAAAAGGTTCAATAAGGCTGAAGAAGCGTGCCGTCCATACCTCTCTGCTTGGACAGGTGGCCAGGGAAAGGGTGACCCTCACCCAGAGCCCTGGTCCTCGAACTCCAGGGGCCCCAGAATCTTGCGGGAGTGTGCCCTGGGCCCAGTGGCGGGGCTCCTGGTTCCACAAGTGCGGGGTGACGCCAGGTTTCTGCTGGCAGACGAGCTCCTGGGAGATGCAGATGCAGACGGTCGGGGGGCAGCCCCTGAGGACCCTGACTGAAGGTGGAAGCAGGGCCCGAGTCTTCGCAAAGTCTGAAATTACTAGTGGAGAGGAAAGGGCCACCCGAGGGTTTAAAAAAAATGTATGTTGCGTGGCCATTACATCCGTGGAAGCACTTCACACATAGACTTAACTGTATTAAAACTCACTCCACAGTTTACCACATACATTTTTAAGGTGGCAGGATTACTTAATCTTGTCGTTTTTCATTAAAAGTTTTAAATTTCAAGAAAAGTCATGTACCATCTCTGGCACCTGTGATTTCCTTCCCGAACATCAGTGGTACCTGCTGGAGGCCAACAGAACATAAGAGGAGCAGACAGCTTCCAAGAGCTGACCCAGGATGCTCAGACCTACGGAGTGACATCAGATGTCACAAAAATAACTGCCTGGAAAGACATACTTGTACTGAAATGTGGTATCTAAGCCTCACAGCTTTTAAAAGTAGTGTCAGCAGCATTTTGTGCCATCTTGTTATCAACTCTGGATGGGTTCCCAGCTGGGACACAAGGCGCTCTGCTGTTTGGGTACCAACTTCAGGAACTTCACGACTTTTAAAGCTTTTTGCTTCTTTACACAAGCATCTTGTCTTCTTGTCTTTAGGGAATAGCACCAAGAGCATGTCCATCCCGTTCACAGTTTTTAAGGCACATCCGCTATCTAGCAATTCAAACGTCACTGCCATGAGCCTGTGTGGAGACACAGACACGACCGAGCGGCACCGGCCCCTGGGCCACATCTCTGCTTCTCCAGGGTGTAGTGGGCATGGCGTGTCCTCATAGAGACGTGCTGTGATGGCAAGTGACACTGGAAACACTCAGACCTGCCACAGGAAGTGGCTGACGGTGAAAACCATGATCATCACTGATGTCATCATTGTAACCATTATTACCATTATTATCACCACAACCACCACAACCTTTACCATCACTAGCATCATTACATCAGCATCCTCACCACCACTTTATCACCATCAGCATCACCATGCTCACCACCATCACCATCCTCACCACCATCACCATCCTGACATCACCTTCATCACGATCCTCACTTCATCACCATCCTCACCTTCATCTCCATCCTCACCATCCTCGCCACCGTCACCTTCATCACCGCCCTCACCACCGTCACCTTCATCACCATCCTCACCACCGTCACCTTCATCACCATCCTCGCCACCGTCACCTTCATCACCATCCTCGCCACCGTCACCTTCATCACCATCCTCGCCACCGTCACCTTCATCACCGCCCTCACCACCGTCACCTTCATCACCGCCCTCACCACCGTCACCTTCATCACCGCCCTCACCACCGTCACCTTCATCACCGTCCTCGCACCATCACCTTCAGCTCCATCCTCGCCACCGTCACCTTCATCTCCATCCTCACCACCATCACCTTCATCTCCATCCTCGCCGCCATCACCTTCATCACCATCACCTTCATCACCATCACCTTCAGCTCCATCCTCGCCACCATCACCTTCATCTCCATCCTCACCACCATCACCTTCATCACCATCCTCGCCACCATCACCTTCATCACCATCACCTTCATCACCATCACCTTCAGCTCCATCCTCACCACCATCACTTTCACCATCCTCGCCACCATCACCTTCATCTCGATCCTCACCACCATCACCTTCATCACCATCCTCACCATCACCTTCATCACCATCCTCATCACCATCCTCACCACCAGCACCTTCATCACCAGCACCTTCATCACCAGCACCTTCATCACCAGCACCTTCATCACCATCACCTTCATCACCATCACCATCACCAGCACCTTCAGCTCCGTCCTCGCCACCATCTCTACACTTGTCACCCCTTTTTTCCCCATCATCATCATCATTGCTGCCACCACCACCACTGTGACCATCATTACCTCCAACCTAAATGAAGCCAGAGGTGTCTCTCCAGAGGGTAAGGATCTGACCTGGGCTTTGGGGGATGAGCAGTGTCTTGTTCAAAAGAAAAGGGTTAGTCCAGGCAGGAGCAATGCCCTTGGCTAAGACCAGTGACCCACAGGCATTTAGTATGTCGGGGAAATAGTCAACAGCTTTGTGTGAAGAGATGAGGCTGAAGAAGTGATCTGAACCCAGAACATGAAAGGTCCAGTCTACTGACTACAAACATTTTCTGAATCTTCTTCCTTAAGGCACTGACTTACAGACCGTGTTCCCTGGTGCCCAGGGTGTCTCCCACCTGCCAGTGGTCCTGGAGTTGAGGCCAGAGGGCAGACTGCAGGGTAGGGCTCCAGGCCTGGCCCCAGCTTCTGCACAGCGGCTCCTCTGACTCAACTCACTGGGGCAAGAGGCTAAGGCGGACGTGAAGCTCTTGCTGTGGGCGGTGGGGACCGGGAGATGGTTTTCAAGCACAGAAACCTCATGTAAGGGCTCTGCTTTAAAAAGACAATCTTAGTGAGAGTATGGAAGGCAGACCCGAGAGGCAGTTAGGAGGCTGCTGAGAGTGAACCAGAGGCGCAGAGGTGGAGAACAGGGAGGGGAATATGTAGCAGGCGAGACGGGTGAGATGATGGTAGGGAGCTGGGGGAGGGGATGAGAGCTGAGGCCAGGGGCACCCAGGGAGATGGGTGTCTCGGAAGCTTCGCAGTGGAGGATAATGGTCTGGCCTCAAGACACAGGGGGAGAACTCGCCTCTCTGGAGCCCCCACCATGCACCAAGCTCTGTGCTAAGCACCTACCACCCTTCACTCTGCCTCACCCTTCAAGTTCTACAAGCAAGTGTTGGGATTACCTCCACTTCTCAGGTGAGTAAAAAGGAAGCTGAAGGATCGTCAGTAACTTGCTTAAGATCATAGGATGAACAAGAGTCAGAGAAGGGATCTGAGAGCTGAAACCACAAAGAAATTTTCAGGGTCAGAGTTGCTGTAGAAAACAGAACTGCAGTTATCTGCGCGCGCACACACACACACAAAACAAACGGAACACTGGCAGACGTCCTCCGAAATCTTCAAAATAGTCACAGCCAACTGCACATTTTTGTCCACTACTCTTTATGTCATTTTGTCCTCTGTGGGAGCCCAAACGACAAAAGTTTAAGAAATATTAATCCAATGCCAGAAGAAGAAGTCTCACCAAGAAGAGTCCGCGGATCACTACTCTTCCTTGCACCACGGGAGGAGCCTGGGTTGATCCACCCCAGCGCCAACCCAGACCAGCAAAGAACGGGGGCTACTCACAGAGCTGCTTGGCTGCTCGATTGGCAGACTGGGGGAGCCTGTCAACAGACATCCTTGAACCCTTCGGGTCAGGGGATGAGGAAGACTCGGATGTGGTGGGGGGCAGTGGGTGACAGTGGCTCCAAGAAGCAGCCTCCCAAGCCCACAGACCTCCTGTCTCTGGGTTCTCATCCGTGGGGCCCATGGACATGGCTTTTTCACCCATGAAACATGACCTTCCAGTGGGTTAACGTACATGGAAATACCAGATACGCAAACACGCCGCTATGTAACGTGAGCTGTTAGTGAGTGAAAGGACTCCGGGGAATCGGTGCCACACCTGCATTGACTGACCATCATAAGAGACAAAACGGAAAATAAATCACACACTATGACACTACAAGGTCTGGACAAACTACCACGAGCAGGTTACACTGTTAGTGTCCATGTTTTTAATGTCAACACAAAACTCTACGGGAGCGCCTTGCAGCTGCGCCCACCCTTTTGTAAAGCTGTATATGAACCAGCAACAGGCTTGGTGGCTGCTTCTGCTGCATGTACGTGACCCACACCCACGTCACTCACGCCCACGCCCACAGGGCAGAGATCCGGCAGGAGCCGGGAAGCCAGCAGGGACACAAGTTCCCTGGAAGATGATGGTGTCAAAATTGGGGATCCCAGGGTCACGGGATGTCAGTCTGACGGAGGGGGCTAACCCTAGACTGTCTCCACTCGGGGACGACCTGGGAAACCCCACAGGCTTCTCTCTGCCACAGGCCTGTCTAGGGTGTAAAACAAACGTGCAACCCAGCAATCCCACTTCTGGATGTGCGTTCAAAATAAGTGAGAACAAAGACCCGAACAGACACCTGTCACCCCACGTTCACAGCAGCTTTATTCATATGAGTGGAAATGACTGCACTGCTGATCAGAGGGTGAATGGATAAGCAAGAGGCGGCGTAGTCACAGGTCGGAATGTTATCCAGCCACGGAAAGGAATGGAGCCCAGCACAGGCTGCCACACGGATGAGCCGCAAGGACACGGCTCAGTGCGGGGAGCCAGGTACAAGAGGGCAAGCACTGGGCGGCCCACTCAGATGAGGGGCCGAGGGCCGCCAGTTTCAGAGACAGAAAGCAGAGCGGTGGTCGGCAGGGCCTGGGGGAGGGAAACTAGGATTTGGTGTCTGTTTAGTAGGGACAGAGTTTCAGTTCTGGAGGAGAGGAGGGTGATGGCTGTACAACATGGGGAACGTACTGAACGCCACTGACTTGCCCACTCAAAAATGACTGAGATGGTAAACTTTATGTAATACGTACTTAACCACAATAGAAAATTCAGTGCTGCTTAACAAATCTATGCTGTTAAGAACAGAACAAGCAAAAGTCCTCTAACTGTTCATCCAAGATGAGCTCTGTGTGCCCCTGAATGGAAGCTCCAACAGTCAGTGGTGAAGCCAACAGAGGCTCCCCGCCTACGTCCAGGCCAGGCCGTCACAGGGGACCTTGGCCACTGTCCAGGCAACGCAGCCGGGCTTCACCGCAGCCGGGGCACGATTCAGTCGGGAATGCTGGTGCTTTTCCCCTCTGTGCAACGCGGAGGTGAAGTGAAAATGAGTGAACTTCCCCAGAGAAGGAGAGAGCCATCCCGGGGCCGTGTTCCGGCTGGCAGCTCCGTGTGCCGCTCATCACCTCCCCCACCTCCACGACCTCCACTACCTCCCTGACCTCCTCCACCTCCATCAGCTTCTCCACCTCCCCTCCACCGTGACTTCTCCCACCTCCATCACCTCTATCGACTCCCCCATGTCGCCCACCTCCACTAGCTCCCTGACCTCCTCCCCCTCCACGCCCTCCCCCTCCTCCACCCCCTCCCCCTCCTCCACCCCCTCCCCCTCCTCCACCCCTCCCCCTCCTCCACCCCCTCCCCCTCCTCCATCACCTCCCCGCATCTCAGCTGGGCCCCATGGACTGCAAGCTGCAGGTCCCTCCTGCCTCCAGGAGGCAGGACTTGCAGCCTGCCTCTTGGCTCTGCTGGCCTCTGCGCTTGCCCACCACAGGAGGACTCATCTGGGGACATGGGACGGCAGCCCCATGGGTTTTTCTGAGCTGGCCAGGGGGTGGGTGGGAAGGGGCTGCCAGAACCCTGAGCTTCACCTCCTTCGGGGCCTGCCTTCTAAAATGCCCTTCGTAAACGTGTCAGTGAGCAACCTAAAAGAGGGAGCCGTGGTCGGGTCATAGGACAGACTGCTGGGCCGAGTCGGAGAGGCTGACTCCTGGGCAGAGGGGACCTCACTTGGCCTGGTGAAACCCCCAACATGCAAACACCCCAGCATCCCTCACTCCCAACGGGAGCTTGTCACCTCCTGGGGCAGTGGGCTCTCTCCACACACTCTCTCCTGATCCTTAGAAAGTGTGCTTCCCTGGTGGCTCAGAGGTTAAAGCATCTGCCTCCAATGTGGGAGACCCGGGTTCAATCTCTGGGTCGGGAAGATCCCCTGGAGAAGGAAATAGCAACCCACTCCAGTATTCTTGCGTGGAGAATCCCATGGACTGAGGAGCCTGGTGGGCTGCAGTCCACGGGGTCACAAAGAGTCAGACACGACTGAGTGACTTTACTTAGAGGTTAAGCCAAAATTCAGCTCCATGTAACTCCCTCCAGCCCCACGCTCTCTGCGGTCTTAGGAAGGAAGCACCCACTCCAGGGGAGGATTCTGCAAGAGTTTGGACAGAGCCACCTAGCGCAACAGGTCAGGACAGTGCTGCCCTGCCTGCCGAGTCAGAGCAGAGGCTCAGGAGGATGGTGGTGATGGGTACAGAACGATGCTAACGAGCCAGGGCCTGAACCAGACTCTGCGAGCTGGTGGGAGGGGGGCAGCGGGAGGGGAGGGAAATGGGCAGTGGGACCCCCACCCGTAATCTGAGGCAGGCGTGACTAGCTCCCACTGGCAGACACAGTGGGTTAGTGTCCATCCAGAACCTCAGAGTGTGACCTTAGGGCATCAGGTCTTTGCACATATAATTAGTTGAGGTCATACTGGATGGAGGGACCCAAAATGTAAATAGTGGGGTCCTTGCAAGAAAGTGAGTCGCTCAGTCGTGTCCGACTCTTTGAGACCCCATGGACTATACAGTCCATGGAATTCTCCGGGCCAGAATACTAGAGTGGGTAGCCTCTCCCTTCTCCAGGGGATCTTCCCAACCCAGGGATCGAACCCAGGTCTCCCACATTGCAGGCGGATTCTTTACCAGCTGAGCCACCAGGGAAGCCCCCGTAAGAAGGGAGGACACAGACTCAAAGAGAGCTTGGCCGTGCGGAGACAGAGGCAGAGACCAGAGGGATGCCGTCGTGAGCCCAGGAGCCCCTGGAGCCCCCAGGAGCCGAAAGGGGCAGGAAGGAGCCTCCCCTGGACTCTGGAGAGAGCACAGCCGTGCTGGTGCCTTGATTTCAGACTTCTGGCCTCCACATTGTGAGGGAGTACGTTTGACCTGCCTGCCATAGGGCGCTCTGTTACAGCGGCTGCAGGAGCCTCACCCAGCAGACACGAGAGTTAAGACTTGGGAAGGGAAAGGCTAGCCAAGGTCCCCGGGCTCAGGAGCAGCCAGGCTGGAAGGTCCCTACCCTGGCCCTGCTTCTGCTCCTTGCCGGCCTCTGCCACACGCGTCTAGAACACCTCCCATCTCCACTTACAGGCCTGCTGATTACAAGGAAAGATCTGTAAATGTCCCCAGTTCCGCGGTAGCCAAATTAGTATCATTACAGGAAAGAAGTCCAGATAAAAATACCCAAACCCAGGGAGCACCAGGGAGAGCTTCAGCCCATCCCCAGGGCAGCCTGTAGCACCCAGTCAAGCTGGGCAGCTGCCCACCTTCCAGGCCGGAGCTACCGTCCCCCTCCTGCCGGCCAGCATCGTGCGTGCGCACCGGGCACCCCGTTTGCCTTTTCCATCAACTAAACAAAGCAGAAGAGATGCGAATACAGCCTTGGAGAATCGGGTCAGCACATTCCTCCCTCCAGTCGCCAAAGAAAGTCAGAGGGGGGGTGGGGGAGAGCTGGGGGTGGATAAATTACTGTGCCCGAGTCCAGCTGCACCAGGATGTAATAAAATGTGTTGCTAAGATACAAGTGCCAAAGAAGTTCATTAAAGGACACTTTAAACCGAGCTGCCAGACTCTTCTCCCTTTAAATGCTGCTTATTTGGTACCGTCCCTCGTGTTTATAATTAGATCCGCAATATGAGAGCGCGGCCTCCATTCAGGCCCACTCAGCAGACTCATTAATAAACTAACTTCAACAACCCACCGGCTTCGGCCAGGGCTTGGGAAGCCAGGGAGAGGGGGCAGGGGCAGGGGGGTGGGACTGTTTTTATTTACAGAAATAGATCTGAGGGCCACTTTTTATCTAAATGAGAAATGAAGACTCTTAAGGAACGTCAATGGCCCTCCAGCCCCACTATCAACTGTTTTGTTCTAACAGCGCTGGGGGTTCCAAGGTGGGGGTGTCAGGGGGAGCAGGCGGCTCGGGGTGGGGGGGCTCCAGGGTGGCGGGCTCGCTGGACCTCAGGGCTCACCATAGGACTCCGACTCACCCTGGAGCGCTGAACGTCAGCATCACACAGGAAATGACTAGGTCACGCCCCAGCCTGATGGAGCTGGCGGACGGACACCAGATCCCGTTGGGAGGTCAGGACAAGTGCCTGCTTCGGCTGGGCCTGGACGATGAGAGAGGAGCCAGGTGTCCAGGGCCTGGGGAGGGGCCGCAGAAGGGCAATCAGAAGAGGTGGTCCAGCCTGTGGGAGTGTCCTTCGGGCCAGCCCATTTAGAAAAAGCCTGAATGTTCCGCCCACATCTAAACTGCAGATTTCTTCTTAGCATGGGTTTCTGCCTCTCTTGGGGAGAAGGAAATGGCAACCCACTTCAGTATTCTTGCCTGGAGAATCCCGTGGAAAGGGAAGCCTGGGGGGCTGCTGTCCATGGGGTCGCACAGAGTGGCACATGACTGAAGCAACTTAGCAGCAGCAGCTGCCTCTCTTGAAAAAAAAAAAATTTAAGAAGCAGGCTGCCTGGGGCCCATGCCCCACGACACGGGTGCTGCCGGGCCTGGCTGTCCCTGGGCCCAGGGCGCTCACCAGCCCGCCCGCAGGGTCGGGGTCTTCACTCCCGCAAGAGTCAGGGCATCTCAGGTGGTAACTGGGCCAGGACCGGACTCCAGATGAGCCTGGGCATCTCTGAAACACAGAACCTCAGCACCAGCCCGGCCTCCCATCCAGCCGCTGCTGGTGCCCGCCCCTCACTTTACTGTGAGGTGCCGGACGGGTGGTCGAAGGTCTCAGAACAAACAATCCCCAGGCAGAGCCCTCAGGAAGAGAATTCTCCAGCCTGGGAGCTGAAATCCGCCTTCTAAACGTACCTTCCAGGTTCTACTCTACATTCTGCCCCTTGAAAGGGCAGCTTTGGGACTTCTACGGTGGTCCAGTGGCTAAGATTCCACGATTCCAGTACAAGGAGCATAGGTTCAGTTCCTAGTCAGGGAACTAGATTCCACAGGTTGCAACTAAGACCTGGGGCAACCAAACAAACAAATATTTTAAAAAAGAAAGAACCATTTTTTTGTTCTTCATGGCAACCAGTTGGTGGTTTAAAGGCAGGGGCAAGCTGTCTGGAGAGGTCGGTCCCTGCCCTGTTCCATCTACTCTGGGACCTCCTTGCTTAGCTGTCACTGATTTGCCTGGCCACACTGGCCTTGACTAGAAACGCCCGGCACAACCCGTCTCAAGGCCTTTGCAGAGGCTGTTCCCTCTGCCCGGGACACTCTTCCTGCAGAGAATCATAAGGGTCCATCCTCCAGCTTCTTCTGTAGGCCTTGAGCCACACCTGAGGGCCCTCTCGACCCCCCTCCCTCCCCCCGTCCCCTCTTCCGGAGCACCCATCACCTTCCCCCCGACCCTGGGACTCATCTATGACGCTTCCTGCCTGTTATCTGTCTCCCTTCTAGGACTGTGAGCACGCCTCTCTCCACCGCCGTGTCCCCAGCGCCCAGCACATGGCATGTGCCAAATTGTCACCATTCAGCCCTCAGCGGAGGCTGCCGCCCTTACCATCTGAGCGTTCTCTCCTGCACGTGCCAGTGGGCACGCCCCGGGAGAAAACACCCAAGAGCCCGAGACGCAGGGCTCTGCCTCCCTGTTCCCTTCCAGCCCCAGATGCCACACCTGCCTGGCCCCCAGGTCCAGCTCCTACTCTCAGCCCCAGGCAGGGGCTCCCTGCAACGTGTCCACCACCCAGCGCCTGCAGCTGTAACAATGTCCAGGGCCCCCCTGACCTCTGTCCACGGCAACACGGGCGACTGTTCTGCCCGATCTCTTGTCCATCCAGGACAAGCCCAGGGAAGGACCTTCCTGAGCCCATGTCCCCTTCACAGCGACAGCTGGGAGAAGGAGGTTGGGTGATATAAGCAGATAAGGCTCGGTGAGGGCTGTCAAACTAGCTTAAGGAATAATCCTGCGTTCATCTGGGTGCATTTATCACTCCGAGACGCATTCATCACAGAGGAGAGTTGGTACCACTGATTGCAGGGAAGGTGGCTTGTCACTGAGTAACCTGCATCTCACATTAAATTCTGGATCACAGTCTCTAATATGTCTATATTTTTAATTGCATTTTCAAGTTCATTTACATGTGCAGATTGGCTTTCCGCCTGAGTGACATCAAAGGGAAACGCAGCGCCCTCCCTTCCTCTTCCCAACCCCACCCCCACCCCCCACCCCCCCAACCCCCGCCTTGTTTTCTTTCCTGGAGCAAAAAGCTTCCCCCCAAGTTGATGATGGCATCCCCCACGGACAGCCTGCAGGTATGCAGCCCCCAGGGAGGCCCCAAGAGACACCCCACATCTGCCATCTCAAGAAACTTTCTGAGGCCTCCACCCAAGAGCTCGAAAGGAAGCCATCATTTCCCCTGAAGACTGAGCTACACGTCCCCCCTCTCCGAATTACTGTCTTTTATCGCCTTTTCTGTGTTGGAGGGTGACTTGGCAAACCCCGACAGACGCTTTCCTGTCTGTGAATGCTTCTTTACTTCCAAGAGCGGGGTTACATGCAGGCATGGACCTTTCTGCAATTTACCTCCACCTACAGATCAAAGGTCAATCTGATAAGACTGATAAGACTACAAAACAAACAGTTCCAGAATGCACCGTGTCCTGCGGAGCAACTGCTCTGAAAGTCTGATCACCTTTTGAACACCACCGCCTGAAAACCACTGCGTCGAGCTCCCCTCAGCCCAGCTGTTGGCACAAGGACATCATGTGTGGGACCCCAGAACGTCTCACCCAGCAGCCGCCCGTGTGGGCAAGCCGCCTCTGAAACAGCACCGAACAGAATTCAAAGCTTAAACAAAAAGAGTGGACTTCCCGTGGGGCTGCGCTGCAGTCAGGACGATGGGGGGTGCCTGAGTGCCATCACCCCCCTGACTTGGGACCAAAGTTTCAGCTGGGAGAAGGGGGCTTGGGGAGGCACTCTGCGAAGTCCTCCTGGTCTCGCCTACCCTACACTTTATGCCGTCAGACCACGTCTGGGGGACTCATGCCCTCAGTCTCTACCGAATCTCAAGTTTGGGTCCCAGTCCCAGCTGTGGACACACACAAATCCCAGCTTCATCCATGGAGACAAAGCACAACTCGGGGCTTCTGTGCCAACAAAAAGCCACAGGTGCCCGGCTGCTTACCCAGGCAGTAGTGTCTCGGGGACACCACCAGATTCCTGCTTCTCATATGACTGTTAATATCCTGTTGATAACATCTCCCTCTAACAGCTATCCCAGTAAAGGCAGGAATCACACCCAGCACACAAGACACGTGCCCTCAAGACCCTCAGGACAGCCTTGCCCGGGAAGCAGCATCGCCCCCATTTTAAACCAAGGACCCAGACAACTGGCTCCTCCTAGGCTACTGGGGGCTGACGACCACTCAACCCTGAACAAAAAAAAGAAAAATATCCCCCATGGACGTACTTCTTTATGCTGCGCTTTAACAAGACCACCACAGGTGCCAAGCAAAAGAAAAAAAAACAACTAAAAGCAAAACGCAGCCCATCTGAGACTTCAGGGACGCCCGCTGGTGGCACTCAGAGGTCATCACGGGAAGGAAGCTGTATCAGCAATTTCTCACCACACTCAGGAAACTGCAACACTCAGGAAACAATAAGTAATGAACCCAAAGAGGCGGGGGCAGAGGGGGCCGGGGAACCCAACTCAAGGAAACATGTTCGTTCCCTTCGAGAACAGAGGCCATTTCAAAACGAGAAGATGCCTCCCCCTTACAAAACAACAGCAATAATATTAAGAAGGAAAACTGAAGCGGCCAAGCAGGGAGGGGCTCAGGCCACAGCAGGATGAGAGGGCAAGGCTGCAGGTGCACTTGCTAGGGGTCAAGTCCAAACCTCCCACCGTGGACTCAGCTTCTCCACTGCGGAGACCCCTCTCTGCAGCCAGCCTGCCCCAGGCTGCCCAGCCCCTCCAATGTTCCATGACTTTCCACCGCAGTGTGAAGCTCCCACCCGTTATCACCAACGGCTGAGAACTCGCGGGCGGTTCCCTCTGACGTCCTAACTCCGTTTTCTTTTACTGGGACCTGCGCCCAGGCATGGCATGACTCCGAACTCTTCGTATGCAGAGCCAGAAGGGCTGTCCAGCATAGGGGCTAAGACTGAGAGGCCACAGTGACCCCGAGCTGGCCCACGGCTCCTCCACTTGCCAGCTGTGTGACCTTGACAGGCCACTCAACCTCTGGGCTTCCGCCACCTCCCAAACAAAAAGGCAGGCCCCCCTCCAAAGGGCGGGGCGAATAGGGACCCAGTTGGTCCATGGAGACCACTGGCAGGGTCTTGCCCAGGGTCAGCATTGGATGGGAAAGCTGCGACCTGTGATGCCCAGGTTCCGGTTGTTGAAGACTCACCGTGGCCAGAGCTTCACGTCTCGTCTCATTTAATCCTGGCGGGTGCTGCGGCCCAGTTTCCGGAGTGCTCCCCACACACCAGCACGTGGCTGCCTCCCACGCTGCGCTGTTGGTTATTTCATTTTACAGCCCTCGAAGCATGGAGTTGGGTTTACAACTCCAGCCCGCCCCATTGTAGAGCCTGCGCTCAACCCGTTTTTTACACGCCTCTTGGAGACAAAAGCTGAAAGCCTTCTGAGGACTTCCCTGGCAGTCCAGTGCTTAAGACCCTGCGCTTCCACTGCAGGGGGCACAGGTTCAATCCCTGGTTAGAGAACTAAGATCTAAAGAAACTCAGAGACTGCAAGGAAAATCAAATCCAGAGTCCTATTTCCTTAAAAGCTATAAATTCCAAACAGGGTGGGGGAGGTGAACAGTAGCTGCCCCCCCTCCCCAGAAAGCTGTCTGTTTCCCCAAAGTCCTTCTGTGTCTGGGGAAGGGTCTCAGAGCGCAAGCCAACACACAACCCTCAAGCTCCTCGTGTGTGACCTGAGACGCTGCCCCCGCGGAAGGGCCCCCACCACGAGCACGGCCCCGTGATGGGTTTCAACAGGCGGACCAGGTGGCGGCCACGTTCAACATCACTCACACAAATGGGGTGAAAACCTGCAGTGAGCCCACGATTCAGTCCTGGAAAGACAAAGGCGCTGGAGAAAAAAACTTGCTAAACCACAGAGCTGCTCATCGTAGCCAGCAGCTCTAATGAGGCATCGTGGGATTACCAAAGTTATTATCAGAGTCATCGCAGTGAAAAAAATTCCAAGTTAATTGAAATCAATGGTACCGTTCCGACAGCAGGTGTTTTAAGAGGCTCACGAAACAAAGTCGGCTCCTTGGACTGGGAGAGACGGCACCGCCATCGTCCACCTCTACCAGGAGTGACAAGCGGCAAGGCTCCAAAGGGCGACCAGCAACAGAGCGAAGGTTCCAGCCCCACAGACACAGGGCAGGGTGCGGCAGGCGTGTCCTGGGGGCACCAAGGCCGCCAACGCATCCTGAGTCATTTCAGTCGTGTCCGACTCTCTGCGACCCCTTGGACTGTAGCCCCACAGGCTCCTCTGTCCGTGTGATTCTCCACGAAAGACTACTGGAGTGGGTTGCCATGCCCTTCTCCAGGGGATCTTCCCGACCCGGAGATCAAACCCAGGTCTCCTGGCAAGAATACTGGAGTGGGTTGTCATTTCCTTCTCCAGGGGATCTTCCAGACCCAGAGATGGCACCCACGTCTCTCACGCCTCCCTGCATCAGCAGGTGGGTTCTTTACCACTAGTGTCACCACAGCCAACACAGTTCTCTTCCAATCAACTCCTTAGCTCTGCTTGTTCGTTTACATCCACTTGCTCATCTATGATCCAGATTCATTTCAACAACCCGGCGAGGCAGTTTTAACCACTACACCCGCTTTATGGAGGACACACAAGGACTTGCTGGAAGCTACTCCGCCAGAGGCAGGGGGCTGGGAGAGAAACCCTGGTGTCACCTCCAGCCCTCTGCTCTCCCGGCCACACCGTGCTCTACTCCAGAGGCAGGGAGCCAACTAGAGGCGGGGCAGGGGCTGAAACAGAGGGCACCCTCTCGGGGCCCCGAGCCATCTGACCCTGAGGAGCTGCCCTTCTCTGACCTGTGCCACAAGAAAGACCCACCCACCCAGCCTGAGCCAAGTCATGAGATGACCCCGACAAATCACAACATGTGTATCAAAGAGGTGTCGGAAAGGCTCGCTGGAGAACATGAGTGCTGGACACAGCCGGGTGCTGGGTGTGCGATCAGACTCTTGCTTCTCGCAGACGCGGATGTCACCTTCTCAGGATGACCCCGGGCACCTCATCACAGCACATCGCCACCGGCTGAGCCCGCTGTGAAGCCTCTCCAGTGCAGAGAGCTCCCGGGACAGGTCACGGGGGTTACACCTGTCTCCCAACTACCTGTGAGACTTGGTGTGAGCAGAGACCCAGGGAAACCACTTTGGAAGGGTGAAGCCTCATACCGTGAGATGTTGCTGTTACTAACAACATCACCCCCGCACCCTCACCAGGCAGGGGCTCGTGAAATGCTTGTGGAATTAAACCGAGCTGTTTCCAAGAGGTGCCCAGCACACGATGTCAAGGGTAACAAGCAAGCGTAGCGGTAGTATGCTCAGGAGTGTGCCCACGAAGCATGTTTCTCCGTGCTACACAGGCTGCATGTGCACAGACCGCAGCCTACAAACACCCCGGAGCCAGTGCTGCTCTGGTCCATATGCCCGGAGCGGGCAGAAGAGGGGTCACGGTCTACGAGCCTCACACCCGCACTGTGAAGTTTCCCCCCAACAAGCAGGTGTTGCTTTTACACTAAAAAGTTTGTGAAAAACAGAATTCTCCCTGAGCTCCTAATGTTACAGAGATGATAGGAAGGATGTTAACTGCTGCCTTCCTCAGTAAGAGTCTACTGTAGCGGGAGAAAGGTAGATTATTTTTCTTCACAAATCCTTCCTTTAATGTTCGTAATATAATCCTGGACAAATGATCAACTGATTTTATACAGACTGCATGGACAGCGTGCATATTTACTGGCGCAGATCAATATGGCCCCTGAACACTGTGGGTTTGAACAGCTTGAGTCCACTTGCACACATATCCTTTTCAGTAGTAAACACTGCAGTCCTACGTGGATGGCTGGTTGAACCCGAGGATACCGAGTCCCTATCTTATATGGAGGACCGACTACATGCTGACCCCCCTTGTTCAAGGGTCAACTATACTATTCCTTATTATACAATTTATAAATAGTTTAAATAAGATCAGTAATAAAAGTGCAACCATGTGTTATGTACACACATACGCACTTTTCCTCCTTAAACCAACTGAGCAGAGTTGCCCCAAGTCGCCTTCTAGAAACATCCCCCACTCACTTCTGAGCTGTAAGGAGCTCTGTGGAAGGCAGGAGGAGAAGGGTCCGCACACTGCCCCCTGCCCTCAAGCCTGTCAGCCTCCTCTCCACATCACACATGGGTGTCACTGTCCCCGCAAGAACCTCCCACACAGGTGACAGACACCAGGGTGCGCGTTTGGCCGGCCGGGCCACACAGGGAGTGAACTCAGCCCTCCTTCACCCTCCTCCCGACTTCCCTCGTGGCCCAGATGGTAAAGTTCAGTTCAGTTCAGTTGCTCAGTTCTGTCCGACTCTTTGCGACCCCATGAATCGCAGCACGCCAGGCCTCCCTGTCCATCACCAACTACCAGAGTTCACTCAGACTCACGTCCATCGAGTCAGTGATGCCATCCAGCCATCTCATCCTCTGTCATCCCCTTCTCCTCCTGCCCCCAATCCCTCCCAGCATCAGTCTTTTCCAACGAGTCAACTCTTCGCATGAGGTGGCCAAAGTACTGGAGTTTCAGCTTTACCATCATTCCTTCCAAAGAAATCCCAGGGTTGATCTCCTTCAGAATGGACTGGTTGGATCTCCTTGCAGTCCAAGGGACTCTCAAGAGTCTTCTCCAACACCACAGTTCAAAAGCATCAGTTCTTCAGCGCTCAGCCTTCTTCAGAGTCCAACTCTCACATCCATACATGACCACTGGAAAAACCATAGCCTTGACTAGATGGACTTTAGTCGGCAAAGTAATGTCTCTGCTTTCGAATATGCTATCTAGGTTGGTCTTAACTTTTCTTCCAAGGAGTAAGCGTCTTTTAATTTCATGGCTGCAGTCACCATCTGCAGTGATTCTGGAGCCCAAAAATATAAAGTCTGCCACTATTTCCACTGTTTCCCCATCTATTTCCCATGAAGTGATGGGACCAGATGCCATGATCTTCGTTTTCTGAATGTTGAGCTTTAAGCCAACTTTTCACTCTCCTCTTTCATCAAGAGGCTTTTTAGTTCCTCTTCACTTTCTGCCATAAGGGTGGTGTCATCTGCATATCTGAGGTTATTGATATTTCTCCCGGCAATCTTGATTCCAGCTTGTGTTTCTTCCAGTCCAGCATTTTTCATGATGTACTCTGCATATAAGTTAAAAGTATCTGCCCACAATGCAGGAGACCTGTGTTCGATCAGGAAGATCCCCTGGAGAAGTGATCAGCAACCCACTCCAGTATTCTTGCCTGAAGAATCCCATGGACCAAGGAGCCCAGCAGGCTATAGTCCATAGGGTCGCAAAGAGTCGGACACAACCCAGCGACTAACACACCTTCTCGCTCCCCCTCCTCTTAAACTGCCCTAAAGCCCCAGGTCGTCTCCCAGACCTGGCACACAACCCAGGCCCTTTGCTCGGCATTCAGCGTCTTCCTGGCTCCAGCCCCAGCCTTGCCCTCTCTGCTGTCTGCCTGTCTCTCTCTCTTCCGTGCTTCAACTGCTGGAAACTCGCCCACACCTGCAGGTCTCCTTGGGCCATTAGCTCTTAGCTGGGACACCGGCTCCTCCCGAACATGACCCCAGGCTTCCTGGAAGCCCCTTCTCCCCCAGGAAACTGTCTCTCATCTCCAGGGGCCTGCACAGTATGGTTTTCACAGGATTTTCTGGAATTCCCTTGACACATGGTCACCTATACCTCACTCTCTTGTGAGGCTTCCGAGACCAGAGGAGCTGCTGGTCTCACCTCTATGCTGCTCATTCCAAACGCAGGATTTTAAAAACCTGTTTCCTGCACGCCTACAGAGGACAACTCCTGGGACTCCTCTGGGGCTGGTTGCTGGTCCCCGCCAACCCACACACCCATCTTCTTAGTCATTTGCCCGTTCCACCAACACACATCCAGCACCACAAGGCACTGCTCTCGGAACCTGGGGAAGAGGGTGGAGAGCGCAGCCCCCGCCCCTCAGGGAGCTTCCGGTCTAGCAGGGACAGTGGACTTCCATGAAGAGATGAGGATGGTAATGGCCAGCGGTCTCCAGAGCGGAAGATGCTCATGGTACCCGAGGCCCCTGCTGTGGAGCAGCCCAGGAGCAGCACTGTGGGGGGGTGGGGGGCAGGTGAGGGTCCCAGTGCAGAGGTCGAGCAGGGGCGCAGGGCCAGCCCCCCATAGAGCAGCGGGAAACCACCAGAAGGGCTTCCTCAAGGAGCACTGTGATCTCGATCCGGTTCCAAGATGCTCACGCTAACTAAAGATGAACCAGAGACACACAAGGAAACGTAGTACACTGTTCCCAAGAGCCTGGGGGTGGAAACCACCCAAATGCCCATCAGCTGGTGAACGGGCACAGGACGAGATCTCCCGTACGACAGAAGGTCATTCAGACTTAAGAAGGAACCAAGTCCAACACGCTACAACTTGGGTGGACCTTGAAACATTCTGCTCGGTGAAAGCAGCCCAGCAGACAAAACCATATGGTATGACTCCACTCGTGCGCGGGTGCAGAACAGGCAACTCTGCAGTGACAGAAAGCAGGCCTGCAGACAGGAAGCGAACGAGTGGACGCCTGCGGCCTGGCGTGGGGATGCAAGGGGTGAGCCCCAAAGGCTTTCTCACTGAGAGGATGAAAACGTTTTTTCTTGATTTTTGTTGGTCGATCTACAACGTTCTGCTAGCCTCTGCTGTACAGTGAAGTGAATCAGTTATGCTGCTTTTGTGGTTTAGCCGTCGCTAAGCCGTCTCCAGTCCTTGTGACCCGTGGACTGTAGCCCGCCAGGCTCCTCTGTCCATGGGATTTCCCAGGCTAGAATACTGGAGTGAGCTGCCATTTCCTTCTCCAGGGGATCTTCCCAACACAGGGATGGAACTCGCGTCTCCTGCATTGGCAGGCGGATTCTTTACCAACTGAGCCACCCGGGCATCAGTTTTATATATATATATAGATATAGATATATATATATATATCTCCACTTTTTTTTAGATTCTTTTCCCACACAGGTCACTATAGAGCACTGAGTAGCGTTCCCTGTGCTATACAGCAGGCCTGATTAGCTATCCATTTTATACATACACTTCCCTCTCTAGTAACCATAAGTTTGTTTTCTACATCTGAGACTCTATTTCTGTTCTGTAAAGAAGTTCATTTGCATCAATTTTTTAGATTCCACATAAAAGCAATATCATATGTTTGTCTTTCTACTGATTTTTCACTATGACGATCTCTAGGTCCATCTGCGTTGCCGCAAGAGGCATTATTTTGCTCTTAGAGACATCACTTTACCAACAAAGGTCCGTCTAGTCAAAGCTAGTCATGTATGGATGTGAGAGTTGGACTATGAAGAAGGCTGAGTGCCAAACAATCACTGCTTTTGAACCGCGGTGCTGGAAAAGACTCTTGAGAGTCCCTTGGACAGCAAGGAGATCAAACCAGTCAAACCTAAAGGAAATCAACCCTGAAAATTCACTGGAAGGATTGATGCTGAGGCTAAAGCTCCAATACTTTGGCCACCTGATGCAAAGAGCCAATTCACTGGAAAAGACCATGATGCTGCGAAAGATTGAGGGCAGGAGGAGAAAGCAGCAACAGAGGATGAGATGGTTGGATGGCACCACTGACTCAGTGGACATGAGTTTGAGCAAGCTCCAGGTGATAGGGATGGACAGGGGAGGCTGGTGTGCTGCGGTCCGTGGGGTCACGGAGAATCAGACACAACTTGGCAACCGAACAACAACGGCTGCATAATACTTTGAAGTAATACTCTGGCCACCTGATACGAAGAGCTGGCTCACTGGAAAAGACCCTGATGCTGGGTAAGACAGAAGGCAAAAGGAGAAGGGCGAGGCAGAGGATGAGATGGTTAGATAGCAACACCAACTCAATGGACATGAATTTGAGCCAACTCTGGGAGATAGTCGAGGACAGAGGAGCCTGGTGCGCTGCAGTCCATGTGGTCGAAAAGAATCTAACATAACTGAGAGACTGAACAACAATATTCTGAAAATATTCTAAAACTGATGGTGGTGATCACCTGCAAATATCTGTGAAGGTATAAAAAATACTTGACTGTACACTTTAAATGGGTGAAGTACGCAATATCTGAATTCTATTTCAATAATGTTTTTTAAGTGGTTGCAGTGAGAAGGCTACTGCAATCTTCCAGCTAAGAGATAATGGGGGAGGGACCAGAGGGGTGGACAGATGGAGGGGAAGAGAGACTCCGGGAAAACGCAGCTTGGATAAAAGTGTGGGTCCTAGAGAAGTGTGGGTCCCCTTGGCTGTGGCGGGGGTTGGGGGGGAGTAAGGGGTCACGGCCAAGCAGGGGGCACTTGGGGAAAGCCAGGACTGAGCCCCTTCTGCCCCAACCCTGTGCTCGTTTCCAGACTGTAAAAGATGGAGAGAATATGTTTTCTTCTTCCCATGTAAAGGTGCTATTTGAAGAATGACATCTTGAACTCTAGGTGAGGGAGACTGACATTTAGCCTCCTGGATTAGCACAGACTCGGGGTCAGAGCCTGGAGAATGGAACATCCTTTAATGGAAGGGTTGAAAGCAACTGGGAAGCATTCAGAATAGACCCACCCTGCAGTTCTGTTCGGTGAACGCCTCCACCGTGGGACCCCTCGGGTGTCCACCAGAGCTAGTGAATCACAGTGAGGACGTGATTCAGCGCCTGAGCGAATGCCACATACATAATGCCTTTCAAGAAGACATATTTTTATTGCTGCACTTGAGGACAGCCCCTTGGAATCCAGAGTTCATCAAATCGATGCATCGGGCAGCATGCAAGGCCCCAAGTTCACTGGGCAGTGCAGTGGGGGGGGGGGGGGGAAGCGGGGGAGTAAGGTCTCTGCCTGACCAGCATGCCCTGCAGTTCATACTGGAGATCCTCTTACTCCAAGGTGAAGCTGAATTTGGGTGAAGATGCCTGCTTCACATGGCGTTTGTGTTGTGCTGAGAACTCCAAAGAAGGGAAAAAAAAAAAACCCTGCGGTATTTATGATGGGCCTGTTATTTACGCGGAAGTGCTTGTTGCTTGACAATTTAGATAAAAATGTTACTGCTTCTCTGCATGTGCTGCAAATTCATGGCGTAAAACCACTGGAGCAACTAATGGAGTCTTCACACATCATATCTTGTTAAAGACAAGAGGTCCTTCCTCCATGGGGGTCACAGCCCACTGGTGGGGGGGCCACCCCCGGAACGCAGCCTGGCCACCGAGGGCTGCTGACCAACTACCCACAGCTCTGGCTGTGTTTTTCAAAAAGAAAAAACATGAACTCTGTTTTCAATTAGCCTGGCCACCAAGGGCTACTGACCAACTCCTACAGCTTCCTCTTTTTTAAAAAACAAAAAAACAAGTGAACTCTGTTTTCAAACAGCAAGGTCCTACAGGTGCTGGTTTCCCATTTATCCTCTAGCCCAGCAATGGTGGGAGAAACGCTGGACACTCACACACAATTTGTATCTCTCTACTTCTGACCAAGGAACAACCTATCTACTCCTAGGAAGTCCTGGAAAAACATCTCCAAGCCCTCGTCCGTGCTTCCAGAAGTAACTGAAAAAAATTCCAGTGCCAAGGGCACAAATGGGAAATTGATGGCTAGGCACCAAAAGATATTACTCGATGCTATTGTATTTCTAACAAATGTGGATAATGAGGTCATCCGTCCATTTTACTATCCAGTTCATCACTTTCACGGGTGCACTTTTAATTGAAACTTAACCTTTATATGCCATCGTCCAAGCGGCAGCAGGACAGAAACACATCTCCGGAGGGGAAGATGGTGTGAGTTTTTCCCCCAAGCAAATCTCTCAAGCAACACTACCCTTACTTTTCTGTTGAGTTGAAAGCAAACTCTGAAACACTACTGGCTTTTTCAGCTCTGATCGTCCATTCCAGCTCCTTGGGCAGGTGCTGCAATAACCAAGCAGAGCCCATCACCCCTCTTCGAGAGACCCCCGGTGCAGCACTTAATCACCTCCAAGGGCTCATTCCTCCGACCCTTTCCCCAGCCAAGCTGCCAATCTCCACCAAACTCTCCCAAGGAGACAGAGGTGAGTAAATGTTAAGTCTACTAACTCATTTCATAGGTGACCTCTGAAAGATTCCACCGCGGAGCTCGGGAGAGCCGAGGCAGCTTTATTAGCATGCTACACCACGGCCCCAGCTCCCTCCCTCCCTCTTTTATGAGCCCCTGCTATATAAAATGCCACAAAGGAAAAAGGAAAAACAACCCGCTCACAGTGACAAACACAAGTTCCTATGGCCAGGACAAACGCTGGCCGCTTCCCAGACGTTATTTTTAGTCATCTCAGACAGAAATATTTTTAAAAGGTCAGGGAACAAAAGTTTTCCTTGTTCTCTTTCTTCCTTTTTTTAAACACACACTCACACACACAAAAAAGATGGAGGTACATTCCGTTCAGCAGCATCCTTCTCCGAGTTCAGATTTAAAGGCAAAGGCAGACCGGCGTAGGACGGCTCCTCCCCGCACCCCCCGCCCCCACCAGCGGCACCCGCAACCTTCAAACACGATTTTCAAATGTTTCTCTCCCCGGCCTCATCTAAATTCAGGCATGACAGATAATAAATAGCTACTCATTTACTATCATCATAAAAATTTAAACAGCCTGGAAATAGTTGCTACAATACAGAAAGGAGCAAACCTAAGCTCCGAAAAGCCACTCCAAATAGTGAAACTATTGCCACGTATTGTAGAAGCACACATAAAGAGACATTGTTGCGAGGAGAGCTGCCGGCTTCGTGGAATTTTCTCTTTTAAACCTTCTACTCGGAGCAGAAGAGTCAACAACTTGCCGTTTTACCCAGTGGGGGGGGGGGGATAAAAAAGGAGCTTAGGAACCCTCATCTATCACAAGGTACCAGATTTGGTGATGGATTTTTTATTTTTAAGTATGTGATTTGATTTCACACAGTGATTAAACATCTTTGTGCTCAGCGCAGAAGGGTCTCCCAACCCCTCCCCCTCCAAAAATGGCATCAAAGCAATCAAAATGGTAATGCAGGGCCTGGGTCCCCTCCCCCGCCCCCCCTCCCCCCCGCGAACTCCCCGACTTCGCCGGAGCCGCGCGCCGGGCGCCCCCCCTTCTCCGACGGGAATGGAAGCTTCCACTCCCGGGCGGGGGCGCGCGGCCGGGGAGGGGGGCCGCGGCACCGCGGGAAAGGGGTTAACGCGTTCGTCCCCACCGGCGCGTCCAGCCCGACGCCCCCGACCAGGAGCCGACCCATGGCCGCAGCCGTCTTTTTTTCCGCAGCCCCCGGCCCCCTCCTCCTCTTCTGCACGCCCCCCCTTCCACCACTTTGCAACTTTAAAAAGATTCGAAACGCACACCCGGCCTCCGAGTTCTCCCTCGCCGGGGTCGCCGCCAACCCCCGCCAGCCACGTCCACGTCTCGCCCCTACACCGACCATCCCTCCGGGGAGCAGGGGGTACTTCGGATCTAGCCCGCCCCCGACCCGGAGTTGAGGGAGCGAGAAGGGGACCAGATCGGGGGGCGGGGGCGGGGGCGGTCCAAGTTTGAAGCTGACGCCGGCGGCCGGCATTCCGAAGGAAGCGCGATCGAAGGCCCGGGGGGCAGGAGGGCGGGGGGGGGGCTCGGCGAGGCGGGGCGGGGCGGGGGGAGCGGGCCAGCGGGGCGGGCGGAGGGAGGGGAGGAGGGGGCCGCGGGGACGGAGCCGGCGCCCCCGCCCCCGCCAGCCTCGGAGCCCCGAGAGCGCCATTGGCTGCGCCGCTCAAAGTTCTCGGCTTGGGAAAGGGGCGGGGGTGCCAGTGTGGGGAGGGGGCGTGGGGGGAGGGGCGCTGAGGGGGAGGGGCGCGGAGGGGGAGGGGCGGGGAGGGAGAGGGGGCGGGGCGCGCGGCTGGCCGCGCTCCGGCGGCGGCGGCCTCTGTTCGCGGTGCTGAAACCCCTCTAGCGCTGAGCTCCGCGCAACTAAGTCACAATGGACAACTTTTCCTCACCGAGGGGGCCGGGAGGGGTCGGTGGCCGGGCCCCCCGCCCCCCACCCCTACGGCGAGCAGCTCCTCGCGGGCCCCAGTGGACACCCGATGCCCGAAGACCCAAAGTTGGGCAGAACCGAGGGGTCCCGGGGGCGCCTTTCTTTTGTTCCCCGGGAGCTGGCTGGCGTCAGGTTCCGAGAATAAAAGTGATGCCGGAGAAGTGGGAGGGGAGGGGGGAGCCCGGAGGAAGAACGATTTCTTTAAGATTTGCGCCGTAAACCACCCGCCCCCCAAATCCACTTCCAAGGAGTTTGGTGTCCAGGCCCGAATGACCGCCGCCCCCTCTCTCCGCCCCCTGATGCCCGGGGGAGGCCGGGGACGGGGGCGGTTGGGGAGGGGGGGGACACCGAGCGGGAGAAATGTCCACATTCCAAAAACATGTCCACCAACTCAAAATGGACGCCGGGCTGCTAGCCGCCTTTTAAGGGCAGCTTCTCTCCTTCGGCCACGGCAGGAGCCGCGCTGCCCCTCGCCTCGGCCTCCAAGACCCTGGCCCCTTCTTCCCAGAAGCAGGGGATGGGCGGGTAACTTTGAAGACCGCAGAGACTCCTTTGGGAGTCTGAGCGCGCGGCGCCGAGGCCAGCACTTTTTAGGGTGCTACCCAAGTGCCCGGTGACCCCCTCCTAGTCTCCCCACCCCGCCACCCTGGACGGGGGACAGGCTCTGGCTCGCTTACTTGTTTGTCGCTGAGCGCGGCGATCCGCGGCTGCCGCTCGTGCAGCTGTTTCTTGAGGTCGCCGTTCTGCGGAAACACGGAGGCGCGGGCTCAGGCCGGCCGCCCCGGGGTAGGGGGGTCCAGTGCGCCCGGGGCCCCGCGGGGCCGCCGCCCCCACCCCGCCCGACTTCTCCCGGCCGCGTCCCGCACGCGAGGTGGCCGGGCAGTGCCGCGCGGGGCCGCTTACCTGTGGCTGCCGCCTCATCGGGGCAGCTCGCGGGGCGGGGCGGGGGCCGCGGCCACCCGGCGGCGCGCCCCGAGCCGTGCAAGTTTGCAGGCCGGGGTGCGTGTGCGAGGGAGTGTGAGTGTGTGCCGGGGGTAGGGGGGAGGAACAAAGAGCCAAGTAAACACGGCGAGTCCGTGTCGAGCAAAGCTCATAAATATTCAAGTCGCGTCCTAATCTCCCCAACACATACACACACACGCGCGCGCGCGCGCACGCCGCAACACCGCCCGGGCTCCGGCCGCCGAGCCGCTGTTCACCCAAACAACAACTGCCAAAACTACTTTTGCAAACTGTGCAGGATTGCACCGGGGGGGTGGGGGCGGAGGGGGTGGGCGTACTCACTCACACTCACACACACACATACCGGGCAAGCGCACGCAGGGGGCCCTCTCCCGGGACGTCCCCCTCGTCCTGCAGATCCTGCCCGAGAAAGAGAAGACACTGGGTTCGGGTCCCACGTGCTCCCGATCCCTCAAACTGTGCAGGATTTCACGAAACGGAGGGGGGCGGCGCAGAGAGGAAGCCCAAAAGGGAGTCCGTTCATGTACACACTCCCCCCATCCCTGGGGCAGCAGGCTTAAAGGAGGGGGCTTCTCCAGCTCTGCGCGCCCTGCGACGAAAAGGACGCCGGGCTCCGGACCCCGGACCCCGGATCCCCGGCCCCCGAGGCCAGCAGCCCCCGACCGCCTACCTGGTGGCGCGCGAGTTCCACGGCGAGCGCCTCGGGCCGGCTCTGCAGCTCCATCTCGGCAACTTGGGCAGCACTTTGCGCTCACTTTGGCCCCGGCTCCCGGGGAGTTGCGCGGCTCCGCGGGGGTCGGCACGGACGCGGGCAGATCGGGTCTCCCTGGATGGTGAGGGGGGACGCGGGGGGTGGACACGAGCCCCCTCCCCCACGGCCGAAAAGGGAGGGAGGGGGGTCTGGAAAGCGGAGGGGGGAGAGAAAGGCGGCCGCGCGCCCCCTCAACTCCTTAGGCAGCCCGGCAAGTTGCGCCGAGTTCCGGGGCTGCGGGCGCGGCCAGCCGCATGGCCCCCCGACTCCCGGCCCCGGCGCCGGGAGCCCCCGCGCAGCCCCTGCGCGAGCTGCGGGGCGGCAGGGACTATATTTCCTCCGGCGCGCGCCTGGATCTCGCTGGGGCCTCGGCAAAGTTGTGCCTCGGCACGATGCTAATTCGGGCAGTGCCCGGATGCAGCGGGCCGGGGCGGCGGGGGGCGGGGCCCGACCGCGAGCCCTCCCCTGCTCGGCCCCGCCCCCGGGCCTCGCCCCGCCCCCAGCCGCCCCTACCCCGCCCCGCCCGCGCTTGCGCACTGCCGCCTCGCCGCGACCGGGCGCCGGGATCGCCGAACAAAAGTGGCTCCTGGCGGCGCTCCCGGCCGCTCTTCTCCGCCCCCACCTCCAGCCAAACCCGCGGGAAACGGGACCACGTCAGCCCGAGGTTAGGGACACTTTCCAATGGGACGGGAGATGGCCCACTTTCCCATTCCTGGTCTCCTCTGGCTCTCGCCTCATCCCTCTTTGCCCGTCTTCTCGTACTTCGTTTAAGTTGGCTTCCATCCACTCCTGCCCCCGGTACACTAAGCGCGGCCACTCAGGAGATTAACTTAGTCATGTCTCCAGATTCCTCCACCGCCTGATGGCCACCGTGTTGTTTAAACAGTCTGAAAATTGATCTCTTGACTGTACCTTGAATGAGTTTTTTTTTTACACTCACAATTAAACTCTCAACAGATGTCATTGGAATTTTTTAAGACTGGTGTTAAAAATCGTAGACGTGCCCGGTCAATGTGACATGAAACAATTATAACCACAGCTGCGGAGATCCCATTTTAGAACTCCCAGCCCCGCAGCCAGGAGGTTGACGTCTATGAGTGGACATAGCATCGTGGAGTTACCATCTTCATCAATTAACGTTGGAAAGCTTTGTGCCGTGTTGGTAGCATCCTACTATGTTTGAGAGAAGCTGGGGAGAAAAGGTGCAATTATATTACTCAAACTAAACTGTTAAACGTTTACACTGATAAATTACTGTAGGTTCACATTCCTCTGCAGCACACAAAATACCCCAGCGAACACAGGCAACAAATGCCCCTTTCAGCGTATGTCAACATGCCGCTCCCTTGCTTCTATTGTCAGCAGAAGTTGTTGGAATTTTTTTTCAAGTCAGGACCCTAAGGTCCTTCTGGCCTCCTATTCAGGGCATTTGGCGGTGACTTCTGTGTTTGTTGGGCCTTGAAAGTGTGGGGGCTTCTTCTCCCCGACCCCAGTACTAGCCTTTAGGAGGCCCTTAAGTGAGGAATCGCTGTGATTACTTCGTGAGCTTTGCTGAAGACTCACAAAACTATGGCCTAAGTACCATCATGGGTTTGGTCGAGCAGGGCTCACCAAATGCAATCCAAAAAGGCTGGCTCTGGCTCCTTCCATTCCAGGTTCAGCCCAGCTTGGATGGCGGCTACCTAGTGCTTTACCTGGGCAGCCAGGTAAAGTGGACTGCCCAGGCACCTGTGTTCCAAGAGCCAGAGTGACAGGATTCCTACTGTAATCTGTAAATGTCACTGGGTTTTAGTAAAATTTCATAATAAGTTCATTGGGCATGTATGTAATTGAATCAACAGAGAGGACGTTCAAGTTGTCCATAACCTGCACAGACTCTGGGAGATGCTGGTCCTGTTTACAAGTTTACATTATTTAATCCAAGTTACCGTGATGATCCTGTACATGCCCCTCTGTTGTTTTCAGAGTTACCCAGGTCCTGAGCCAGCAACAAATGCCAGGGGCTGGGTGCTCTCCGAGAGAGAGGGCATTGGTTACGTGGAGGGAGAGAAACTTAGCAAGAATCCTTGGCCGCTGCTGCATACGCACTTCACCCTGAAAGTGACCAGCACATGAGCCCATCCTCCCTGGGCCCATGTTACGTGCCCCATCAGAATGCTCTTTCTCTCAGAACCTGCCTTTTAAAGTCCTCTTGGTTCTCCAAGATTGACTTCAAATGCTGCCTTTTCTGGGAACTTCTAACTTCTACACATCAGTTCTTTACTCCTCCCTCTCACCATGAAGAACTTATGTACAAGGGGGACTTCTGCCCCATAACCGAGGTCATGGCTTCCCTCCTGTGGCCTGAGCTGAACCTGAGCCTGGCGTGTGGGCAGAACACAGTACAATAAGCCCCTACTTAAGAACCTTCATGGCGTGAACTTTCAAAGAGGTGAACATGCGTGCCATCAACATCAGGAATGAGCAAAATTGCAGCTTGCCCTCTGTCTTCTTTCCCAGGTGGCTCAGTGGTAAAGAATCCACCTGCTAATGTGAGACACAAGAGACTTGGGTTTGATCCCTGGGTCGGGAAGATTCCCTGGAGGAGGAAATGGCAACCCATTCCAGTGTTCTTGCCTGGGAAATCCCATGGACAGAAGAGCCTGGTGGGCAACAGTCCATGGGCTCTCAAAGACTTGGACACAACTGAGAAGGCACACAAGCCTCTGTCTCCTATTGCTGAAAATCATTCAGCTCCACCATCTTACTCTTCTTGACTGTTCGATGCCAGCCCCTGTGTGCCAGCTGTTGTACTGTACCACTGTACTTTTCAAGGTACTGTACTGAAAGATTAAAAATGCTCTTTATTTTTTTTAATGTATTATTTGTTTGATAAGTATTATCACCCTATTATAGTACAGTACTATGTAGCCGATTATGTTACTTGGGTACCTAGGCTAACTTTGTTCGACTTACTAACAAATTGGACTTACAGACATGCTCTTGGAACATAACTCATTCATGTGTAAGGGACTGACTATATATGGATATTGAAGAGAGGAACAGTAAGTAGGGGCTAGAGCCAAGTAGATGCTTCCCTGATGAATAAGTGAGTGAGGGGATGAGTGAATGAATGAATGCTAAAAGGGAGATGTGCTTAGTTGCTCAGTTGTGTCTGACTGTTGCGACCCCATGGACTATAGCCTGCCAGGCTCCTCTGTCCATGGGATTCTCCAGGCAAGAATACTGGAGTGGGTTGCCATTTCCTTCTCCAAAAGGGAGATACATTTCATTTTTGGAAAGGTGGGCTGTTAACCATGACCACAGATGTGAGCAGTGTTTGCAGTTCAACCCGGCCTCCAGATGTCTCTTCACTTGCACTGTGGTCAAGTGTACTGGGCACCTGAACAGGAGCTTGGATATCTGGGTTTGAGCCTTGGGTCTACTCCTTAAGAGGCTCCAATCTTGGGCAAGTTTCTCAACATCTCCTAGCCTTCGTAACCACAGCTTACCCCTAGACTCACTCAGTTTCTCCTGGCCCTGGATGTTGGCTGCTTGCTCACTGGAGAGCCCCAATCACAGCCCCCACCCCTTAACTGGCCTTAAAGTGAGAAAACAGAAAGAGAAATTAAGGCAACAATTCCATTCGCCATTGCAACAAAAAGAATAAAATACTTAGGAATATATCTACTGAAAGGAAAAAAAACGACCTATATATAGAAAACTAGAAAACACTGATGAAAGAAATCAAAGAGGACACTAATAGATGGAGAAATATACCATGTTCATGGATTGGAAGAATCAATATAGAGAAAATGAGTATACTACCCAAAGCAATCTATAGACTCAATGCAATCCCTATCAAGCAGAGCTAGAACAAGTAATTTCACAATTAGTATGGAAATACAAGAAACCTCGAATAGCCAAAGCAATCTTGAGAAAAATGGACCTGAAGGAATCAACCTGCCTGACTTCAGGCTCTACTACAAAGCCACAGTGATCAAGAGAGTATGGTACTGGCACAAAGACAGAAATATAAATCAATGGAACAAAATAGAAAGCCCAGAGATAAATCCACGCACCTATGGACACCTTATCTTTGACAAAGGAGGGAAGAATATACAATGGAGAAAAGACAATCTCTTTAACAAGTGGTGTTGGGAAAACTGGTCAACCACTTCTAAAAGAATGAAACTAGAACACTTCCTAACACCACACACAAAAATAGACTCAAAATGGATTAAAGGTCTAAATGTAAGACCAGAAACTATAAAACTCCTAGACGAAAACATAGGCAAAACACTCTCTGACATAAATCACAGCAGGATCCTCTATGACCCACCTCCCAGAGTAATGGAAATAAAAGCAAAAATAAACAAATGGGACCTAATTAAACTTAAAAGCTTTTGCACAACGAAGGAAACTATAAGCAAGGTGAAAAGACAGCCTTCAGAATGGGAGAAAAGAATAGCAAATGAGGCAACTGCTAAATAATTAATCTCAAAAATATACAAGCAACTCCTGCAGCTCAATTCCAGAAAAATAAATGACCCAACCAAAAAATGGGCCAAAGAACTAAACAGACATTTGTCCAAAGAAGACATACAGATGGCTAACAAACACATGAAAAGATGCTCAACATCACTCATTATCAGAGAAATGCAAATCAAAACCACAATGAGGTACCATCTCATGCCAGTCAGAATGGCTACTATACAAAAATCTACAAACAATAAATGCTGGAGAGGGTGTGGAGAAAAGGGAACCCTCTTAAGCTGTTGGTGGGAATGCAAACTAGTATAGCCACTATGAAGAACGGTGTGGAGATTCCTTAAAAAACTGGAAATAGAATTGCCATATGACCCAGCAATCCCACTGTTGGGCAGACACACCTAGGAAACCAGAAATGAAAGAGACACGTGTACCCCAATGTTCATCACAGCACTGTTTATAATAGCCAGGACATGGAAACAACTTAGATGTCCATCAGCAGATGAATGGAGAAGAAAGCTGTGGTACATATACACAATGGAATATTACTCAGCCATTAAAAAGAATACATTTGAATCCGTTCTAATGAGGTGGATGAAACTGGAGCCTATTATACAGACTGAAGTAAACCAGAAAGAAAAACACCAATACAGTATACTAATGCATATATATGTTAGAAAGATGGTAACGATAACCCTATATGTGAGACAGCAAAAGACACACAGATGTATAGAACAGACTTTTGGACTCTGTGGGAGAAGGGGAGGGTGGGAAGATCTGAGAGAATAGCATTGAAACATGTATATTATCATATATGAAACAGATCACTAGTCCAGGTTCGATGCATGAGACAGGGTGCTCAGGGCTGGTGCACTGGGATGACCCAGAGGGATATAATGGGAGGGAGGTGGGAGGGGGGTCCAGTATTGGGGAGACATGTACACCGTGGCTGATTCATATCAATATATGGCAAAAACCGCTACAGTATTGTAAAGTAATTAGCCTCCAACTAAAACAAATAAATTTTTAAAAAAAAATAAAATAAAATAAAGTGAGGGGTGGCCTTCAGCACAGCCTCCTCTATCCCATGCTGACCACAGGACAAGCTGCAGTGTTTCCATTACCATGTGGTCCAACTCTGGGGACCCCAGGTGACCCTGCAGCTCCCACCTCTTCTGGCTTTTGTTTCTTTTTTTTTTTTTTTTTTTCAGTTTGAAACAATTTGTTAAAACAGGAAAACATTTCCAGGAAAAGATCCAATCTGGAAAATGAAAAATGCAACCCATGGTAAGGAAAATAGAAGTCATACACTGAACACAGGAGAACAGAAAAGGCAATCATGCTTTGCAGAAATCAAGACAACACCATAGGCTTATTTAAAAAAAAGCTTCCTAAACATGTCCATATTATCATGTGTAGAAAACTGTAATTAAAGTAAGGTAGCTTTTATTTGTTGTATAATCTAAAAGTACAAGTAAATTTTGGACTTTATCTCCAAAAGGGCCTCACAGTTGTCACTGGAATACACGTTTCTTGAGACACTGGGCAGAGTTCCTATTTATGGGAAATACGTTCTTTTTTTTCCACACAGTGAAAATGAGAAAAATTATATCAAAGAGAAATCTTTTTCTCTAATCTCTTTCAATACCTCAGAAAGGCAGTACTTATAAATTTTCAACTCAGACTTGAAAAGTCTTATTGCTTGGCATCAGATTTTTCAAAAAGTGAAGAACTATTTGAACCCCCATACTATTCTCAAATCCTGTTTCAAACTTTTCCACATAGTGCTGCTTTGATTTTGTGAAGGTAGACATCAATCCAGTGACAATCTAGACTGGACTGGAAGGACATCAAACCAGTCAGTCCTAAAGGAAATCAGTCCTGAATATTCACTGGAAGGACTGATGCTGAAACTGAAGCTCCAATACTTTGGCCAGCTGATGCAAAGAACTGACTCATTGGAAAAGACCCTGATGCTGGGAAAGACTGAAGGCAGGAGGAGAAGAGGACGACAGAGGATGAGATGGTTGGATGGCATAACCAACTCGATGGACATGAGTTTGGCAAGCTCCAGGAGTTGATGATGGACAGGGGGGCCTGGTGTGCTGCAGTCCATGGGGTTGCAAAAAGTCAGACATGACCAAGCAACTGAACTGACTGAAGATACTCATCAGAGACCCCTAGGCACTGAGGCCAGGATGATACCTTGAAGGCTCTGACTTGCACAAAGTCTCTAGGGATCCTTGAGTGATTATCCTCTGACCTGTAAGGGTCCTTCCTGCACCAACTCTCAAAGGAAACCCTCGCTCAAGGTCAGGGGAGCTAGCCCAGAGCTCCGTCCTCCTGGGTTCCCCTCTCAGATATCAGCCAGACATTGATTGACTGCAGTTTGACATTTTTGTTTCAAATATGGTTATTCTAAGAAGTCTCAAAGCTTTTGCCTGCAGAAACTTTTGCTGATCCACATCGCATTTCTAAACTACACACTTATTGATAAGTTGGCTGAAGAGGAAGGATGGGCTTCCCTGGTGGTTCAAACGGTAAAGAATCCACCCGCAAGGCAGGAGACCCAGGTTCCATCCCTGGGTTGGGAAGATCCCCTGGAGGAGGAAATGGCAACCCGCTCCAGTACTCTTGCCTGGGAAATCCCACAGACAGAGGAGCCTGGTGGGCTACAGCCCATGGGGTCACAAAGAGTCGGACACAACTGATTGAATTTTACTTTCACTTTCATTTATTTGGCTACGATGAATCTTGGTTCCAGCATGCGGGATCTAGTTTCCTGAAAGTGAAAAGTGAAAGTCACTCAGTCGTGTCTGACTCTTTGTGACCCCATGGACTATACACTCCATGGAATTCTCCAGGCCAGAATACTGGAGTGGGTAGCCTTTCCTTCTCCAGGGGATCTTCTCAACCCAGGGATCGAACCAGGTCGCCTGCATTGCAGGCAGATTCTTTACCAGCTGAGCTTCCCCACAAGGGAAGCCCCTGACCAGGGATCAAACACTGGGAGCATGGAGTCTTAGCCACTGGACCACCAGGGAAGTCCCTCGCCTGTCTCCTTATTAAGTGCATATTTTCATTTACTTTTTGCTTTCATGGTGAGGACACGTGACACAAGATCTACCCTGCTGGCAGAACTTTGTTTTCAAAGCAGCATTGCTAACTACAGGTCCTAGGTTCCGCCACAGAGCTCACGTTGGTTCCTCTGTCTCAGCCCCAGCGAATACCTCTGTTTCACTCAAAGGAATGTCCAGTGGGCTGCGGTAGAGTATTGGAACCAGGAAGGTGGTGGCTGGGTGGCAGAGGAGACTAGAATTAGTGCTTGCTGAGGGCTTTCAAGTGCCTGCCCTGGCTTGGTGTGTTAGCTGCATTATTTGATTGTCTTTTCACAGTAGCCCAGGGAAATCGGGACATGATGCCCCATTTACAGATGGGAAAACTGAGGTGCAATGATGTTAAGTCACCCAGTCACCTCTCTTGTGTGTTGGGAGCCCTGTATTTGAATCCGGCCTGCTGGATCCCAAGATGCCAGTTCTCAGTAACTCAAGATAGGAAGCCCTGAAGGAAGACTTTCAGAACCCTCAACGGGAGGAGAGGGTGCTGAGCAGTGGGAACCTGCAAGCCTGCGGTAGTCTGGGAGGTGTGGCCCTGGTCTCCATGTCCCCAGTGGAGCATCTCTGCACCACCTCCCAGCATGAAGTTCTCTGGGAAGGATAGAGTGGAGAGGTGATAACTGGCCATCTAAGAAACCAGTTTCAAGGCCTGGCAGGTGCCCACAGGCTCCTGGTTTCACCTCTGGGAGTTTGGGGGGCTTCTCTGTTGGCTCAGATGGTAAAGAATCTGCCTGCAATGCAGGAGACCTGAGTTTGATCTCTGGGTTGGAAAGATCCCCTGGCGGAAGAAATGGCAACTCACTCCAGTACTCTTCCCTGGAGAATCCCATGGACAGAGGAGCCTGGCGAGCTACAGTCCATGGGGTCGCAAAGTCGAACACGACTGAATGACTTTCACGTCACACTTTACTTGGTAAAAATGGTTGCGGTGGCATCAAATGAGAAAGTGGCCGGGAAAGGACAGAGTCCCCCACCCCCGGGGTGTGTCCCCGATGGCCCAAGCCTCACTGTGGGTGCCCTGAAGGCAAATTCCACCCCCAGCTGAGAGTGCTTCTGTCCCAGAGCCTCTATCATTGGCGTCCATCCTAATTAGTGCTTTGACATCCACATCTTCAGCGGCTCTAAGTCAGCTGTGTGGTTCCTGTTGGAGACTGCTCGTGCATGAAGGATGCCGTTTGTAAGGAGGAAGGGAACACACAGTGTGGGGGGTGGGCAGGAAGGGGGACAAGCCCCTGGTCTCTCTCACCCTTGCAACAAACCCAAGAGTGGAATTTGTTCTCTGGTTTCCTCTCTCATTTGGTGACAGCTTTTGAAAATTATTTGTTAACAGTTGTGTGCAGTCTTTCTCCAGTTGCAAAGAGCAGGGCACAGTCTCTAGCTGCAAGGCAAGTGTTTCTATCGCAGCGCCTTCTCTTGTTGCAGAGCCCAGGCTCTAGAGCAGGGGCTCAGTACTTGCGGCTTCGTTGCCCCATGTGCCCTGAACTGGCAGGTGGATTCTTAACCACTGGACTACCGGGGAAGTCCCTGGTGATGGTTTACTTCCAGACTTCCAAGCCAGCAGTGATTCTGAGCCTGGAACCTTTCTGCAGAGCAAGAGTGGAAGTTATTTTTCACTTGTCTGACCCTGAGTCTGGTTGCTCTTTCCGTGCACAAGCCGAAGTGCACCCAGGGGAGTGAGGGGTGATTACTGGGGAACAGAGTGAGAAAGGGCTGGGCCCTGCTCCACGTGACGGAGGTCGCGCGGGAGGAACGACACCGCCAGCCCGCCACCCCACAGGAGGTTCCAGAAGAGACGCTAGAAGAGGCATACGCAGGGTGGGAGCGCCGAGGAGGGAGCCCCCCTCCCCACTGCTGGCTTCACACTCTGTCATCTCATTGGCCCCCACAAGACCCTGGGGTAGGGGTGGGGAGATTGCTATCACCTCCACTATACATGGGGAAGTGCAGTGAAGTTCAGTTCAGTTCAGTCACTCGGTCGTGTCTGACTCTTGCTACCCCATGGACTGCAGCACTCCAGGCCTCCCTGTCCATCACCAACTCCTGGAGTTTACCCAAACTCATGTGCATCGAGTCGATGATGCCATCCAACCATCTCATCCTCTGTCGTCCCCTTCTTCTCCCGCCTTTAATCTTTCCCAGCATCAGGGTCTTTTCCAATGAGTCAGTTCTTTGCATGAGGTGGCCAAAGTATTGGAGTTTCAGCTGCAGCATCAGTCCTTCCAATGAATATTCAGGACTGATCTCCTTTAAGATGGACTGGTTGGATCTCCTTGCAGTCCAAGGGACTCTCAGGAGCCTTCTCCAGCACCACAGCTCAAAAGCATGGGGAATACATGGTGGGGAAGCCAAGGCTCAAAGCAGCTGGATCACTTACAAGTCACCTAGTTGGTAGATGTCAGTGAGGATTGAGATCCTTGAGTCTGAGCTCTGTTGCTTTCCAGTTGTAGCTCTGGGGACAGGGCCTCGCAGGGCAAGGTCCCCAGTGAGCCCTGGAGCGGAGGCAGGAGTGCACAGGTAGGTGTGGACACGGGCGCGCCGGGAGAGGGGAGAGGCGGTAGCTTAGCTTGGGTTTGAGCCAGAAGCTGACCCTGAACTAGGATTCCCATGAAGGAGTTGAGCCGGGAGGTGATCCCTGGGGGTGATCCCCTGGGGATGATCCCCGGAAGTGCCTGTGGGGCGTGAGAAGAAATCTCAAACAAGGTGACTTAAGGAACAGGTTACCATGGAGGGCCACGGGGCTCCCAATGGTGAGAGAGCAGGGCGAACCCACAGGTCCTGAGACAGGGGCCTCCCCAGGCAGTCACAGAAGCCTCGGGTGCACCGGAGGGACAGAGCAGGGCGGCATCTCCATCCAGAGAGGATCAGAGATGTACAAGGAGCAGAGGCAAAGTCCAAGCGCTTCCCAAGCAACTGGGACGGTCGGCAAGCAACGGGGAGCCGTGGACGCACATGCAGTGATGGTGTCGGTGTCTGCAGACTCCAGATGTGGGGAGAGGCGGGCCAGGGCCCCTGGCGAGGATGCTGCCCCAGGAGGACGGGCCGGTCCCAGCCCAGGGCAGCTGGGCTGAGGATGGGGTAGGGGTTAGGGTGGAGGCCACCAGGCCAGACTGCTAGGACAGAAAGGGTTCCCCAAGACTCTTGTGCATCCAACCTGTGAGCCCGGGCGAACAGCGACTGTGAGACAAACCGGGCTGATGGGCTGAGGGGCAGGTCTGGGAGGGACTGCAGTCAAGGGGGCACCCAGGGGGACCTGGAGCAGCAGCTGCAGGTCTGAACACGTGGAGAGGAGCTCAGTGCATCTCCATGGCCCCTGAAGTGCTGCCCCAAGTCTGCCCGGACACTGGCTCTTGGAGGCTGATGATGGGGCCCCACGATGACCCTCTGGGGTCCCTTGCCTGTCTTTCCTGAGCAGGAAGGGCAGCTGGCTGAGGCTGGGTTTTTGGTTTTTTTTAATGTCTTTTTTTTAAGAAGAATTTGTTTTTTGATGTGGACCATTTTAAAAGTCTTTACTGAATTTGTGATAATATTGCTTCCGCTTTATATTTTGGTTTTATGGACTCAAAGTATGTGGGATCTTAACTCCCCGACCAGAAATCAAACCTGCACCGCCTGCATTGAAAGGGGAAGTTTTAACCACTGGAGTCCCCTGAGGTTAGGGGTTTGGGGCTTGGTTGTCCCCCACTGGCTGCATGGCGTAGTGCAAGCTATTGCTCTGGGTCTCCCCCTCCATATAAAACCGGGCTCATCCACCTGTAGACAGTTCCAGAGTGCTACATGCCAGCTGAAGTGAGTATTAAGTGAGTGAACTTCCTCCCTATTGGCAACACAAGTGAGCCATGTGGCAGGTGCTTGGACCGACAAGTGCCCAGGGTGTCACAGGGGGAGGCAGAACCTGGTCCCCCCAAACTGCCAATGCTGGGTTCAGCTGGGTCCCCAACACCCACAGGACACCATGGCAAAGCAGCCACCTGGAAGAGGTCCTGGCATCAGGCGCCAAGAGGAGGGGCCTTGAAGGTTTGGGGTGAGGAGCAGCCAGTCATCAGTGGTCACTCAGCCACCACTGGACGCAGGGGTCTCAGCCTCCGACCCTGGAGGCTGGGACGGTGACTCAGGGTGGAGCCAAGCAGTGGGGCCCTCGGGGTGGGAAAGGTGAGCATAATGCAGGTAGACAGGGGAAGGAGCGGGTGAGAAAGAGGAGGGCGTCCAGGACAGCCTCGGGTTTCCAGCCTGGGGCACTGGGTGCCGGAGTCGGGTAGGGTGAGCCGGAGAGGGGAGGCTGGGGACATGACAAGGTCGGCGGTGTCAAGGCCCCACCTTCCCCCAAGCTTCTGGGGACACTTTGTGAACCCCAAATGGCCAGGTCCAGTACAGGGGCAGGCAGGGGGAGTGAGGCTTGTGGTCAGCCCTTTCAATCTATCTCCCTTCACTTTCCTTCCTATATGGGGTTGGATACATCCTCGAAAAATTCACAACCTCCCCAGAACCTCAGAAGGTGACCTTATTTGGAAATAGGGTCATTGCCCATCTCACTGAGTCAAGATGATGTCATCCCAGGGTAGGGTGGGCCCTTCATCCAATAAGACTGGTATCATAATGATAGTGGGAGAGACACAGACACACGCATAGAGAATGAGAGAGAGGAGGGCGTGCAGGACAGCCTCACGTGACCGTGGGCCTAGGACTGCTGGCCACGTGGAAGCCAAGGGGGAGGTGTGGAGCAGATTCCTGCCTGGAGCCTTCAGAGGGAGCACGGCCCTGCCAGTGCCTTAATCTTGAACATCTGGCTCCCAGAACCTTGAGAGGACACATTTCTGCTATTTAAAGCTGCCCAACCTGGGACTGTTACGGCCACCCCAGGACACCAACGTGCTCCCCATCTTTCCTTCTTCAGTCAGGCCTCATCCTATTGTGAATTCCACCTCTTTCTCGGGACCATCCCAATTGAAGTCCTAAATCTCCTCAATTGGAGGGTTGAAGCTGGACCTAACTCTCCTAATTAGTAGCACCCCAGCCTGACTCCGTCTTCCCTGGTGGGTCAGACGGTAAAGAATCTGCCTGTAATGAAAAAGACCTGGGTCTGATCCCTGGGTCGGGAAGATCCCCTGGAGAAGGGAATGGCAACCCACTCCAGTACTCTTGCCTGGAAAATCTCATGGACAGAGGAGCCTGGCGAGCTGCAGTTCATGGGGTCGCAAAGAGTTGGGCACGACTGAGCAACTGACACGCACGCAGCCTGGCTTTATCAGATGGCGCTTCTCTTATTCCCCAGGGAGTTGAGTTTCACATTCTGCCTCAGGTCGTGATGGGGGAAAAACCTCTTCAACCTTGGTGCTCCATTGTCCTCAAATTCAACTACTCAGCCTTCAGTGGCTGGTGTCTGCAGGCATAGAAAGTGAGCTCAATTATTCATTTGCATGTTCAGCACAGATTTTTTTCCACAGTTCATTGAAAACTTTCAAGGACTTGCAAAACAAACCTCTTTTATTCTCCACCCTTTCAGCTAGCTGAATGCCAGAGCATCAGCAGAGCGCCTCGCTTTCTACCCTGCACCCACCCTGCCTCCCTGCATCTCATCTGAACCTATAGAGTCCAAATCAGAGAGTCCTTGTCAGCACCCTGCACGCGCCAGGTACCCGACAGGCATTTCAAGTTGTAATAACGAGGGGCTTGTGGGGCAAGTGCATATTAAACGGCAGACATCAAGATAAGGGCTTTCTGTGCTGTCTCATTTTAATCCTTCACCCTTCAACCCCATTATATAGATGAGGAAACTGAGGCCAACTCATCTAACAATTTAGCTAAGGAGGTACAGCTGACACGTAATGGCCGGGAGGCTGGCCACTGTGGCCAGTGGAAAACACTGTTGGCTGGGAGGCAGGGGTCCAGGCTTCCAGGCCCAGCTTTGTCGCCCTCTGCGGAGGACACAGGTGAAAAATCTTTCAGCCGTCGTGTGGCTGTCACTGGTGACATAGAACTTAAAGAATTATGCGTTATTAAGAACACTTGCAATGATGAAATGAGGATCATTACTATTGCAATGAGAGAGGCCAAGAACCAGTGTTAACGGCAATAATGACTCATCTATTGGGGAATTAGAAGATGGTTCAAGGTTTGTAAATCAGGGAGGAATGAGAAAGGTAAGGATGCAAGAAAAATGTGAATTTGAAAGTTCTGAAGATTTGCCTGATAGCGGCGAGAAAAGAATTTCAACACAGCTGTTGACCCAGGGCTAGACAGCTGCTGATGTATCCCGTCTCCTAAAAACGCAGAACAGGGCTTCCCTAGTGGCTCAGTGGTGAAGGATCCAGCTGCCTACACAGGAGACATGGGTTTGGGCCCTGGCCCGGGAAGATCCCGCACACCACGAGGCAACGAAGCCTGTGCGCCCCCATACTGAGTCTGTGCTCTAGAGCCCGGGAGCCACAGCTCCCAGAGCCCATGCACCTACGTTCCATGCTCCAAAACCAGAGAAGTCAGAGTGAAGAGCAGCCACCCACTGCAGCCAGAGAGCAGCCCCCACCCTCTGCAACTACAGAAAAAGCGCACGCAGCAATGAAGACCCAACACAGCCAAAAATTAAATACATTAATTAATCAAATTAAAAACAAAAAAGAATACTGGAGCAGGTTGCCATTTCCTACTCCAGGGGATCTTCCCAACCTGCATCCAGATCAAACCCGCATCTCTGGCGTCTCCTGAGTTGGCAGATGGATTCTTTACCACTGAGCCACCTGGGAAGCTTGAGGCTCTCAACTTTCTGTGAGGTAAGGCGTCTGGAATTCTTTCCTTCTACCCTCCCCCCTCATCCAAGGGCACTGAGATCCTGGGAGTTTGACACCTCCTCTAAGTGAGTGGACGGTGGAGTTGGGCCCTGATCTGGCCTCCCCTGACCCCATACCCCTGTCCTTCCCTTGGACCACTCCCCCCACGAACATCAGCCTTCCCAGAGCCTGGGTGAGTTTCCTAAACTTCCAGCCCTAGTGTCCACTCCTGCAAAATGAAGTCAGTGGGCAGGGAGCCTGTTGCATAAGAGGGTCTCATCAAAATGTCAGCTTCATCTCCCTTTGGGGGAGGGAGGGGTGCTGAACCCCATGGCACTCAAAGATGTGGAGCAGACGCTGAATTCACATCCTGATGCCCAGCAAGGGGGGAAGAAGGACTGGGAGCTGAGCCAGGCCATCTTGGGCACCCGTGCTCGTGGCATCTGTAGGCACTTCTCTTACCCAGTCATGGTGGGGTCTCACCTGGGGGCCGGGGCTCCCAGCTGCCCAGGACACTGCAGGAACTGGAACAGGAGCCTCTTCACCAGGAGCCTCCTTGTCAAGAGCTCTTTCTGCTCGGCGCACAGAAGGAAATTCAGCTCTGTCCACATTCTGCAAACTTCCTCCAAGGAAGCCGGATAGCTGGCCCCACTCCCCGTCCGTCTCCAGTCCCAGTGCCAAGAACACTCCTCAGCAGATGCACGCCGACCCCCGTTCCAGGCCCTCTGGAGAACGACCTTGATCTGGGCCATGTGTCCAGGCCGTTTTCCTTGGCGGCCACAGAATGTGCGTCATGCCTGCAACTTGCGGGGTGGCTCATCCTGGGTCTCCTTGACCTGTGGTTTGCAAGAAGAAAACGCTCTGGTTTGCCAGGGACACCCATCTCCCTCGGGAACAAATGTTTGCATTCTCTCTTGTTCGATTGCTTCTAATGGAGGACATGGCCGGTCCCCTAGTCCCAGCTGAGTGAGCCGGAAGCCAGTCCCTGAGAGGAGGACTGGATGGGTTCGATCTGGAAGAGGCACCTCACCTGGTCTGATCCCCACATGACCCTGTGAGGGCAGCAGAGCCAAGGGGCCTCTGAGCCTCTCTGCCCAGGTGAGAGCACCGAGGTTCAAGAGGTGAAAGTGTCTGCCAAGGTCCTTGCCCATAAGAGGTGTGGGGTGGAGCCACGTCCAGCTTTTGCCAGCTCAAGGCCACCGTACCTCCCACTGCAGGACACGGCTGAGGACGGAGGGGGCTCACCCTGGGCTCGAGTGCCCCTCGGGTCCCTGTACCCTCCTTGCTCTGTTCTCCTCCCCAAGCCAGGCTCCCATCTGTAAAATGAAGGGGAAGGGATCTCAGCCACCAGCCTCCCCTTGTCTGCAGCCATCCCGCCTTATTTTCCCAGACCAACCCGCCCCCTAAACGCACCTGCACTCGGAAAATCACTGGCTGCCCGCTCCCCAGCCCTGCAGACCAGCCCTTTATTTCTCTCACTGCCTGGCTAACGACAGGGAAACTGAGCTCAGGAACTGCCAAGGGGCACCCTGTGCTGGCCCAGTGGGACCCACAATAGCTACTTTCTAAAAATGTATTATTCAATTTCATTTTTACAGAAAGCATTGATTTCTTTTTTTTAATGTGCTTATTTTTAATTGGAGGATAATTGCTTTACAACATTTTGCTGGTTTCTGCCCCACAGCACCATGAAGCAACCATAGGTAAACATGCGTCCGCTCCCTCTTGAACCTCCTTGCCACCTCCCACCCCATCCCCTGCCTCTAGGCTTTCACAGAGCGCCTGTTTCAGCAAACTCCCACCGGCCCTCGGTTTTGCACATGGTAACGAGCACGTTCCCATGCCACTCTCTCCATGTGGCCCACCTCTCCTTCCCCCACCGTGTCCACGAGTGTGGTCTCTGCGTCTGCATCCCTATTCCTGCCCTTGCACATAGGTTCGTCAGTACCATTTTTCTAGATTCCATATATATGCGTTAATATACAATAGTTGTTCACTGATTCCTTATATCAAATTCTGGCCGCCCTGAGTTTTTTTTAAGTAGTTCGTTACTTGGGGCTGCGCTGGGTCTTCGCCGGTGCGTGGGGCTTCCTCTCGTTGGGGCGAGCGGGGACTTCCCACTGCAGTAGCTGCTCTTCTCGCGGAGCGTGGCCTCTAGGGCATGCCGTCTCAGTCGATGTGGTCCTCAGGCCTCGCCACCCTGTGGCACGTGGAGTCCTCCTGGGCCAGGGATCGAACTGGTGCCCCCTGCCTTGGCAGGTGGACTCTCAACCGCTGGACCATGAGGGAAGTCTAACAGCTATTTTTGAATGAAAAAGGAAAGGGAAGAGACACCACCCACCAGCCTGTCTCCCATGGCCAAGGAGGACAGCGCTGCTCCTACCCACCAGCATCTCTGATGATGGACGGGCCGTGGCCAGGTGCGGTCCTGCCCACCCAGGTGAAGAGATGGCCCTCCTTGTCCCCTGGCGTCTGAGGGTCCCCCACATACAGTCTCCCCGGGGATCCTCTGTGAAGCCAAGGCTTCAGTGGTCAGCCACGTGCCAACATCCCTCCAATCCCCAGAAAGCCTGCTGCTAACCATCTCTGTCTGGATGTCCTACACGAGTTTCAAGGCCAACCCATCCTAAAGAACCTCTTTTCCCTCTGTGCCTATTCCTTTGTGCCGGGGTTCCATTGGCAAGTGATGTTTCATCCATGGATGGTACCGGTCCATGGGTGGGTGTCAGTGATCTACTGGGGTGGGTGATAGTGTTCCTGGGGGCAGTGGTCCACTGGTGCTGGCAGAAGTGCCCAGTGCTGGAAAGGATCCCGGCTGGTCCTGAACTGGACAGGCTCAGCATGCAGTCCCACTTACCCCACGAGACTACAAACGAGGGACTCAGCCTCCTGGCCTTTTACCCGAAGATGCTGATGCCAGCTCACCCAGGGCATGATGGGCCTCAGTGGGGGCGTGTCAGCAGGGCAGAGAGAAGTTCCTGCAGCTGGGCCTTCTACTGAACAGCGGTCTGGCCTGGCCGATGGGGGCACAGCCCCAGGAGCTAGCCTGGATGCAGAGACGACACGGGTGGCAGCCTGCACACAGCAGTCCCAACGGGCACCTGCTGAGGGGGCACGGAGCAGCCCTGCTGCGCAAGAGCCTTGGTTTTTAAACTGGTCTCTTCCTCTTTTTTTAACTTTTATTTTTAATTTTTTTTTGGCCGCATCACAAAGCTTTCAGAATCTCAGTTCCCCAATCAGGGATTGAACTCAGGCCGTGGAGGAAGCGAGGAGTCCTAACCACTGGCCACTGGGGAGCTCCCAGGCTGGTCTCTTTACTGTCATCGCCATGGGCTTCTTCCTGACCTTGACCGTGGACTGTGCTCCAACCTCCGTCCCTCCCCAGCCTCACTTCCCATCTTCCCACAGTGCATCAGTAGCCACAAACCTCCCTCCCTCCAGGGCTGTGCTCCTGGCCTGCAGGGTCCATCCCCCCGGCCAGCCCTTTGCCTCAGCCTGTCCCTCCTGCCGCCAGGCTCATCCAGTTTCACATTTAACTTTTCTCTCCTGGCCTTCCTCCTGAGTAGTGTCTCCTTCCCCCACGCTAGAAGCTTCCAGCAGCATCAGCTCTCAGAAGCCTACTGGGACTGGCCGGGTCTCTCTCCTGGGATCCTCATGCCTGCACCCGGTCCAAGTGACTTGCCTGCACATTCAGCCATAGACCTTCCCTCCAGCTTTGATTTGGAGTAGGAAATGGTAGGATCCACTCCAGTCTCCTTGCCTGGGAGAGCTCATGGACAGAGGAGCCTGGTGGGCTACAGTCCATGGAGTCACAAGAGTTGGACATGGCCACGTTACACACGGGGAACCTTTCTCAGGGCACCTCCCGCCCCCGAGTCTCCCCGCGTTCCAGCTTTGGTGCCCCCTCCCAGGGCCTCTGCCTGCCCGGGTCCACTGCTCCGCTGTCTGACGATTGTTAGAGGGCCGCTCTGCCGCCCGCAGCTCCGGGATCCTGAGCTCTGACCTGCCTTCCTGTGGGCAGTGATCTCCCCACCTCGTGGCTCCGGGGCTGGCGCGCCTCTCTCCTCTCTTCCCTAGGCCTGGCTCCTCAGACCAGCAGGAGGGCCCATGTTGTGCTGCCAACCAGGCCTCTCCTCTGGGGACCCTCCCCCAGACGCACTGCCCGGGGCCTTCCCAGAGTCCCCCGCCCACCTGCCCACCTGCAAACCTCAGCCCCTTCAAGGATCTTCCTGTCTCTGGAATTCCCATTCCTGCCGCTGCTCCAGGGCATCCTACTGAATCTCATCTGCCTGCATCTTCACTGCTTTGGGTGACCCCCCAGCAGGCAGAGCTCCTCCGAGAGGAACCGCCTTCCCCCACCCTGCCACAGCACCTCCTGAACCCTGCGGGGCCGGACCAGAGCAGGGGCTCAGGGTGCGCTGGTTCCGTGCACAGACCTGAGAAGCCTGCGTGTAAGTAATTTTTAATACGTTGAAACACATTAAAAATGCATTAGGAAAGCCGGCTATTTAAGGAATTCCATACGGAATGCTTTTCTGAAAACAAGAACCTCTTCTTAATGGGAATAATCATTCCCTAATTCAAACGATGCCTGTGTTTGAATCTTCATCGACAATATTGCCTCTTTTAATAAAAAGAACATCTTACAAGGACATTCTTTGTTGCCAGAAACTTTATTCCCAGGGCAGTAATAATGCCTATGAATGGTTAGACCAGAAAAATACACTGGGATATTAGCTAAAATTATGTCAAGTGTCCAAAAAAACTATGAAGTCCATTTCTAGGTGTCTTTGCTGGAGGTGATAGGTTAGGGCTGAGTCAGAACCAGCTACATAATTTAGAGCTTGGGACAAAAAGAAAATGCAAGCTGCTTGTTCAAAAATGATAAAGATTTACAATACACTGAACAGGAATCTGGGTTCATTGTAAGAAGGGGCACAAAATTTGTGGGCTTCCTACGAACAAATATCCAACACGTGTCCCTCTGCCCCTCCACGTGGCTGCTAGGCGGGGCCAGCGGGACAGGGCTCGGTATTGGGAGTGTTAAGGGGGGGATTTGCCACTTAGAGCCTGTCTGGCGGCATGGGGGGACCAGGAGTGGTCTTGTAAAGGATTTGTTCCCTTGTGGCTCAGCTGGTAAAGAATCCGCCTGAAATGTGGGAGACCTGGGTTCGATCCTTGGGTTGGGAAGATCCCCTGGAGAAGGGAAAGGCTACTCACTCCAGTATTCTAGTCTAGAGAATTCCATGGGCTGTATAGTCCATGGGGTCGCAAAGAGTCAGACATGACTGAGCGACTTTCACTTTGCGAAGAAAAAGAAAAAAATAGGTTCTGACTATGTTCCATTCTGGAAAAGACAAGACTATGGAGACCATAAAAAGACCAGTGGTTGCCAGGAGTTTGCAGGAAGATAATGCACAGAGTACAGAAGGTTTCATGAGCAATGAAACTACTTCGATGACATTATAATAAATATATGTCGTTATACTGCTGTCCAAACTGAGAAGAATGTGCAACATTACCATCTTCATTAAAGTGAACCCTAAGATGAAAAAAACTGATAAAGAATTTCAAGACAGTGAGAGCAGAGAGTTCAATCCAGGGTGGACTCCTTCTGAGCACCAAAGCCTATGCCACTGTCCAGGGCACGTACCCAAGAGGCAGGCCGTTGACCAAGAAAGGAAGAGAATTTTTTTTTTTAAAGTCTTTATTGAATTTGTTAAAATATTGTTTCTGTGTGTGTTTTTTTTTTAACGTTTTGATTTTTTGGCCACAAGGTATGTAGGATGTCAGCTCCCCACCCAGGGGTTGAACCTGACCCTGTGCATTAGACTGGACCACTAGAAAGTCCCAGGAAGAGATTTCTTCCAGGGCCCCAAGAGGGGAGTCCCGCCATGGCTGGGAAGCTGCTGTAGGCACCCTTCTGTGGCTCTCAACCCTAGATTGTGATGATGGTGAATGTCACGTGCCTTGAGATGAGAGAGGGGTCTGAGCGGACAGCCTTGCCAATGCCTTGCCTCTACCCAGTGAAACTGACTTGACTTGTGACCTTCAGACCTGTAAGAGAATATATTCGTGCTACTTTAAGCCACTATTTTGGATAATGTCTTACAGCAACCATGTTGTCGTTCAGTCGCTCAGTCGTGTCTGACTCTCTGCGACCCCGTGGGCTGTTGAACGCCAGGCTTCCCTGTCCTTCACCATCTCCCGGAGCTTGCTCAAACTCACATCCATTGAGTCGGTGATGCCATCCAACCGTCTCATCCTCTGTCGCCCCTTCTCCTCCTGCCTTCAATCCTTCCCAGCATCAGAGTCTTTTCTAAACAGTCAGCTCTTCGCATCAGCTGGCCAAAGTGCAACAGCCACAGGGGAGGAATACAGAGCTGGGGCCAGGACTGGACGCCGGCTGAGAGGGCCCGTCTTGATTTCAGGGTCACTCAGCAGCTTCTCCCTTCTCGATCGCCAGTCTCTGCCTTTGGACGCCGAAGCGACTCTTCTGTCCCAGGTTTGCCAAATGACCGTTTGCTGCCAAATCTCTCTCTGTTCAGGTGGCCTCCCTCAGCCGCACTGTCCAGATACCACTCTGTGGGGTCGTCCACCAGGAGAAGTGAACAGAACAGAACCCCAGCCCCACGCCCTCCCCTTCCCTTGCGTCAGGGGGCCTGGGTGAATGGCCCCCCCCATGCTGTGCTCACCCCCACAGACAGCCGGTCCCCGGGCCCCACCACGAGATGGCTCTCCATGCGTCCACCACTACCTGGGCACTTCTCTCCCCTGGAGGCCTCCCATGGCCCTGCTGCTCCAGCCCTGCCTCCTTTCAGCTCATTCATCAAACAAGGCACTTGTCCCTCCCCGGCTCAAAGTCGTCGGCCCCTGGATGGAGAGCTCCTGAGAGCTGGTGCCCTCCCTCCCGGCCTCCAATCACTCCTGCCACGTGGACCACCAGCAGTCCCTCACAGCTCCCAAGCTCACCCGTGCTCACCCCCGGGCCTTTGCACTGCCTCTCTCCCTCCCCCGCCTCCTGCCTGCCTGGCCGCTTCTATTTTTTGATCTCTGGCTAAAGGGGTGGTTTTGTGGCAGAGCAGAGAGGTCTGGGTAACCCAACAGCATGGGACAGCTATATTTAAAATGGGATCACCAACACGGACCTACTGCAAAGCATAAGGAGCTCTGCTCAGTGTTATGTGGCAGCCTGGATGGGAGGGCAGTTTGGAGGAGAATGGATATGTGAATATGTATGACTGAGTCTCTTCGCTGTTCACCTGAAACTACAGGATCGTTAACTGGCTCTTCAGTTCAGTTCAGTTGCTCAGTTGCGCGAAGAGTCGGAAAAGACTGCAGCGCGCCAGGCCTCCCTGTCCATCACCAACTCCCGGAATTTGCTCAAACTCACGTCCACCGAGTCGGTGACGCCATCCAACCATCTCATCCTCTGTCATCCCCTTCTCCTCCTGCCCTCAATCTTTCCCAGCATCAGGGTCTTTTCCAATAAGTCAGTTCTTCACATCAGGTGGCCAAAGCACTGGAGTTTCAGCTTCAGCATCAGTCCTTCCAATGAATATTCAAGACTGGTTTTCTTTAAGGATTGACTGGTTTGACCTCCTATATTCCAATATAAAATTAAAAGTTAAAAAAAAAAAAAAAACCAGCAGGGATGTGATTAAGGTCCTTCCCAGCTCTGAGATCCTTGAATCAGAGCCTCACTGGGGGATGGAGGAGGGCATGGGCTGGCAGGTTTAGTTCAGATCCATTCAGCTGTGTGACCTTAAGTAAATTATTTAACCTCTCTGAGATGTCCATCCCCAGTCTCTCTCAATCTCCCCCTACTCCAGGAATAATAATCCCTGGCTGGCAGAGGAGATCTGGGAAGCAGAGAGAGTGGCTGTGAAGAGTCTAGGAGATTACTGGTGCTAACTAAACAGCAGCTATAATTACAATCATTATAAGAATTCTGAGCTACTTCAACTCCACAGTTAAAGGGGGACATTTTAAAAGTTCAAAGCCATTTAAGATGAATCAGGTACAATGCACACTGCCACTGTCTCCCAGGGTGAATTATTTGCCCTGAAAGGGGTGATCGATAGAGATTACTGGCTTGCAGAAGGAAATAAGTTTCAAAGAACCCCATCAGCACGTCTACTCTTAATTAGGTGTCATTTTTCTCTGTTCACCTAGAAAGAACTAACGCCTGGGTTTGCAGGGGTGAGATGGATTTTGAGGGGGTGACAGCTTAGAGGATTCCTGCAGATTACGGAGAAGGGGAGAGGGTCAGTTGAGAAGCGTCAGGAGGAAACACTGACCTCCTCCAGGGGTGGGCGCTCCAGCCAGGCCAGCATCGTCCTCCTGAGTCACCTCTGGTCAGAGTCACCTCTGTTTTGGACACCACTGCATTTCAGACTCAGGACCAGGCTCTGTGACACGCACAGTTTGCAAGCCCCTTGTTGACTGCCAACTGGCCCCCGAAGTGACAGGCACCCAGAGCCTGGGCTGCAAAGTAAGCTGCTGGTCCGGCGGTCAGGCAGCTCGGAGCAGGAGCTGGCGGAAGTGTGTGGATAGGGCAGGCTCTGTCTCTTTCCCCGACATCTGGCTCCTCCGCTTTCAGGGCCATTCCTCAGCACCTCCCTCATCCACCTTCAACCGCCTTCATGGCCTCCCAGGAAAGGGACACGCCCCCTTCTCAGGGCTCAGCTGTGCCTGCCTGTGCGGGGGGCTCTCTCCCGCTGTCCTATCATTACCCCACTGCAGCGCCGTCGGCCACGCCAGGCTGTGGACCCGTGGAGCACTGTGTCTGCAGCCCCTGGCCCAGGGCCTCGACCATTCCCAACGGTCAGAGAGGGTTTCCCCAGGGGAGTGGCATGGAAACTGAGATTTGAAATATGAGAAGTCTGGGAGAGAAGTTCTGAGCAAAAGAACAGAAAAGGAGGACTTCCTTGGGGGTCCAGGGGTTAAGACTCTGAGCTCCCAATGCAGGGGGCATGGATGCCATCGCTGGTTGGGGACCTAAAAAAAAAAAAAAGAACATGAAAATGAAATTCTGAAGTGAAATTGAGAATGAGGGTTTATCAGGGAAAAACACTGTGGGTGGCGGGGGTAGGGGTGGAGCTGGGAGAAAGGAGAGCCTGGACCCTCGTCCTAAGGCTGTGGACAGACCTGTCGGGGACAGAGGCTCGGTCTGTTCAGAAAGAGGGGCACTGGGAGGATCAGAGGCCAGCGGGGGTGGGGGGTGGGGGTGCAGGGGGTGGCGGGGAATGTGGCTACAGGACCTCCAGGTGTAAGAGGCCCTGCTGTGGGGCCAGTTTTCCAGCAGGCAAGAGACAGGACCCTCCCTGTCTCCTGAGTCTAAGATTCGAAAAGTTCAGATCCATTTACACACTCGGCTGTAACACAGACTCCATCCTGGGGACCCCCTTGTCTATGAGGAGAGCCCCCCTGGGAGGATATACTGGGTTGAGAGTGCTGGGGGCTTCAGAAAATCCCAGAGGAGTCTGTGGACCAGGACCATCCGAGGCTCCAGTCCAGCAGGGCCTTTGCTCAAAGGGTAACGTTAGAAACACATCCTTCACCTGAAACAAAACCTCAGATCCCCCAGCGCCTCTCCCCGCTGGTGTGCCCTGGGGCATCTCAGTACATCCACAGAGTTTTTATCTCTCCTGTCTCTCCCTGTGACTCGCCCGCCAGGTCAAACCTCAGACGCTGGAGTCCTTGAGTTAAGACCACTGACTTTGCCATATTCAAAAGGAAATGAAATTGGTTTTCAAATAACACTGTTAGGGGTTTTATGAAGATCACACGCTACAGCACACATTAGTTCTCTTGGCTTCCAGGGGAATAAAAACACCCGAGGGGGCTGTGCTTCGCCAACTCCCCAAGGTGGGGGTGGGGGCTGGGGGGGAGCGAAGGGAGAGCAGAGGACGGTGGGGAATGCTTGCTCAGCGTTAGATGCGACAAGACAGCACGCTGACTCCAGCCCGGCTGCGCTGAGCAAGTAGCAGCTGGGTGTGCGGGGCTCTGGGATTCACACCTTTCCGTGACCCACAGGGGAACTTCCCAGGTGGCTCAGTGGCGGTAAAGGTAGTGATATAATATGATATAATATCTTTGTGCAGTGGTAATTGGCAGTGGTAAAGAATCCACCTACCAATGCTGGAGACGCTGGTTCAATCCCTGGGTCCGGAAGATCCCCGGCGGAGGAAACAGGGTCTTGCCTGAAAAATCCCACGGACAGGAACCTGGCAGGCCCACAGTCCATAGGGTGGCAAAGAGTCAGACAAGACTGAGCAACTGGGCACACATGTGACCTGCAGGAGCTGCTCAGGTGATCAGGCTGCCAAGGGCCTGGGGCGGCCGCTGCCTGGGGTGCTGCCAGCCTTGTGAGGAGGTCAGACCCTGCCCTGCGCTGAGCCCACTGTGCAGGGCCCTGCCTCTCTGCACACACGCACCTCCGCCCTCCCCAGCATCCTGGGATGTTCACTTTTCTTCCTTTGGCCTCCTTTTGTCCTCTAGGGCCCAGCACGCACATCACTTGCTCGGCTGCAGGCCGCCTGCAGGACTGCGGAGCAAAGGGCCAGGGTGACCAGTCCCCGCACACTGCTAATCCTCGCAGATGCAGAGGGAAAGGAGGTAACTGGGGTGAAATGTCACTGCGTGGACCCGTCTGTGGTGCCCAGGGAGGCAGGTCACAGGACACACTCCCAGGGCCCAGGGGACAGCCTAGCATGTCAGGCTTATCACCAGAAGGGAACCCCAGTGAAGCAGTGGACCATTCAACCCTGCTGTTCCAATGGACGGAGCCGCCACTAGCCGTGAGTCTGGACCGGTCGTTGATTGACCTGCTCCTGGAAGCTTTCACAAAGACACACGTGGCGGTATTGCGTGTGCGCTTAGACGCCAGGCAGGGAACGTTTCTTCCTCTAGTCCTGAAATTTCCACCGCATCGTAAATACATAACCAAGACGTGTAAGGACCAACAGTGTTTTCTTTTGCAACCCCTTGGACCTGCACTTGGGCAGTCTCCTGAAGCTTGTAACAATCTGAACACCTGGGTTTTTCTGCAGCAGATTCTAGCCGTTGGCAGAAGCACAAAGATATTACATCAGTAAACAAAGAAGGACTCCAAGCTGCCCGAGTCCACTAGGAGGCAACCTAGTGGACTGGTGTGGGCCTGGCCGTGACCACCTGTTCACTGTTGTGTAGACTGTCTCACGATGAGCCTTTGAGCACCCTGGCAATTGATCCACGGCAGGAGGCTTGCCTGACAGCTGGCCTCTGTGCGCCAAGCGCTGATTGAGGATTCACAACAATCTTGACAACAGCCATCGCTTGTAAAGAGGCCCTCTGTGGACTTCCCTGGTGGTCCAGCGTTTGAGAAGCCGCCTACCACTGCAGGGGACATAGGTTTGATCCCTGATATGGGAAGAGCCCATGTGCCGAAGGGCAACTAAGCCTGTGCGTCACAAATACGGAGCCTGTGTGCCCTAGAGCCCGTCCGTGCTCAGCAGGAGAGGAGCCCCCGCAGTGAGAAGCCTGTGTGCCCAATAAAGAGCAGCCCTGCTCTCTGCAAACAGAGGAAGCCCTTGGTCAGCAATGAAGACTCAGCGCAACCAAAAATGAAATGGAAAGAGGTCCTCTGTCCCAGCAACACTGTACAGATGCAGAGATGACCCCACCGACGGTAGGAACCCAAGGGCCAGAGAGGTTTAGTGATTACCCAAGGACACAATATGAAGAAGACAGTGCAAGCCCAGGAGTGGAAGTTCAGTGACTTTAACTCGCCACCCCTCTGCTCTGCCGCCCTTCCCATCAGGATGCTCCACTGGGAGGGAGGGGAAGGGAGGGAGAAGAGGAGTACAGTGAAACCCCGCGGGATGGGGGCGGCGTGGCTACGTAAGAATGCTGCTTCGCAGCTGGGAGACCCAGTGGAGAGATTCTGCAGGCGAAAGAATTTCTGGGCGTGAAAATAAAACTCGCAGTAAGTAGAAGCTGCTCAGCTGTGTCCAACTCTTTGTGACCCCATGGACTGCAGCCTGCCAGGCTCCTCTGTCCATGGGATTCTCGAGGCCAGGGGTACTGGAGTGGGGCCATCTTCCAGGGGATCTTCCCAACCCAGGGATTGAACCTAGGCTTCCCACATTGCAGGCAGATTCTTTACCCACTGAGCCACCAGGAAAGCCCAAGAATACTGGAGTGGGTAGCCTATCCCTTCTCCAGGGGATCTTCCCAACCCAGGAATCAAACCAGGCTCTCCTGCATTGCAAGTGGATTCTTTACCAGCTGAGCTATCAGGAAAGCCCAGAAACATAGGTCTCCTTATCTCCTAAAGAAGCTATTTAGAGGGCTTTCCCTGAGGGAAATTCAAAGAAATAAAAGAAAAGAAGTCAAGGAAGACATAAGCTGCAGGATTTTCACCATGGCACCATCCTGGGAGCTGAGGGAAATGCCATCTTTTATGCCTGATTTACAAACTGTGGCTTTTATTAACCAAAGAAAAACACACTGAGATCAGAAATGGTACCTATGAAACAATGCTTGCATATGGATTTCCAAAAATAGTACAATGAAATACACAAACTCCAAGAATCTGCTGACGAAATCTAACTCATACATGTAAAACAACGAGGTTAGAAATATACAGTCCTTTCAAAGAACAAATTTTTTTTTAAATCAAAGGAGATTTTTTGTCTGGAATTTTTACCAAAGGAGACTCAGGAACGAGTGAAGGGGACAGTGGTGGATGCTAAAGTATAGAGATGTGAATTACCAAGGTCATGGCATGGAAATATCCAGAACGCAAAGGCGTGTCCTTCCGGTCTGATTGTTGAAAGTTAGCCACAGGCTATAACGTGTGGAGTTCACAAAGCTCTGATAGTGTCACCCCAGCCCCAAGCCTAGCAGGGGGCCTCCACCAACCTCCCCCGTGTGGGAGACCTGGACAAAAGCCAGGGCCAAGCAAAGCAGGACACAGGCCTGGAGCCCAGCAAGCTGACCCAGATCCCAGCCCTGGAGAGCCTGGGGTTCTCTCAGCCCAAGGTTCGGGCCTCAGTGTCCGCGTCTGTGCAGTGCAGCTGGTAACAGCCTCCAGGCTCACAGGAGAGTGAAAGGTTAAATGAGTGATCTCACATATGGAGCATCAGACCGGGCCTCCTTCACTGTCGGCTGCCACAGTCAATGTCAACGTGTCCACTTTCTTCCTGAAGGCTTCAATACTCACTGTTTTTGCGAAGTCAGTCAAGTAAGCAGAGGTGCAGAGCAGAGCTTCCCAGCCACCACCCCGTCGCCTCCCCACCACACGCACATTTGGTAACCAGCTCCCCCTCTGACCTCCCAGGATTTATATAGAGGCAAATACAGACACCCACGCCCCTTGTGGAGGAAGTGCTGGTCTTCGCTTTCTAGTCCTCTGTGATGAATCCCACAAGCTTGGCAGAGATGCTTGCGCTGACCATCTCACAGCTTCTGTGCAGGAGGAGCCGGCTCTGTGGCGGTGTGGGCGCTGTAGTTGGGTCTCCCATCAGGCCAGGGTCCTCCTCCAGGCCCGTTCAGGGCTCTGCGGCTGTGGGGCTGGAGTCCTGTCTTCTTGTTGGGTGTCAGCAAGGGTTGCTCTCGGCTCCCAGAGGCCCCTGCCCCTCTTACCACACATCCCCCTGCAGACCCTCTCAGCTCGGCAACCCGTTTCCCCAAGGCCAGTGTGGGAGGGTCTCCCACTGCCTCTGCCTGAGGGGGTCTCAGGCAAGGGGGTGCAACCCAGGGCCATCCCAGCACCTTGACAAGTGGCTGTCCTAACACAGCAGGGACACGGGCTCCTTTGCCATATTCTGGGGAGAAGCCCAGGGCACAGCTACACCCAAGGAGAGGGGATCCCACTGGGCGATCCCACTGGGGTCCCCTCGGGAGAGAGGGTCCCTCCTCAGTCATGTGTGTGGAGTTGTACACCTTGAGTTTCTTTCCCATCTGCATCATCCCATTACATTATCCACATTATTTATTCCCCCATGTCACACCTACCCTCCAAGGAAGACCTGACCGTGAGCAGACCAGCTGAATATGCTGCAGGCTCTGTACGGTCCCCTGAGCAGGAGCAGAGGTTGGTGTGTGTGCATGTGGCTGTGTGTGTTTGGGGGGGGGAATGGATCTCAGTGGCCCCCAAACTTCCAACTTGGAAATTCCAGGACTCCGAGTTGCCAGCTTCTGGTCTGGAGTGTAAACACCTTCCCTTCGCACGTGCAGAGCTTGTTTTAATGCCATGCGCTGTGTTCCAAGGGAGCTGGTATACTTCAGAGAAAGGGGGAATCACGGCACAGAAGACACCGCGCCCTATAAATAGTGCGAGACGCTGACAGCACGAGCGCTACAGGGACGGCACCCCCGCACCTCAAACCCATAAAGCTGGTCCCTCGGGCCTCTGGCGGCCCTGGCTCTCCTGCCCCTGAAGGACCTGCGTGGCAGCTGGATGGGCGCTGGCTGCAAAGGAAGAGCCAGGCAGGACCCCTGGGGCCATGTCAGAGGGGTCCCTGCTGTTATCAGGTGGTGAAGCACGAACTGGGTTCCCCAAAGGGGACACATTTACATAGAGGGGAGGGGACCCCCAGAGGTTTTCTTCTTTATCTTTTAAATACAAGTATCAATACACAGAGCTTCCCAGGTGGTGCCAGTGGTAAAGAACCCACCTGCCAATGCAGGAGATAAGATGTAGAGCGCAATTTCCCGGGAAGGCCCCCGGGAGGAGGGCACAGCAGCCCACTCCAGTACCCTTGCCGGGAGAACCCCACGGACAGAGGAGCCTGGCGGGCTGCAGTCCACAGGGTCACAGAGAGTCAGACACGACTGAAACGACTCAGCGCACAGGCATCAACACACAGGGAAACGCACAGATCTTAAGGGAAGGGTACTGTGAGTTTGGGCCACCTCATGCGAAGAGTTGACTCATTGGAAAAGACCCTAAAGCTGGGAGGGACTGGGGGCAGGAGGAGAAGGGGACGACAGAGGAGGAGATGGCTGGATGGCATCACTGACTGGATGGACGTGAGTCTGAGTGAACTCCAGGAGATGGTGATGGACAGGGAGGCCTGGCGTGCTGCGACTCATGGGGTCGCAAAGAGTCGGACGCGACTGAGCGACTGACTGAACTGAACACACTCGTGGAATCCACAGCTCAGTAACGACCTGCAACATTCCCGTCATCACAGAGAGTTTCCTTGTGTTTCTCAATGCCGGCCCCTCCCCCGAAGGGGCAATCACTGTTCTGATTTCTGTGCCCATGGTTCAGTCTTGCCTGTTCTGGGAAACTTACATCAATGAATAAAAGAGTGCACACCCTTCTGTGTCTCGTCTCTTTCATTTGACATAATTTCTTGGAGATTCATCCATGTTCTTATGAAGATATTTAGATCTTTTCTTGAGTATGTTACAATGTTATGATCTATTGAGCATAAAGTTCTGTTATCTCATGGTTCTCAGAGTCTAATGTGAACAGACTTTTTTGACTCTAAGCACTTGAAAGCACGTTAATGCTCTACCAATTGTCAACAGAAAATCTCACACCAGAGTGTGACACGCTCAGTCGCTCAGTCATGTCCAACTCTTTGTGACCCCATGGACTGTAGCCCACCAGGGAAATGGGATTTTTCCAGGCAAAGATACTGGGTGGGTTGCCATTTGCTCCTCCATCGAGTATGTACAAGACCTTCAAAATCTATGTGTCCAGACTGGACGTATCTCTCACCAAAAGTTCCTGCGTCCAGGAATGGTGCTGCCCCCCAAGCAGTGGTCCTCTTAGCTGGACACGCATGCAGGAGGCACCGCATACGCAGGAGCGCCCACTCCAGGGCGCGGGTCCAAGCCCATGCCACTCCCACGGCCAGCACCCAGAGTCCAGCCTCCTCCTCCTTCAGGACAGCCTCTGAATCAGGGTGTCCACTCCCCACCAAGGACCAAGCAGGGGTATTTCTAGTCCAACCATCAGCCAGAGAGGGACCAGAAAGGCACACGCGTGGCTCCCGGGTGTGGCGGACCCACTTACCCCGCCCCTTGTACAATGGGAACATCACGTTTTCCCCCATGACCTTCACCGAGAACATGATGACGTGGTGTGGAAGGGCTTTCACACGGCATCAGGAGACACAGACCCTTCTTGTCCGCGTGCCCGTTCAAGGAACAAAAGTTTGCTCGGCGTTTGCAGGTACCGGGCAGAGTCCTAGAAAGAAACAAACCCCAGCTGGGACTCAGGACAGGGGCAGAAATAAAGGGCTACCGTGGCCAGAGGAGGGGCCAGGGGCCAGCTTCAGAGCCACACTGGCTCAGCCTCAGGCCCTCCTCCCTTCACATCGTTCTGCCTGGCCTCCCCAGTGTCCCCAGCTATGAAATAACAGGGGCGCGGGCAAGACGCTCTCCTAGGGCACTGGCGAGCCTGGTCCCCTGCTCTGTGTGCTGCCTCTGAGTCTTTAGAGCTGTGTTTTTGTTTTTGAACCGAATCTAATGACTGTGAGACCAGTCAATCATAAAGGAAATCAACCTGAATATTCATTGGAAGGACTGATGCTGAAGCTGAAACTCCAATACTCTGGCCACCTAATGTGAAGAGCCGACTTATTGGAAAAGACCCTGATGCTGGGAAAGATTAAAGGCAGGAGAAGACGGGGAAGACAGAGGATGAGATGGTTAGATGGCATCACTGACTCAGTGGACATGAGTTTGAGGAAACTCCAGAAGACAGAAAAAGACAGGGAAGCCTGGCATGCTGCAGTTCATGGGGTCACGAAGGGGCAGACATGACACAACTGAGCAACTAAGTCACCACAACAATGACTCTGAAGCAACGTGCAGCAACATTGATAGCTTACGGCAAACAGTGTCGGATTCGTGCTCTCGGAAGGAGGAGATTTAACTTTGGGACCAGGGACCAGGCTTGATCACTCAAGAGCTTTTGTAAAGCGGAGTTTTATTAAAGTTAACAAAGGACACAGAAAGCTTCAGACATAGACATCAGAAGGGGGATGGAGTGTGCCCCCCCTGCTAATTTCAGCAAGCTGCTTTATGTCTGTCCGAAAGCTGTTAATCAGATAAGGGAGACACCTCAAGGCTGATGGAGTTTCACCAGGTCCCTCTCCCACAATAGGCATTTTTGAGACAAGGATGACAGGAGGTGTGTCATCCCCCAGCCATAAAGCAATTGATAGGAATACTGGTTTGTTGAGCTATTATTAGCCCAAGGTTTGAGAAAAGAAAAAAAGTTAGTCTTTAGGTGGAACAATTTAGAAGAAAGACAGATGCCAACAAATACAGTTTCATTAACATAGCTTAAGAAAAACACTTCCGCAGAGAAAGCTCCTTTTGATTTTGTATGGAGAAGGAAAAACATCGGACACTCGTAGTTTCTTTCTTCCTGCCGCTTGAGGGAGAGAGAAAGATGTCTGACTCTTGCAGCCTATTTCCTCCGTTTGGAGACCCCTGGCTTTCCTGCCTGTTACCCTCTCAATACGATAGTCAAACCAGACTAAGAAAATCCTGAGTCTATTATTGATCAAATAAATACACCCACAAGAAAGACACTCAGGACTTCCCTGGCAGTCCAGTGGCTAAGTCTCTGCGCTCCCAGAGCAGGGGGCCCAGGCTCCGTCCCAGATTCTGGGACTAGATAGATCCCACATGCAACTAAAGATCCCGAGTGCCACAGCAAAGATCAGGCAAACCCAAATAAAGAAATTTTTCTTTTAATAAAAGAAAGACATTCATCTTCTTATCAACTACATTGTGGAGACTGAAGTTTTAGAAAAGAAGTTTCTGGAAACCAAGAAATAATGATTTAGGCTACCTCCTTTTCTCTGTCTCACGCACATTCTCACACACACACACACACAGGAGCTAACACTCAGCCACTAACCAACAGAATGATGCTGGACAATTCATTTCATGTCTCTTGAGCGTCAGTTTCCTCATCAGCCTGATGGCGGTCACAGTGGATGTGGAGGTCACAGTCAGTTCAGTTCAGTCGCACAGTTGTGGCTGACCCTTTGCGACCCCATGGACGGCAGCACGCCAGGCTTCTCTGTCCTTCGCTGTCTCCTAGAGTTTGCCCAAACTCATGCCCATTGAGTCAGTGATGCCATCCAACCATCTTATCCTCTGTCGTCCCCTTCTCCTCCCGCCTTCAATCTTTCCCAGCATCAGGGTCTTTTCAGATGAGTCAGCTCTTCGCATCAGGTGGCCAAAGTAGTGGAGGTCACAGGGTGGTCTTTAGTCAGACTGAATTTGTGAACCCAGGAAAGCTCTAGAGCCTGCCAGGCACACAGCAATAGCTGAATGAAGATTAGCAACCGCCGGTGTTAAAGTCGTCATCGTGCCTGGAGACAGCGTTCCGATTACTCCCCGAGTCCTGCGCCTGTCCGCTTCCGCCACCTCCCCTGTTCCCCCTCTCCCTTTCGCTCCTTCTGCTTCACACAATCTTCTCCCCATCCTGCTGCTCTGTCTGCCCCCTGCAGCTTTGTTCTAGGTAATAGTCTGACTGGTTTTATTACTAATGATCAAAATCTTAAAATGACCCTGTTTACTAAAGGTGAGAAAGGAGATCTTACAACCCAAATCTTCCAGATTTTCTCCAGGAAGGAGGTCAGGGTGTGGGTCGTAGCATCAGGGAGCCTGGCGGGGCTCAGAGCCACACCTCTGCATCCATTAACAATCCCGCCCCACAGAGACTCTGAGGTCACCGGGTCCTCAGAGCCACTGAGTTACACTTTTCAGTACTTCCGTGGCCGTTGTTCAGTCTCTAAGTCGTATCCGACTCCTTGTGACCCCATGGACTGCAGCACACCAGGCTTCTCTGTCCTTCGCTATCTCCTAGAGTTTGCCCAAACTCATGTCCATTGAGTCGGTGATGCCATCCAAACATCTCATCCTCTGTCGTCCCCTTCTCCTCCTGCCCTCAGTCTTTCCCAGCGTCAGGGTCTTTTCCAATGAGTCAGCTCTTCGCATCAGGTGGCCAAAGTATTGGAGCTTCAGCTTCAGCATCAGTCCTTCCAGTGAATATTCAGGACCGATTTCCTTTAGGATGGACTGGTTGGATCTCCTTGCAGTCCAAGGGACTCTCAAGAGTCTTCTCCAGCCCCACAATTTGAAAGCATCAGTTCTTTGGCGCTCAGCTTTCTTCATGGTTCAATACTTTATTCGGCCCTTTATGAGGAAGGTCTGTGCTGGCCAGGGCGCTGTGTATTCCCACGTGTCCTGCCCCATGGGGAGGACCCAGGTTGGCAGGAGCCCTTTCCATCTCCATGAGGAGAGGACACGATGCTGTCCTCAGGTCAGGGAGCACCAGGAGGTTCCCGTCGGGGCGGGGGTGGGGAACGTGGGCAAAAGACTGCTTCTTGGGTGACGTGGTGGCCCCCATTTCCCACCCATCAGATAGGTCCGCAGTCAAGGACAGGACAGTCGTGATAAAGAGGTTTACAGGTGGGGGCTGATAGCACATTATTCCTCCTTCACAAAACACATCCACCCTGGAAGGCAGCCTGGGGCCGGACTGGAGGCTGCTGGACTGTACGTGGCATGTCCTACATTGCACAGTCAATGTGCCACATCACCACAAACTCATGCCGCCCTCAAGTGGGAGGAACGGGCCTTACCACGTGGAACGGACCGGGCTCCAGCCACAGACGCCCATCATGGGACCCGAGGGCCTGTGGGTAATGAACAAAGACAGGCCTGAGATTGCTCATTCCAGGAGAGCCTTCTCTCTGACCACAAATAAACTGTTGCTTCTTCGTTTTGCTCGCAAACGGCTGTTCCCGGGCCAACATTCCTTTTTTTTTTTTCTTGGAAAGTTGGGAGGTGGGTGGTGACATTTTCAGCTGCTATTTTCAAGCATCATTCTTAGTCACCGTGGGCAGCTCAGAAGCCAGCAGAAAGCCATCCCACGGCCTGCGGCTGGTTACTCCCAACTCCCCGGGGCTGGCGCCACTGCCAGCTGAAGACAGGCACGAGTTCCTCCTCTAGGGGCCTGTGAGGACAGGGGCCGGAGCCAGGCCCCCAGCGCAGGCTCAAGGCCAGGCCAACCCCTAGGGACCCCTGGGCTCAAGAGACCCGCCACAGGCTCCCTCACTATCTGGAACATCCTCTAGAACCAGAAATAGCAAAGACAGGTTCCTAAACATCCAAACAGATGCCCACCCCCAAACTCCAAGACTCGCACACGTAACTCACAAGAGGGCTCCCCCCTCCGTTGGCTCCTACTCTAAGCATTTATTTTTATTTTGGGTGTAATTTAACAGCTCCGATCTTTTCGAGGACAGCAGTTTTCCCAGGCAACAGATCTTAATGCGATGGTCCTGCATGCCTGCTGAGGAAGAGATGAAATCTCCGAGTGAGCGACTGTAGTAGGTGCTTCCTGGGTTCCTCACTCCATGTGCCCAGGATCCTTGGCAGACGTCACAAAGGAAGAGGTTGACACAACACACAGAGTTTTGTAACTCATTTCTCACCCTCCAGCGAACCAAACGTTTCCACAAATACAGCTTTGATTTCAGGGGCTTATACGCTCTTTGTCTTCTCTCTCCCTGCTTAATTTTTTTTTGTCTTTCTAGAGAGATAGTTTTGTTCCACCACATCAGATATAAACCACGTGGCTTTGCATTCATCATCTAATCACTCCAGGTTTGTCGGCTGTTTGTAGAGATTCGTGCAGCCACCAGCACTGACTGAGCAAGCACTCTGTGCCAGGAGCCCTTCCAGTCCCCGAGGATGTGGTCTCTGCCTGATCACAGCCTGGAGAACACGGGGCAGCATCCATGGGGGCAGCGGGGCAAGAGGATTTCACGGAAGAAGGCAGGTCAGTGGGGAGGGAGAGGGTCAGGGAGGCGGGGCTGAGCTGCGGTCACAATGGTCAGAAGGAGAGCTGGGGGCCTGTCCTCCAGGCAGATGGTCAGCAGGGTGGAAGTGAGTGTGGGGTGTGCAAGGAGGAGGAGTGAGCTGGAGGAAGGGCGAGGAGGGGAAGGGAGGAGGAGGGAGCACACAGCCTCCTGAAGACACCGGCCCGGAAGCCCCACCCCGTCCAGCTGGCGGGGGCAGGGTGGACCTCAGTGTCCAGCCTCTGAGATGGTGGCCACTCCCACCCGCCCCCTGGGGAAGGCGCCCTTTGGCGGGTTTTGCAGGGACAGGTGGCAGCGGCAGCTGTAAAAGGTTCTTCTTGGCAGCACCTCCCGGTGTCGGGGGGCGTAGGGGGTGTATGTCTGGTCAGTGTCCTTGAAGTGGCAGAAGGGGAGCCAGAGAGGAAAAATCTGCTCTGGGCAGGAGTTGCACGGTTCCATGGGGACGAGGAGTGAAGCCATGCGGGCTGCCCAGGTTTCCAAGAGAACCTCTGCAGTGCTCGGGGAAGGGAGCCTCTAGGCAGGAGTTTGGTCCAGTTTCTAGAACCAGGACAGTTCTAGAACCTTCCGCAGAGTTGAGGTGGTTCCTTAGCAAAGCACGAGGCCATCAGAAACACATAGCTGTCCCTGCCTCCCTCCCAGCTCTTCTCTGTGACCAGAAACCCTGCTCTTTCTTCCAGTGGCCTCAGGACAGAGTCTCAATTAGGTGTTCCTCTCTTTGATGATTCCCAGGTGGTTCAGACGGTAAAGCATCTGCCTGCAATGCAGGAGACCTGGGTTCGATCCCTCGGTCGGAAAGACCTTCCTGGAGAAGGAGATGGCAACCCACTCCAGTATTCTTGCCTGGAAAATTCTATGGATGGAGGAGCCTGGTAGGCTACAGTCCATGGGGTTGCAGAGAGTTGGACACGACTGAGCAGCTTCACTGGTTCTCCTTGATGCTATCACAGTCCTTCTGGAATAAGGGCTGGGACCCCTCCCCCTTCCCACTCTGCCCCTCACAGTTGTGGGGGTTGAGGAGACACCCCCTGAGTCAGGAACCCCGGAAGCTCCACAGCTTCCCCTCCACTGTCTCTTCCTTCTAGTCTTTGTGGATTGCCTCCAAGACTGCCCGAAACCAAGCTCGGTGCTTTCCGCCCATCACTTCTGCTCCCTCCTCCCCTACTCTTCCCACCTCGGTTAAATGGAGTGCCACCCACCCGGTTACTCACGCCAGAGTCATCCTGACGAGCCCCCTCCTGTCCCCTGCCTGGCCCTAAACGACCCTGGATCCGCCTGCTCCCCACCCCCATGGCTGCCCCTCCCCCAGTACACGCCCCCCTCCCTTCTGCCCTTCCCCTTGTCCAATCTGGTCCCATCCACTGCAGCCAGAGGATCTTGTTGAAGACCGAGGAGGGCCTCGGAAGAGGCCGCTGCAGCTGACGTCACACTTCAGAGGACCTTCCCCGAACACCGAGGACGCCCCGGCATGCACCCCAGGCTGCCCCATCCCCAGCTCAGGCCTCTGCAAACCTCCGGCCTTCTGCCCAGCTTCGCTCAGGCCTCGTCTCTCCCTCCACTTGCAAGTGCTGCACGTGGCTTTCGACGGTGAGTTGTTTTTTCCCAATGAATCCTTGCAACAATCCTGCGGAGGAGGGGCGGGCTGGGCTCTGCGATCGTCCCCGTTTTGTGGATGGAGAGACTGAGGCGGAGAGGTAAAGACACACATGGCGGCGAGTGGTGGAGATGAGCATCAAAAGACTGATGCCCCGGTCCCCCCAGCTTAGGGCCGCAGGGTCTAGCCTATGGGGCTCATCCCTGCTGTCAGCCCACTGCCAGCCTCGTTGCAAGTGGTCCTTGAGGCCCTACTGTGTGCCTGGCACCGTTATGGGCAGTGGGCTACTTGAATATCCAGGCTCCGCAGCAGACTCTCGTCTATAACTCTGGTGCTTTCTCCGCCCGCTTGTCAGCTTGTAAACCACGTTGGTGTGTGTGACTGTCTCCTTTCTGGACCGAATGCTCGGGGAGGGCAGAGTTTCCCGGCCAGCCACGGCCAGATGTCTGGATGCCACATACACAGTAGGCACAGAATGAGTGAATGAGTGAATGAACGCACCCTTGATGTCCCCGTGCGTGTAAAAACCCCAATGTGTGAAATACAGTAAGTCCCCTACATACAAACCTTCAAGTTGTGGATTTTCAAAGACACGAATGATGAACGTGCATCTGGGTTCCAGCCAGGAACCAGAACCTGGGCATCAAGGTCAGGCATGAGGGAAACAGCAGCTCGCCCTCCGTCTCTGTTGCTGACGATCCTTCAGCTCCACCATCTCCCACCTCCTCTCCCTCCTCCCGTCAGTAACTCCTCTTGCCTGTTCACTTGATGCCTGCCCCTGTATGTCAGCTGTTGTACTGGATTACTGTACTTTTCAAGATACTGGACTATAAGATTCAAAATGCTTTATTTTTTGTGTTTGTTTTTAAGGTATTATTATTTGTGTGAAAAGCATTATAAACCTATTACAGTACAGCACTATATAGCTGATTGCATTAGTTGCGTACCTAACTTTGCTTCACTTACAAATAAACTGGACTTCAGGTCAGTTCAGTCACTCAGTTGTGTCCGGCTCTTGGTGACCACATGAATCGCAGCACGCCAGGCCTCCCTGTCCATCACTATCTCCCGGAGTTTACTCAAACTCATGTCCATCAGGTCAGTGATGCCATCCAGCCATCTCATCCTCTGTCATCCCCTTCTCCTGCCCCCAATCCCTCCCAGCGACAGAGTCTTTTCCAATGAGTCAGCTCTTCGCATCAGGTGGCCAAAGTGTTGGAGTTTCAGCTTTAGCATCAGTCCTTCCAAAGAACACCCAGGACTGATCTCCTTTAGGATGGACTGGTTGGACCTCCTTGTAGTCTAAGGGACTCTCAAGAGGCTTCTCCAGCACCACAGTTTGAAAGCATCAATTCTTCGGTGCTCAGCCTTCTTCACAGTCCAACTCTCATATCCGTACATGACCACTGGAAAAACCATAGCCTTGATTAGATGGACCTTTGTTGGCAAAGTAATGTCTCTGCTTTTTAATATGCTATCTAGGTTGGTCATAACGTTCCTTCCAAGGAGTAAGCATCTTTTAATTTCATGGCTGCAGTCACCATCCGCAGTGATTTTGGACCCCCGCAAAATAAAGCCTGCCACTGTTTCCACTGTTTCCCCATCTATTTCCCATGAAGTGATAGGACCGGATGCCATGATCTTAGTTTCTGAATGTTGAGCTTTAAGTCACCTTTTTCACTCTCCTCTTTCACTTTCATCAAGAGGCTTTTTAGTTCCTCACTTTCTGCCATAAGGGTGGTGTCATCTGCATATCTGAGGTTATTGATATTTCTCCCGGCAATCTTGATTCCAGCTTGTGCTTCCTCCAGCCCAGCGTTTCTCATGATGTACTCTGCATAGAAGTTAAATAAGCAGGGTGACAATATACAGCCTTGACGCACTCCTTTTCCTATTTGGAACCAATCTGTTGTCCCATGTCCAGTTCTAACTGTTGCTTCCTGACCTGCATATAGGTTTCTCAAGAGGCAGGTCAGGTGGTCTGGGATTCCCATCTCTTTCAGAATTTTCCACAGTTTATTGTGATCCACACAGTCAATGGCTTTGGCATAGTCAATAAAGCAGAAATAGATGTTTTTCTGGAACTCTCTTGCTTTTTCCATGATCCAGCGGATGTTGGCAATTTGATCTCTGGTTCCTCTGCCTTTTCTAACACCAGCTTGAACATCAGGAATTTCATGGTTCACGTATTACTGAAGCCTGGCTTGGAGAATTTTGAGCATTACTTTACTAGCATGTGAGATGAGTGCAATTGTGTGGTAGTTTGAGCATTCTTTGGCATTGCCTTTCTTTGGGATTGGAATGAAAACTGACCTTTTCCAGTCCTGTGGACACTGCTGAGTTTTCCAAATTTGCTGGCATATTGAGTGCAGCACTTTCACAGCATCATCTCTCAGGATTTGAAAGAGCTCAACTGGAATTCCATCACCTCCACTAGCTTTGTTCGTAGTGATGCTTCCTAAGGCCCACTTGACTTCACATTCCAGGATGACTGACTCTAGGTGAGTGATCACACCATCGTGATTATCTGGGTCGCGAAGCTCTTTTTGGTACAGTTCTTCTGTGTATTCTTGCCACCTCTTCTTAATATCTTCTGCTTCTATTAGGTCCATACCATTTCTGTCCTTTATTGAGCCCATCTTTGCATGAAATGTTCCCTTGGTATCTCTAATTTTCTTGAAGAGATCTCTAGTCTTTCCCATCCTGTTGTTTGCCTCTATTTCTTTGCACTGATTGCTGAGGAAGACTTTCTTATCTCTTCTTGCTATTCTTTGGAACTCTGCATTCAGATGCTTATATCTTTCCTTTTCTCCTTTGCTTTTCACTTCTCTTCTTTTCACAGCTATTTCTAAGCCATCCCCAGACAGCCATTTTGCCTTTTTGCATTTCTTTTTCTTGGGGATGGTCTTGATCCCTGTCTCCTGCACAGTGTCACGAACCTCATTCCATAGTTCATCAGGCACTCTATCTATCAGATCTAGGCCCTTAAATCTATTTCTCCCTTCCACTGTATAATCATAAGGGATTTGATTGAGGTCATACCTGAATGGTCTAGTGGTTTTCCCTACTTTCTTCAATTTAAGTCTGAATTTGGCAATAAGGAGTTCATGATCTGAGCCACAGTCAGCTCCTTGTCTTGTTTTTGTTGACTGTATAGAGCTTCTCCATCTTTGGCTGCAGAGAATATAATCAATCTGATTTCTGTGTTGACCATCTGGTGATGTCCATGTGTAGAGTCTTCTCTTGTGTTGTTGGAAGAGGGTGTTTGCTATGACCAGTGCATTTTCTTGGCAAAACTCTATTAGCCTTTGCCCTGCTTCATTCCTCATTCCAAGGCCAAATTTGCCTGTTACTCCAGGTGTTTCTTGACTTCCTCCTTTTGCATTCCAGTCCCCTATAATGAGAAGGGCATCTTTTTTGGGTGTTCGTTCTAAAAGGTCTTGTAGGTCTTCATAGACATTCAGCTTCTTCAGCGTTACTGGTTGGGGCATAGGCTTGGATTACGAACACATTTTTGTAAGTAGGGGACTTATTGTAGATGCATTTCAATAATGGGTCGTTTCAAAACTGTTTTTGGTAAAAATATACCCTATTTTTCCACTGAGCCAGTTGTGGCTGCGGCCTCGATGATAGCAACTTTTGAAGATCTTGAATCAGTGGGATGTCCCTAGGGAGTGGCTCTCAACCACTGTGTCCTGTGCCCAGAGCCCTGAGTCACACCTGAGGCACCTTCTCAGAGTCACAGGCCCAGCCAGGTTGCAAGTCCCCAAACCAAGGTGTGAACAGGCCTGTACTCCTTCAGAAGGTCTTCAGGAGAATCTTTCCCCTTCCTTCCCCCAGCATCTGGAAGAAGCCACGTGCACTTCTTGCTTTATGGCCCCTTCCTGTTCTTTTTACTATGAAAAGAGTGAAAGTGTTAGTTAGTCATGTCTGACTCTCTGTAACCCCATGTACTATAGCCTGCCAGGTTCCTCTCTCCATGGAATTTTCCAGGCAAGAATACTGGAGTGAGTAACCATTCACTTCTCCAGAGGATCTTCCTGACCGAGGGATTGAACCCGGGTCTCCAGCATTGCAGGCATTCTTTTCTGTCTGTATTTATTTATATATTTGATTGTGCTGGGTCTTGGTTACAGCATGGAGGATATTTAGTTGCAGCATGTGGGATCTAGTTCCCTGACCAGGGATCAAACCCAGGCCCCCAGAATTGGGAGCACAGAGTCTTAGCAATTGGACCACCAGGGAAGTCCTCTCTTGCTGTTCTTAAAGCCAGAATCACAGGCTCTTCTGTCTTCCAATCTCCCTTCCTCTCCCTCTTCTCTCTCAGCGCACCTTCTCCTCTGTCTCTGACCCTCCTGCTTCCCTCCTCCCCTGGATCCACCTGGATAATTCAGGATCATCTCTCCATCTCCAGATACTTAATCACGCCTGCAAAGTCCCTTTTGCCATGGAAAGCAGCGTATGCACAAGTCTAGGGGTTAAGGTGTGGGCATCCTCGGGCGGGGGCATCTCTCTGCTCACCATGGTGGCCTCGGTGAGGAACGGGCCACTCGGTGCCTCGTGCCACATCTGGGAAGTGGAGCAGGAGGAGTGATAACAATTGTAAGCAGTGATAGTAAGAGCACCTATCTCGTCATAGAGCCTTGGGGGCTGAATGATACAAGCACATAGAACACCTAGTGAGTGCTCAGTAAATGTTGCCTGTTGAGTATATCCTAGCTGCGGTATCAGCACTGTTCCAAAAGACCTGTGAGCTTTCATGGCCTGTGGAATGTTTTTGAGACTGAAGACAATATCCAGATGCCAAAACATAAGAAGGAAAGGACAAAATCAAAAGAATAATTTAGTCCATTGAGAAAGAGGTAGAGCTCAGCAAGACAAGCACCCTGCAGAAAACAGCGCAGATTTCCAGAAGAGGAGCCCAAGGCGCCCACAGGGAGAGGAAAAGATGCTCAAAGCCGTGGCAATCAAAAAGGCTACAATAACAGTAGTTCACTTCACACCTTCACACTGGCAGAGACTGGAAAATGCCATGGGCTGGATGGAATGAGCACAGAAGGTGTCATGCGGTGCTGGGGGAGGTGGGCTGCACCGCCCGCCCCCGAGGAAAGTTCTCAGCTCCGAGTCCCTGTTAAAGAAGTATTAGCCTGAGATGCAGCAAGTCCCCTCAGAGGACACGTGTCTTCGCAATTCTCACAGGGTCAAGGCCACCCAAGGCTGGGAGAGGGCACTGCGTACACACACCCTGGGGATGACTGGGCATCTGGAAAGAGGCCAGATGAGATGTATTCATGGGTGGATGGAGATAAACATCAGGGTAGGTGAGAAAGTGAGAAAGAGAATGAGATATGAAACACATGGTGGGCGGGCATTAAAAATACGAACCAAGTATTTCCAGACCCTGATGGTCCTCCTCCTCGTCATAACAAGAATAATGAAAGAACGTCAGCCGTCCCATAGAAGAACTTACTACGTGTTAAGGACTGTGCAAAGCGTTTTGCACACAGTTGCACGTGCAACCCTTGTAACAACCCCGTAAGGTGGTGACTGTTGTCCCTGCTTTTCAGCCGAGGAAACTGAGTCTTGCGATGGTGGCTGGCCCAAGGTCACACCTCTGGTGAGGGCGGAAGCCAAGAGTCAGCCAGGTCTGTGTGACTCGCGGGCTCAGAATCTTTTCTCAGCTTTATTGAGCTTTAATTGCAAACACTAGAATCTCAGGGACGAGGGAGCCTGATGGGCTGCCGTCTATGGGGTCGCACAGAGCCAGACATGACTGAAGCGGCTTAGCAGCAGCCGCATATATAGTTAAGGTGTATACCCTGGTGGCTTCATATAAACAGACATTGTGACATGAGCAGAGGAATCAGCTGCTTAGCATTCATTACCTCACGTGGTTTCTCTTTCTGTAACCTTTTCATACCCCCTTCTGTCCTTCCCTCTGGCAGCCAATTGTTTTTTTCTCTTCATCCATGAGTCTGTTTCTGTTTTGTAATATTCGTTCATTTGTTTTGTTATTAGATCCCACATATAACGGAAAAAATACAGTACTTCTCTTTCTTTGTCTTATTCCATTTACCATAACAGCCTCTGGGTCCACCCATATTGTCACAGATGACAAGATTTCATCCTTTTGTTGTGGTTGAGTGATATACATACACGAGGGCTTCCCAGCTGGTGCTAGTGGTAAAGAACCCACCTACCAATGCAGGAGAGATAAGAGACATGGGTTCAGTCCCTGGGTCAGGAAGATCCCCTGGAGGAGGAAGTGGCAACCCACTCCGGTATTCTTGCCTGGAGAATCCCATGGACAGAGGAACCTGGCGGGCCCCAGTCAAGGGGTCACAAAGAGTCAAGGTTTAACGGGGAGCTGGTGGTCCTGATAACAAACCAACCAACATCAGGAGAGAGAAAGAGCAAGAGCGCTTGCATTGTGGGTAGAGAGTAGCTTGGGAGCAAGGAAGCCTCCTGGGGAGCAGCTTTCAAGACAAAAGCTGAGGACCAGAGGGAAGGCCTGGAGGGAGAGCACGCGGGTGGGGTGGGGGCTCAGCTGGCTCCAGGACCCGAGGGAGGAGCAGCGGGGCCTGTTTGAGGCACCGTCAGACCATAGAGCCGTGAAAGCACAGCAGTGAACGGTGGCATGGGATGAGTGTGCCGAGGTAGCCGGGAGCAGGGATGAGGCTTTGCGGGCACGGGTAGGACTCGGACCTTCTCCTAAGTTAGAGGAAAGAACGGGAGGGTGTCCAGCAGGGGTGACAGGACCACGTTTATGCTTCGAAGAGGAACTCGGGAGGGCACAACCTGAGCCCAGGACCCAGGCTGGCAGGCCCAGGCACGAGATGGCGGTGGTTTGGACAAAGATACTGGCAGGGAGTTGGGGAGGAAAGGACGCGGGGAGTCAGGAATCAGGCAGAGCCAGAACCCACAGGACACAGTGGATTCTGTTCCAGGGATGAGGGGCAAGGAGTCCAGGAGAGTCCACTGGTTTGGGCTTCAGGATGGGCGATGGTGTGTGTGCAATGATGGGACACGCAGGGACAGGGCAGGCCTGGGCCAGAGGAAGCGGCAAACAGGATGGAGAGGAACAGCAGGGAGGGGAAGGGACAGGGAGGGGCTGCTTTGCACATTTTCTCCTGCGGGCAACACTGCCCTCCCACCGTCTGGCTGCCTCCAGGTCGTTACTCAGACCCCCGCTCACACTTCCATCCTTCAGAGGCCTCCCCAGGCCGCTGACCCACCCAGGAACGCCCTGTGCCAAGACTCACTTCATTTTTCTTTAGGCACAGAGCAGCATCTGCACGTATCTTCTTTGTCCAAGTATGTATCTCCTTTCCCTGAGTCTAACATCGGCTTCCAACATCTGCTGGATCATGGAAAATGCAAGAGAGTTCCAGAAAAACATCTATTTCTGCTTTGTTGACTATGCCAAAGCCTTTGACTGTGTGGATCACAATAAACTGTGGAAAATTCTGAAAGAGATGGGAATACCAGACCACCTAACCTGCCCCTTGAGAAATCTGTATGCAGGTCAGGAAGCAACAGTTAGAACTGGACATGGGACAACAGATTGGTTCCAAATAGGAAAACGAATATGTCAAGGCTGTATATTGTCACCCTGCTTATTTAACTTCTATGCAGAGTACATCATGAGAAACACTGGACTGGAAGAAACACAAGCTGGAATCAAGATTGCCAGGAGAAATATCAATAACCTCAGATATGCAGATGACGCCACCCTTATGGCAGAAAGTGAAGAGGAACTAAAAAGCCTCTTGATGAAAGTGAAAGAGGAGAGCAAAAAAGTTGGCTTAAAGCTCAACATTCAGAAAACAAAGATCATGGCATTTGGTTCCATCACTTCATGGGAAATAGATGGAGAAACAGTAGAAACAGTGTCAGACTTTATTTTTGGGGGGACTCCAAAATCACTGCAGATGGTGACTGCAGCCATGAAATTAAAAGACGCTTACTCCTTGGAAGAAAAGTTATGACCAACCTAGATAGTATATTCAAAAGCAGAGACATTACTTTGCAGACTAAGGTCCATCTAGTCAAGGCTATGGTTTTTCCAGTGGTCATGTATGGATGTGAGAGTTGGACTCTGAAGAAGGCTGAGCACCGAAGAATTGATGCTTTTGAACTGTGGTGTTGGAGAAGACTCTTGAGAGTCCCTTGGACTTCAAGGAGATCCAACCAGTCCATTCTGAAGGAGATCAACCCTGGGATTTCTTTGGAAGGAATGATGCTAAAGCTGAAGCTCCAGTACTTTGGCCACCTCATGCGAAGAGTTGACTCATTGGAAAAGACTCTGATGCTGGGAGGGATTGGGGGCAGGAGGAGAAGGGGACGACCGAGGATGTGATGGCTGGATGGCATCACGGACTCGATGGACGTGAGTCTGAGTGAACTCTGGGAGATGGTGATGGACAGGGAGGCCTGGCGTGCTGCGATTCATGGGGTCACAAAGAGTCGGACACGACTGAGCGACTGAACTGAACTGAACTATGTGCCAGGCAGGGCTGGTTTTTTAGAAGCATGACTTTATTTACTTTTACACAGCCTTGTGAGACGGACATGACTATTTACTCTGGTGCTCAGAGAGGTCCCGTGATTTGCCTAAAATCACACAGTTAGAATGAGTTAAGCCCAGATTGGTCATAACTTTTCTTCCAAGGAGTAAGCGTCTTTTAATTTCATGGCTGCAGTCACCATCTGCAGTGATTTTGGAACCCAAGAAAATAAAGTCTGACACTGTTTCCACTGTTTCTCCATCTATTTCCTATGAAGTGATGGGACCAGATGGCATGATCTTTGTTTTCTGAATGTTGAGCTTTAAGTCAACTTTTTTGCTCTCCTCTTTCACTTTCATCATGAGGCTTTTTAGTTCCTCTTCACTTTCTGCCATAAGGGTGGCGTCATCTGCATATCTGAGGTTATTGATATTTCTCCTGGCAATCTTGATTCCAGCTTGTGTTTCTTCCAGTCCAGTGTTTCTCATGATGTACTCTGCATAGAAGTTAAATAAGCAGGGTGACAATATACAACCTTGACGTATTCCTTTTCCTATTTGGAACCAATCTGTTGTCCCATGTCCAGTTCTAACTGTTGCTTCCTGACCTGCATACAGATTTCTCAAGAGGCAGGTCAGGTGGTCTGGTATTCCCATAGTTAGAGCTCTTAAAATGAGTTAAGAAGATAACCAGAGATACCCAGAGCAACGCTGTTAGAAAGGTTTGAAATTACGCCTTTCTCTTTATTCCCTATAATTGCCACCTAGAGAATTTAGAAATTGTTAGTCACGTTGGCTCCAAGCTTCCTTCCCAGCCCACTGGCTCATCCAGAGGGTGCAGTGAGCACGGGGCTGTGAGTGGTGAAGTTTAAGAAGCAGACGCACACACCCACCTCATGGGCACCTAAGCCGTGCTCTCCCGCCTCCTGATAAAGGCACCCATGACTCAGTCAGGAATCAGCAGTGGCTGCAAACCCTTCTTCCTAGAAGAGATGATCACGTCCTATTCTAAGAATTGACTCACAGGCCCCCATGGTATCTGCCTCCAAAATTCTTCATAGCTGCTTTGCAAAGAACCAGACAGGCAGGGGGTGGTGGCACCCTGCCATTCCCAGGAGGAAGTCTGGGCCAGCCTGCCTGGGCTAAGCACGTGGAGAGTGGGGGAGTCGGCCCGGGGTCCAGTCTAGACCCAAGAGGTGGGAGAGAGACAGACAGACCCAGCAAAGCTGCCTACTCCTGGGGCTTCCCGCCGACGCGTGAGAAGACCCCAAGACTGGAGAACCACACAGCTGAGTCATAGGACAAAGCAGCAGCTGATTTGAGCCCCCGAGTTTGAGGATCTTGTGTTGCCCTGAGCTGACCGAGGCACTCAGCCCCCCTGAGAACACCTTACTGCCTCGGTCCTCCCTCCCCAAGGGCAGGCAGGCACAGCCACAGCCAGGGCAGAACGGGCAGAGGAGCCACGGAGAGGGCTGCCCACACCTTGCAGATGAGTGTGGGGCTGTTATTTCTCCTGCAGACAAAGAGAATTTGCGGTTAAGAAAGTTTCTTCCAGAACGTGGATCGGCAGATGGCTGGGGTGATCAGATCAGCCGGGAGGCTGCTGAACTAGTCTAGGCAAGATTTGATGGGTCCTCATAGATAACAGGGTCCTTACAGATGATGGAGACCGTGCACACGGGGGTCCTTCCAGATTTGCTGCTGTTGTTCCATCACTCAGTCATGTCCGACTCTTTGCGACCCCATGGGCTGCAGCACGCTAGGCTCTTCTGTCCTTCACTGTCTCCTGGAGTTTGCTCAAGTTCATGTCCATTGAGACGGTGACGCTCTCTAACCATCTCTTCCTCTACCTACCTTCAATCTTTCCCAGCATCAGGGTCTTTTTCAACGAGTCAGCTCTTCGAATTAGGGGTTCCAAAGTATTGGAGCTTCAGCTTCAGCCTCAGTCCTTGCAATGAATATTCAGGGTTGATCTCCTTTAGGAATGACTAGCTTGATCTCCTTGCAGTCCAAGGGACTCTCAAGAGTCTTCTCCAGCACCACAGTTTGAAAGCATCAATTCTTCAGTGCTCAGCCTTCTTTATGGTCCAGTTCTCACATCTGTACCTGACTACGGGAAAAACCATAGCTCTGACTGCACGGACGGACCTTAAACAGAGTCCTTACAGATGCTGAGATCCTCACACTAACACACTAACCGTGGGAGGGAAGCATGGGAGCGGTGAAGGACACCATACCGTCACAGAGCTGGGGGCAGACTGGCCAGGGAGCAGGTAAGTGAGGGCTGTTGGGAGCCTTCCGGCCAGGGCAACTGGGTGGCCGTGGAGCAGTTCAGGAAGACAAGGGCCCCAGGAAGGGCCCACCTCCAGGGAGGACAGTGAGGAGGAGCCGATACCAGCTGGCTCAAGCTGGTTCCCACAGCGGCCCTCAAGCCCCAGGAGGCGGTTGGTTCCCTGATGCGTGCACCCCTCCCACCTAGAGCAGAGTTTGTCTCCAAGGAGATGCTGTTAATTTGACTGAGATGTATTAATTGGTATTTTAAAGCACTTACTATGCACCAGGTATGTTCTACCACTTTATATATATTTACTCATTTTGATCCTCAAGTAGAATACTACTCAGCCATAAAAAAGAATGGCACGATGCTATCTGCAGCAACATGCATGCACCTAGAGATGATCGTATTAAGTGAAGTCAGAAAGAGGAAGACAAATATATGGTATCACATACATGTGGAATCTGAAACACACACAAATGAGCATATCGATGAACCCGAAGCAGACGGACAGACACAGAGGACAGCCTGGTAGTTGCCAAGGGGCTTCGGGTAGAGAAACGGACTGGGAGTCTGGGACCAGCAGGTGTAAACTGTCACGTCTAGGATGAGTAGACAGCACGACCCTTCTGTATAGCACCAGGAACTATATTTATTATTCTCTGATAAACCGTAGTGTAAAATATAAAAAACTATATATGTGTCTACATAACTGAGTCACTCTACTGTACAACAGTAATTAGCACAGCACCATAAGTCAACTATACTTCAGTTTAAAAAAATATAGAAAGGAAGCTCCATATAGGGGCCATCCGCATCGACAGGAGAGTGGAGAGACACTACTAGAGACTCAGCATCTAGTAAGGAAGGCCCGCTGACACACCCAGTGTGGTGCACGGAGCGTTTTGCATCAGCAGTGCTCAGCAAGTAAATAAGACAAGAATTCAGGGGCTTCGGTCCCCAGGCCCAAGGGGGGCCTGCAGCACTGCCCGTTGGCCCAGCCACACCTCTGAGTCGCCCACAAGGCTCGTGATGCTGGCTCCCTGGGGACAGATGTGTCCAGTGTTTGGCCTGGGGCTGGACTCCCCTGTCAGTGAGTGGACTTTCACTTCTGTGTTCTCTCTTCCCATCTAGGGACAGCTGGATCCGAGATGCCTCTGTCACCAGGACTCAGCAAGCATGACAGAAAGAATGTCAAGTATCTCCTTCATCATTTCTGTGTGGATTACAGGTTGACTGGATAATATTTTGGAAGTACTGGGTTAAATAAGAGAAAGATTAGCATTATTTTAACCTGATTGTTCCTTTCTGTGATGTGCCTCCCAAACGATTTCAGATGGCCCACACGGCTCATGTTACCTGTCTGCAGGTGTGGAGGGGTCAGCCCAGCTGTACATATCTTTCTTACCTGTTTTGCCAGAAATTTATTTACAGAACACAGCCTACCCTGCAACATTAAGGCTAAAGTCCAGGGACTTCCATCGTGGCTCAGTGGTAAAGAATCCACCTGCCAACACAGGGTCACAGGTTTGATCCCTGGTCCGGGAAGATCTCACACGCTGCGGAGCAATTGAGCCTACACGCTCACTAGAGAGTCTGTGCGCTGCAACGAAAGACCCCACACGACACAGTCAAATAAGTAAATATTAAACGTAGATGTGCGCTGCAACAAAAGACCCCACACGACACAGTCAAATAAGTAAATATTAAAAGTAGATGAGTAAATATTTAAAAGTAAATAAAACAAGAAGCACTTTATTAAAAAAAAATAGGAAACAGAAGTCAAATCTTAAGCTTTGTACACCAAACTAAGGAACATGAACTTAATTCTAATCACTACAGAATGGTTCACACTGGGTGTGACAATCCTCAGAAGAATATCAGTGAAATACTGACTTTATTTCTTCTTTTATATCAGTTATGAAAGCTTTCTGAGCATAATATTTTCTTTACCTACAGGACTTGAATTACAAATTGTTTAAAGGATTATTCGTATTTTCTATTTCTTCTTCTGTCAATTTTGATAAACTGTATATTTCCAGGAATTTTTCTTCTAAATGCTCACATTTATTGGCATTTTGTTCGTCATATCCTCTACGATCCCCGTTTTCATTCCTGATGTTGGGGATTTGTGCCTTTTTTCCTTTTCAGTGTCACCACGGGTTCATCAACATCATTGTTCTTTTTCAAGTCTCACCTTTTCATATTTTCTTTAATATTTTCTGCTGACAAATTATCTCAGTTTCTGTATGTTTGGAAACATCTTTATCTTACCATCACTCTTGAAGGTTATATTCAAAGATCTTGTCTTAGACTGACACTTATTTTCTTGTAGCACCTTTGATATCAATCCTGTTGTCTTCTGGTTTCCGCTGTTTCTGGGGAGAAGTCAGTTGCTGTTCCTTCTTTTTGAGAAAGCCCCGGTATTCTGCATTTTTCTTTCGATATTTCTGGATGTGCCTTTCTTCCTGCAGTAGAATTTCTTTTCGTTATGTGTACCCCATTCTTTCGACTCTCCAACCTTTATTCTGGGTATGACCTATTTTTCAGTTCACCAAATCTCTCTTTGGCAATGTCCATCCTGCTGTTAAACCCTTTCATTTTTAATCTCAGTTACTGTATAGACAGAGAATTTGGGTTGTTGTCAGAATCAGAATTTCAACTTTATTCTTTCTTACAGTTTCTAGTGGTCTGACATTCATTTCTCTTAAGTCTTCAAACACATTCAAAACATGGCTATTGTTAAGTTTCTGTCTGTTCTTTCCATTACCTGGAATCTTTGTGAATCTGTTTCTGTTGTTTATTGTTTCTCTTGGGATTTGATCATATGGCCTTCTTTCCTTAATGCTGTGTTATTTTTGATTGAGTGTCAGACTCAATCGTTCTATATGAAAACTTATAGAAATAATTTGAGGGCTAAAATGATGTATTCCTCCACAGAGGATTTACTTTTGCTTTTGGTAGGCACCTAGGGCCTCTAGAAATCCCAGGTTGCCTTAATCCAATTATAGGGATTAAGACTATTTGGAGCTTAGTAGTGAGAATGGGAGCAGGAGATGGATTTGAAAAGCCATCTGCTCTCTCTGCTAAACACCAGAGATCAGAGCAAAACCAGTCATCCAAGCCCCATGGACCAACACGCAGCAGCCTCAGCACTCCCCCGCTCATCGGAGCCGCATCCTGGAGAAAGTGTTGTTTGCTTGGCTCACCCCCTCTGGCACCATAATCCAGTGCAGCCATATGTAGAAAATAATCCGCGGATGGAGTCTTTAATCCCAGGCTTTGTGCGATGACAAAAGGATTTTCTCAGAATGACTGGATCCAAACTCTGAAAAGAAAATTGTAAACATTTACTCACAACAAGCTATGAACAATAGTCTCACAGAAGTACCATCCATGATCTTTCATTATTTGATTCAAAGAAAAGGTCCATCTACTCTGCCCCAGCTCTTTAGTGCCTTCTACACACACGTGCGCGTGCGCACGTACACACACGATGCATGTGTTCTCATACTAGAACGCTCACTTCTTGTTTTGGAACCAAGATTCTCCTGCTTAGTAAATTCTAAGTCCTTGTTTATGCCTTTAAGCAAAGCAGAGTTCATGTGGCGCAAGTGATAAAGGACCTGCCTGACAAGCAGGAGATGCAAGAGACTTGAGTTCGATCCCTGGGTCGGGAAGATCCCCTGGAGGAGGGCATGGTGACCCACTCCAGTATTCTTGCCTGGAGAATCCCGTGGACAGAGGAGCCTGGCGGGCTACAGTTCACGGGCTCACAGAGAGTTGGACACAACTGAGCGCGCACACAGTCTTTAAGAACAGCTTCTTTCAATGAGCGCTCAGCCTCGTCCGTGGTTCTGCCTGGTGCTGGCAACCACCCCGAGCGATGCGAAGGGGCCTTGTTCTCCCTGAACCCGCAGGGCCCCCTGACATGCTTAGGGCTGCGCTGGGGGTCACTATCCTCCAGGCCAATCCTGCTTTTCCCGCAGCTACTTCCTCCCACTCGGTGTTCTCAGAGATCCGCGTCATGGCAGAAGGGGAGGCGTGTGCATGCCCATGGTGGTAGTGGCCTCGTCTTTCCTGTGAACATGAAACAGGCCCTCCCCCCACCACACGCACCACGAATACGGCCAAACGACAAGATCCACCCTGAGAGACACCGCTGAGCGTCTTCGCAGAGTCCCAGGTGCCAGCGACCAGCTAACTGGTCCTCCGAGTCCTCCTCAGTCCTGTGGGCTGAGCTAGAAGAGCTAGGAGCCAGGCATTTCATCGTTCTCACCCGTGTTAAGACCTAGAGCAAGACGGATCGCTGGAAAAGGCTGCGTGAGCGGGAACTCTCTCCCCCAGCCGGCTCCTGCCCCCACCCCCAGACTCAGCTCAGGCATCTCCTTCCATCGAGAGCTTCCTACTCCACTGCCCTCTCCTCATCTCTGGTCTCCATCATAGCCGTCTGTCTGTAAGTCTGTCTCCCCACCAGGGCAGGCGCAGGTCTGGTTCAGCGTGTGTCCCCTAAACTGGAATCGGGTGGCAGATCAGATGCTGATGAGCCTCTGGGGCCGTGTTTAACACCCCCTCGCTGCACAGTGACGCTGACCTAACCAGCTGTGTCTCCCTTCCACGGCAGGGACCTGGCCTAGCGGTCGGCCCTAAGAAGCTCTCCTGAGGTGCCTCATCATCAGGCAAGCAAGAAGCTAGTTGACGAGCCTTCCAAAGAGCGGGCATGTAAGGGCCCAGGGGCAAAGGGGATGCTAGGGGAGCAGGGCTGGAAGAGCCACAGGGACCCACTCCCGCAGCGCATTGTAAGGAGAGAGGGTGTGCAAAGTCACTTCCGCCGAGTCTGACTCTTTGCAACCCCATGGACTGTAGCCCTCCAGGCTCCTCTGCCCATCGGATTCTTACAGAGAGAAGCCACTCAACCCAGCTGGTGACGGCGACCAAAGAGGGCAGGATTGGGAGGAATGGTGAAGATGCCAGCCCGCAATAACTCACTGAGTGCCCTGGCAGGCCGCTTAGCTGCTCTGACCTCAGTTCCCTGGTCAACAGAAAGGGGGAGCCTATTAAAATTTGTTTCTAAGACTCCTTCTAATTTTTTAAAATGTGCTGTTTTGTTTCGCTTTGGCTGTGCGGGGTCTTCGTGGCCGCACGGGCTTTTCTCGGCTGCGGTGCGCGGGCATCTCATTGCCGTGGCTCGTCTTGGGAGCACGGGCTCTGGGGTGCTCTGGTTTCAGCGGCTGTGGACACGCTGGGCGTGTGGGAACGTCCCACACCAGGGATCAACCCCGAGTCCTCTGCCTTGGCAGGTGGCTTCTTAATCACTGAATCACCAGGGAAGTCCCCCTTCTAATTTTAAAGGTCTTTAACTTGTAAATGACAACAAAAGAGATAGGTACTTTATTGTTTAAAAAAAAAAAATTCCTTGGGAGTCCTACGACGTAGCAGCTGGAGAGCTTCATGAAGAGAATCCAACCAGCCTGGCACCAAGCTGGGGAGACAGACTTTACAGACAGACAGTTATGATGGAGATCCGAGGTGAGCAGGGGGCAATGAAATAGAAAACTCTCGACCGAAAAGAGGTGCTCGAGCTGAGTCTGGGGAAGAGAGTCCCTGCTTACTCAGCCTTTCGAGGGAGATGCATGATCAGGACTCCAGGGTGCTGACCAGATCCTACCCAGGACACCCTGTTAAAGAATGAAAGAAAGTACGGGAATGTCAAATGGCTGAGCCAATACAGAAAACAGCGCGGTGATTCCCCAAAAGATTAAGCAAAGAGTTACCGCATGATCCAGTCATTCCGCTTATGAACTTACGCCCAAAAGAACTGACTTAGTTATTTGTAAGCCCGTGTTTGTAGAAGCATTATTCACCATCACCAAAGGTGGAGACAACCCACGTGTTTGTCAGATGAATGAATAAAGAAAACTGGCTTCTAAAAGGAAGGGAATTTTGATGCACGCTACAACAAGGATGAACTTTGAGAACATATGCTTGGTGAAATAAGCCGCCCACTAAAGACAAACACACTGTATGCTTCCATTTACACGAGGTCCCTCAAACTTATAGCAACGGAAAGTAGAATGCTGGGTGCCAGGGGTTGGGGAGGGGTTGAGGGGTTAGTGTTTAATGGGGACAAAATTTTGGGAAAATGAAAAAGTTCCGGAGACAGATGGTGGGGATGGCTGAACAACAATGTGAATGGACTGAATTGTACACCTAAAAATGGTTAAAATGGTCAATCTGATATTATGTGTATTTTATCACAATTAAACAAAAAAAGAATGAAAAGAAGCATATCTTCTGCTTTAGAACAGTTTCCACATAAAATTTTAAGCTGGGATAGCTAAGTAAACTTAAAATCTTTTCTACAGCAAAAGAAGCCATCAGCAAACCAAAAAGACAACCTACTGAACGGGAGAAAATATTTGCAAGTAATATGAAGATAAGGGGTTATTATTAACATATGGAAACAGCTCATATGACTCAACATCAAAAATACAAACAACCCGAGACTCGCCTGGTGGTACAGTGGACCCACCTACCGGTGCAGGGGACGCAGGTTTGATCCCTGGTTCAGGAAGATTCCACATGCTGGGGAGCGACTGCAGCCCTCGTGCCACGACTCCTGGGCCCTGGAGCCTGGAGTCTGTGCTCTGCAACAAGAGAAGCCCCCACAGTGGGAAGCCGGGGCACTGCAGCCGGGAGCAGCCCCCGCCCGCCGCAGCGAGGGAGAGCCGCATGCAGCACCAGAGCCCCAGCACAGCCAGGAACAAACAACCGTTCTTTTAAAAAAGTGATTGAAAAATGGGCGGAAGAACAGAATAGATATTTTTCCAAAGAGGAAATGCAAATGGCCAACAGGCTCATGAAAAGATGCTCAACATCACTGATCAGCAGGGAAACGCAAATCAAATCCACAATGAGATATCACCTCACACCTGTCAGAATGGCTGTTGTTAAAAGGAACACAAATAACAAGTGTTGGGGGAAACTGGAGAAAAGGAACCCTTGTACACTGTGTTGGGAATGTAAATTGGCACAGCTACTGTGGAAAACCATATGACAGCTTCCAAAACACTAAAGACAGACTTGCCATGTGATCCAGGGATTCCACTCCCGGGCATATATCTGAAAGACATGAAAACACGAATTTGCAAAGATACACCCACCCCAGTGAGTGTTCACAGCAGCATTGTTTATAACTGCTGAGACGTAGATGCAACCTCAGTGTCCGTTGACAGATGAATGGATAAAGAATATGTGGTATATACACACAATGGAGTGTTACTCAGCCAACAAAAAAGAACAAAATTTTGCCATTTGCTACAACGTGGATAGACTCAGGGGGTATTATTAGGTGAAATAAGTCAGACAGAGAGGGACAAATACTATTAAATATCACTGACATGTGGAATTAAAAAAAAAAAAAACACAACAAACGAGTAAACGGAACCAAAAGAAGCAGACTCGCAGATATAGAGAACAAGCTGGTGGGCACCGGGGGAGGGGGAGGGGCCACATAGGGACGGGAGGGGGAGGCACAGGCTATCGGGCGTGAGACAGGCTACAGGAGCCTATTGTGCAACACGGTGAAGACAGCCAATATTTTGTAATAACTGTAAATGGAACAACCTTTTAAAACTGTATAAAAAAGAAAAAAATTTGAATAAAAATTAAAAGTTAAACTGGAAAAAAGGGCTTTACTCCACAAAGGAGCAGTCTTCAGTTATTCATCTGTAGTAAAAGCAGCACTTTCCCGTGATGTTGAATAATAGTGGTTTGTACTGTAACTAGATCAGCTTCATTAAAAGGTTTTGAAAAATTAATCATAAAGGTCCAGTTGTAAGCAGGGCCCTGTGGAGTGGAGCCCGGTAGCATCACCATCATAGGACCCTCATATACTAATGCGATCAATGCTTAGATCTTGTGAAATTAAGAACGAATAGGCCATGGGCACTTCCTTTCGGATCTTCTTTTTGCTTTAATTTACTGGCGTGTAGTTGACTCATAATGCTGTGTTAGTTTCTGCTGTACAGAAGGGTGCGTCGGTTAGACACATAACCATTCCTTCTTTTTTTTTTTTTTCGGGTAGGAAAGATCCTTTTATTGGGGTGGACACGGAGCACGCACTAGTCCATGATAAAATGACTTAAGAGAAAGATCCAGAAGGGCTGACTTCTCCCCCTTACTCGAGCTCAGAGCAAGGTCTGGGCACAGAATAGGTCCCGGTGGAACTCGAGACAAGGCAAAGTCTTTAAGGACCGGACCGGGAGGTGGGCGCTGGGAGAAGGGCCCCCACCCTTGCCGGCCGGCCACAGCGGGGTCCCGGCTCTAGACCCTCGTAGACACGCTCCAGTTTTCCAGAGGAGAACTGGGGGGCAGGAGGAGGACGGGGAGCGGGATGGGGGGAGGTGAGTAACGACATTTTTGTCTCTGTTTTAAAGCGTCTACCAACATCACACTGCTGGGCCTGGCGTCCCCTGTAACCATCGCTTGGTGCGTTTTACAGCATAAATAAAAACTCAAGGAAAATAAATACATTGGCTCCTATGAGGTTGGAAGTGGTGTGGAAGGGGTATGGGCGGGCCGGCGGAGGGGAGGGGTGGGGGGCGCTTACACAAGGCAGGTGGGCGAGAAGCAGACAAGACGGGAGGCGCCTGAGGGGGGCGCGAGTCTTAAGTGTCCTCGTGCATGTCCGGGCCGCGACCTTGTGGGGCGGCGCCGAGCTCTCGCCCTCTAGCTCCACTTGTTCCTGGTCTCTCTTCTTGGCGGCATTCTTTTTGTCCCATTGCTGAGGTAGGTAGCGCAAAAGAATGTTTGTTTTCTCTGTCACGATGATCTGTTCAGACGGGTACTCCCGAGTGGGCAGGTAGACTGAGGGACGTCGGTTCGAGGCTTTGCACACAGAGTCGGCACGAAATCTACTAAAATTGCTTTTGCTGTAGACAGGCAGTCCTTTCAGAAAATCATCTTCTGTTTCCTCCGTCACTGCCTCAGCCACCGCCTCAGCCGCCGCCACCGCCACCACAGCCGCCTTCCCCATTCCTTCTTAGACTCTGCTCTCACCTAGGTCATTACAGGGCACTGAATAGAGTTCCCTGTGCTGTATGGTTGGTCCTTATCGTCTGTTTTATGAATAGGAGTGTCTATATGTCAATCCCAGGGTCCCAAATTATCTCTCCCCCTCAATCCCCTGGTAACCATAAATTTGTTTTCTACATCTGTGACTCTATTTCTCCTTTTTAAAATAGGCTCATTTGTACCATTTTTTTTTAGATTCCACATATAAGCAGTATCGTGCGATATTGGTCTCTGTCTGACTTCCTCCACTTAGGATGATAATCTCTACATCCATCTATGTCGCTGCAAATGGCGTGATTCCATTTTCATGGCTGAGTAATATTCCACGGTGACTATCTCTCTCCACTCCTCCATCTCCTTTCAGATCTTTACATGTCATTTGTCTTCCAGATACGTTATTCTTCTCTTCCCAGATGGCTCCGGAGAAGTAGGGAGTTCAGAGTGGCTTTGGCTTAAGTTCATGCTCACCTCAGTGGAGAGAGACCCCGATCTTCTTAATGTGTCTATTCAGTTGGAAGAGTGAAGGGTCAGCCTTTCCCATGCTCCCCGAGCAGTGTGGAGTCTTGGGAGCTGGGGACGTCTTCACACAGCTGAAAGCAACCTCATAGGACCCCTACAGGATGGCTGTGCCGGACAGAGCAGGGCACGCACAGGTGATGAGGAGCCGCCTCCTGCCTCTGAGACATTGCTAGTCTGGTGTAACCCTTTTGCTTGTACCCCCTCATGGGAATTTAAGGGGAAAAAAAGATACCACCAGCTAAAGGGATCAGGAAAGAGCTCAGGACTTCACAAGAGAACATGTATGAATAGACACACGAAAAGACGCTCAGCAACGTTAGTTACCAGAGAAATGCAAATTAAGATAACAGCAGCGACCGCACCGCTACACGTACATCTGTGGCGGTTGTTCAGTCGCTAAGCCACGTCCAGCTCTGACCGACAACATGGGCTGCAGCACGCCAGGCTTCCCTGTCCTTCACTGTCTCCTGGAGTTCCCTCAGATTCATGTCCATTGAGTCCGCGATGCCATCCACACGTGAGAATGGCTCAAATTTATATTTAAATGTAAAACCCCACACCATGAGCTGGAGAGAATGTAGCAGAAGTGAATCACTCACACATTGCTGGTGGGAGTGTAAAACAGAGCGGCTCCGCAGTGTCTTGTTAAACACACACCCCCAAACCGCCCAGGACTTTTGCACCTGGGCACTAACCTGAGAGAAACGGAAGCCTCTGTTCACACAGACTTGCACACGAACAAACGTTTAGAGCGGCTTTATAGCCCCAACCTGAAAACGACTTAAGGGTCTGCCAACGGGCAAAAGAATAATCAAATCATGGTGGGTCCGTACACCGGAATCACGCTCGGATATTAAGAGAAATTGATTACTGATACAAAATCATGACCGAATCTCAAAATCATTCTGCTGAGTGGAAGAACCTGGACACAAAAGAGCTCTTGTCGTAGTTTACTAGGTAGGCACTCAGGTGTGTGTTTTACTCTCTAAGAACCTGTCTGCATGCAACTCTAGAAAATCCAAAAGATTCTTTAGTGACAGAAGGCAGCCTGGAGAGTGGAGGGCACACAGGGGAGGGGGGACCAGGACATCTGGGTAGAAACGTTCTGCAGCGGCAGTTTCACAAGTGCAGACATCTATCAAAACTCATCAAACCCTATCATTTAAACAGGCGCAGGTTATTGCACATAAATCATACCTCAAAATGGTAATTATTGTAAAAATGCATAAAGCCACAAGTGCAAGAGAAGAGAAAGCAGAGCAAAGAAAAAATGTCAAAAATACAGTTTTTAATCAGTGTATATTTATATCAAATATAATTGATATAGACCCCAATCCGGACATATTAACTGCACATATATTTAATGTATATAATTCGCTGAGTTTGGAGAGAATGAAGAGAGGGACGAAAGGAGGGAGAGGAAGGAAGGGAGAGAGGGAGGGTGGAAGGACACACTTCCTTCCTGGCTTGCAGATGCCGTGATGGGATACAGCAAGGAGGCGGCCGTCTGCATGCCAGGAGGAGAGCCCAGCCCTGCTCACACCCTGATCTCACATGTGCAGGTGTGAGAAACACAGGTTGGTTATTTAGGACCCCAGGCTTAGGTATTCGGTTTAGGCGCCGAGGAGACAAATGGAAGCTGTCTACCTTTACCCCCCCTCTACCCTCCTCATCCCCCCACCCCTAAGCTGCTCTCCTGCTCACCACCGCACCCCCAGCTCCCACCGGGTCCGCCCACTGAGGCTGCCCGGCTAAAAGCCAAAGCCAGGACGTGCATGGATGCCCCTGACTTTTGATTCCTCTGTGCCCTTTGTGTGACTCTCAGAGCTCCCTCCAGGCCATCTGGAGGGATGGCCCCCCGTGATGGCTTCTACAGCTAAAGACATTAGATGCTCAAAAACGTTGTCAACTTTCTGGTCAGGGTGACCCTAGGCAAGGGAACACTGCAGAGTAACCCCTCACCCCTGGCACAGGAACTCTCCACCCCAGGGAGAAGGAAACAAACAAGGTCTTTCTCCCCAGGGGGAAGGAAAAAACCAAATTACTCTCGTGCGCCATCTAGTGACATGGAGGGGTGTGAGCCAGAGCTTTGGGACTCCGGGAAGGACGAAACTGACTCGCTTCAAGGCAACTGGAGATTTAGACATAGACAGAAGTGCTCAGATGAGGGGCCCCAAGGGCGGAGGTGGCCACAGAACCGTCACTAAGAGGGTGAGAGGTGAAGAAAGATGGGAACTTACATGTAAACAAAGCATTTTGCTGAGAAGGGAGAGAGAAAGTTAGGTACAGCAGTTCTTTAAAGAACTAAACAGGTTTCCCTCATAGCTCAGTTGGTAAAGAATCCGCCTGCAATACAGGAGACCCAGACCCCAGTTCAATTTCTGGGTCGGGAAGGTCCCCTGGAGAAGGGATAGGCTACCTACTCCAGTATCCTTGGGCTTCCCTTGTGGCTCAGCTGGTAAAGAATCCGCCTGCAATGTGGGAGTCCTGGCTTCAATCCCTGGATTGGGAAGACCCCCTAGAGAAGGGAAAGGCTCCCCACTCCAGTATTCTGGCCCGAAAAATTCCATGGACTGTCTAGTCCATGGGGTTGCAAAGAGTCGGACACAGCTGAGTGACTTTCAGTCACTCACTCAAAGAATTAAATATGGACAGCTAGCTGATGACCTACATGGGGAAAGAATCTTTTAAAATTTATTTTCTAATGGGGTATAATGGCTTTATATTGTGTTAGTTTCTGCTGTACAACAAAGGGAATTAGCTATATGTATACATGGTCCTCTCCCTCTTGAGGACCCACCCCACCCCCCACCATCCCACCCCTCCAGGTCATCACAGAGAACCGAGCTGAGCCCCCTGCACTACACAGCAGCTTCCTGCTAGCTGTCCATTTCACACACCACGGTGCATATATGTCAATCCTACTCTCCAAAAAAAAATACGAGTGGCTATGTGTATACGTATAACAGATTCACTTCGCTATACGCCTGAAACCAAAACAACACTGTAAATCAATTACTCCAAATACTCCAATAAAAAATATTTTAAAGACACGCTCGTATAAATATGGCCTCATAATAATTGTTTTCAGAGTTCGTTGACTTGAATTGCCCTGCTGATGCTGTTAAAATGTGTTCATTGATATAGCTAATGTGTTAGTATGCATTGCCCATAGCATCTTGAGATCTGACGTACAGCATGGTGATATAGCTAACAACACTGAGTTATATTTATATACTGGAAATCTGCTAAGACAGTAGACTTCAGGTGCCTTCGCTACAAAAAGTGCTAAACGTGTTAGGAGATGGATAGATACGTTAATTAGCTTGGCTGTAATAATGATTTCACTGCTCATATACATATCAAGACAGGCAGCTATATTTCTATAATATATACAATTGTTCACTTTAAAAAAAAAACAAAGTTTGGGATTTCCCTGGTGGTCCAGTGGTTAAGAACCTGCCTTCCAACGAAGGGGCCATGGGTTCTGATGAAGGACCTAAGATCCCATATCCCATGGAGCAACTAAGACCTCGCACCCCGACTACTGAGCCCTCGAGCCCCAAGTAGAGAGTCCGTGTGCCACAACCAAAGGTCCCTGGTGCTGCAACTAAGACCCAGGGCAGACAAATAAGCAAATATTTTTCTAAAAAGAGAGGGTCTTGTTACTCAAACAGTTATCCTGAGCCATCTTAGACCGAAGCCGTTGTTTTGCTCTGAGTTCACAGAAACACTTTATTCTCTGTTTTGTTTTTTCTCTTAATCATCAGGCCCTGTCTTCCATATAAGAATCACCTACAGAGTTTGCCAGAGCAGATTCCCAGACCCCTCCCAACATTCCAGGGCGGTCTGCCCATAGATCACCCTCCGCCTCCTGAAGTCCACGTGGGCGTCAGAGCAGTGGCCTGTGCTCTGCCGGAAGACAGGAGCTCCGAAGCACCCCTGTATCCTACCAGGTGGGGCCTACGCCTTTCAACAGCCGGATGGGTGGCCTGGCCACCTCCTCCCGGGGCTCCTCCTGGCCTCCAGGCTGCTGACACCTGAGGACAAGTCAGGCTAACAGCCCGGCCAGCTGATCCAGACTGGACTGGACTCTGCAGGGGTCCCGCCAGCCCTGCGGCTCCCCACCGGACCTTGGAGACTGGGTCTCGCCTCTTCCCCAGCCCCAGAGTGCTCCTCCCAGGACCCACCCCTCCTGCCCACCTTCCCTGGGAGCGTCCCTTCTCTCTGTCTCCCCTCAACCAAGCATCTCTAGATTTCTGACACCCCCTGGGGCCTGGGTTGGAGCCATGGTATTCTCCTTACGATGAAAGAGCCAGCCAAGGGCCTTCTTCTGTGAAATGAAAGCCTTTCACCATCTGCCCGTCAGGGTCTTGGCCAGCTGATTGATGATAACTGAGTGCTTACTGCGTATACTTCTGGACGACAAAGACTAAGATGACTTGGCTTTGAGAAGTGAAAGAGGCACGGGAGTGGAGCCGGTTAGCTGATAATCCCAGCAGGGGAGCAAGGGCAAGACCAGGACCCATGACCTCAGAAAGGCAGCCTGCAGGAGGGTTCGGGGCTGGGCTTCCTAAGGCCTGTGGCCTGGATTCCAGATCCTCACTCTGCGTCTGAGTAGCCGTGTGGCCAGGGCGGTCACTCAGCCTGTCCTGCCTCCGTTTCCTGGTCTAATGAATGGGAACAACATTAAGCGGCTTGGTGCGCTGTCGTATTAACATTACATTGACAAATGGCAACCCACTCCAGTGTTCTTGCCTGGAGAATCCCAGGGATGGCGGAGCCTGGTGGGCTGCCGTTTACGGGGTCGCACAGAGTCAGACACGACTGAAGCGACTTGGCAGCAGCAGCACAGATAGAGGATTAGAGCTCAGTGGCTCCAGGCTCTCACAGAGGGCCCGGTGGGTGCTGGCTGTCGTCATCCTCGTCATAGCCATCACCATTGTCACCCCTGTTGGCCCCGTCACCATCCTCAGGGTTCAGAGGAAAGCGTAGCCTTGGGCTGAGGGTCGGTCTTGAGTTGGACCTCAAAGCAGAGGGACTTGGCTGCAGGCCCAACCTATGTGTGGCTCTTCCTGTTCTTGACACACACTACAAAGGGTTTACTATGAAAGAGCGGGAATCAAGTGCCAGCCAAACAGGGAGCTGTGCATGGACATGCAGGAAAGAATCCAGTGATATTTACGAGCCCAGGAAGTACAGACGGCGTTAAGACTGGAGTGCTGGTAAAAGTGCCTGCCACCAAAGTCACAAAAAAAAAAAAAAAAGAAGAAGAAAAGAAAGGACTTTCCTGGTGGTCCAGTGGTTCAGATTCCACGCTTTCAACAGGGAGCGCAGGTTCGATCCCTGGTTGGAGAATTAAGATCCCACTGGTCATGCAGCACAGCCAAAATTAAAAAAAAAAAAAAAGCCTGCCAGTTTGTCTCGCGCAGGCTTTCTGGAAGGAGTGAAAAGATGAGACTCCCCTTGTCACTCGCCGACTCCCCCTGCCGCCCCGCCCCCAGCTCCACAAGCTCTCAATGGACTGTTTAGGCCTTAACAACTCTGGAGAGCTATTATGATCTATCGGGTGAAAAAAAATCGCTTACTTTACAAAGCGGTGTGTGTGATTTTCACCATTGACTATGACAGCAACAGAGAAGCATTTCAGCCGGCTGAGTGCATAATAGGCGTGCGCCCACCGTCTCTAAGCTTGGATTTACACAATGAAGGCAATTAGCCCCCCGGGACCCACTTGGCGCCGTGGAGTAAACAGCGCACACCTTGTTCATGGGCTGAGTGTGTCAGAACCAATGCTCAGGAACCACCGTGGTCAGCCTGGGAGGCCATTGAACACTCAGAGACTGTCTTCACAAAGCCTTCCGTGGCAAGGCAGGGGCCCCAGGAAGCACCCACCCAATCAGAAAAGAGGCTTGAAGTTCTGCTCGTCTGCCACCAGCCAGTGAGGGTTAAAAGCAGAGGAGCCGGGCTGTCCCTGGTGGTCCGGTGGTTAAGACCCCCGGATGTGGGGTAGATCCCTGGTCCGGGAACTAAGGTAGCACATGCCGCCGCCGCCCTTGCTCTGAGAAGCATCTAAGTTGTCTGCCCCTCGCCTCCACCCCTCCCAAGCCGCTCCTATTGCTCCAAGGTAATCACCCCACTTCCTTCCTTCGTAGCAGCTGGTCATCTGCAGCTATACCTACTCGTGGATCGGCCGCACCCCCATGGGTTCAGGGAGCTGTTCTGTCCTGTCTCCACCAGCTCACCAAGGCCCAGGGCAGTACCTGGCATACAGTCAGAGCTCAATAAATATCTGCCCAGTGAATGAAGTAGCCAAGAGCCGACCATGTCTTACAACAGTCACAGCACTTATCACTACAGCCTGTCCGTTCTTTATTTGTTGGCTGTCTCTCTGCTCTGCCTAGAACATAAGCTTCATCAACAGAGGCACCCTCTCTATCTGTCTCCACCACACTCGCAGCGCCCAGAGCAGTGTGGGCACAGAGCAAAGCGTGAATGAATGGTTGCTCAACATCGGATGGTTGTTGATGAAATCTTATCACTTTATCAAACTCCTGATTATATATGTGTGTGTGTGTGTGTGTGTGTGTGTGTCTTTTAAAATAGCCTACTGTTCAAAAATTGTCTCAATGTGGGAATTCTCTGGTGGCCCAGGGGTTAGGACTTGGGCTTCCATCGCCGTGGGCCCAGATTCAGTCCCCAGTCAAAGAAGTAATATCCTGCAAGCTGGGTGGTATGACCAAAAATGAAAAAATTTCCTCAGCATATTTTATGGTGTAGCTTAACATCACACACACACACATACACACATTCCTCTCATTAACCTATTCTATGCATTTTGACAAATTATTGAGTACTTCTGGACCAAAGACATAATCTTTGGCAATTACACTTCTAAAATGCACCACTTTCTAAAACTTCTATCAACTCTGCTGCTGCTGCTAAGTCACTTCAGTTGTGTCCGACTCTGTGTGACCCCATAGATGGCAGCCCACCAGGCTCCCTTGTCCCTGGGATTCTCCAGGCACTAACACTGGAGTGGGTTGCCATTTCCTTCTCCAATGCATGAAAGTGAAAAGTGAAAGGGAAGTCGCTCAGTCTTGTCGGACTCTTCGTGACCCCATGGACTGCAGCCTACCAGGCTCCTATGAACTCTAATCTCCTAATATTCCATATATTCTGTGTATTGATACACAGAGTTTAAACCATGCCTCGTCCTCAATATACTGACTTCAGTCCCTGGGCCTTCCCTACCCACGGGTGAGTATGGACATTTCCTGGGGTACTTGCTGGTGCCTTCTTGACACCAGGCCCCACAGAGGCGCTGGGGAAAGCTCACTGAGCCGGGAAGAAACGCTGCCTTCCCATGGCCTCCTCTCTGTGCGCCCCTCTGCGTCTCCTATTCCTGGAAGGACCCCAGTCCTGCTGGATCAGGGCCCGCCGATTCAGTGTGTAGTGATGGGTTTTCTCATCTGGGGCTCCAAAACCACTCAGCATGGCGACTGAAGCCATGGAAGCAGAAGGCGCCTGCTGCTTGGAAGGAAGGCCAGGACACACCCAGACAGCGCATTTCAAACCTAGACAGCACTTTGCAGACAAAGCCCACAGTCAAAGCTGTGGTCTTTCCGGCAGTCGTGTGAGACACGGTGTGAGAGGTGGACCATAAAGAAGGCTGAGCACCAAACAACTGATGTTTTCGAACTGTGGTGCTGGAGAAGACTCTTGAGAGTCCCTTGAACAGCAAGGAGATCGACTCAGTCCATCCTAAAGGAAATCAACCCTGTGTACTCATTGGAAGGACTGACGTTGAAGCCAAAGCCCCAAAACTTTGGCCATCTGATACGAGGAGCTGACTCACTGGAAAAGACCCTGATTCTGGGAAAGACTGAGGGCAAGAGGAGAATGGAGTGGCAGAGGATGAGATGGTTAGAGAGCACCACCAACTCAATGGATATGAGTTTGAGCTAGTTCCAGGAGATAGTGAAAGACAGGGAAGCTTGGCCTGCTATACAGTCCATGGGGTCTCAGGGACTCAGACAGGACTTGCTACTGAACAATTCTAGTAGCTGTTCTGGAGGCTCTTTGTTCTTATTCATGCCCTTGACAGGAAGTTCCTGGAGGGCAGGAATAAGCCTGCGCTGTATTAAGTTGTCCACAGCAAAGTGTCAGTTACTTATTAGTTACTTAAGTATCAGTTCAGTTCAGTCGCTCAGTTCTGTCCCACTCTTTGCAAAACCCACGAGTATCAGTTCAGTTCAGTTCACTTGGGTATAGTGGTGTTCAAATAGGGTTTGTGGGGCAATTAATCATACACTAGCCCTCAGTGTTCAGTTTCTCACTGGGCCTCATGAGTAATAATAGTTGAAGTCGTAACCCCGTCAGATCCTAGAAGGTTACACTATGTAGTCCAAGTCCTGCCCTTCAGTCCTTGTCAGATGGGCCAACTGGTGAGGATGGACAGTCCCTCTGGGTATTTGGAGATCCAGGGGCAGTCCCTGAACTTTTGCTTTATTTGGAAGGAACCACATAGTACAGGCTTCCCTGGAGAAGGAAATGGCAACCCATTCCAATATTCTTACCTGAAAAATCCTGTAGACAGAGGAGCCTGGCGGGCTACAGTCTATGGGGTCACAGAGTCGGACGTGACTGAGCGGCTGAGCACACATCTCCCTCTACAAGGATGAGTCATGTGCTACCGCAGCTGCTGACCTTCAATACCCTCCGAAAGGAGTTTAGGGTAAATAGCAGAAATGAGGTATTTAAGCTCAGGGAAAAACTGGCGGGACAGGTCTTCAGACAGTTGGTCATTCTCAGGAACTGATTTTATGAGCCCAGTTCTTATATCCCTTCATATCTAGAAAAGCACTAACATCCTTCCTGGTGATGACTGTTTCTAGTGCCTCAAAGAAGCTTCATGACACTAGCAGAAACTTTCTGCAAAAATGCGTGCTCGATTGCACATACCCTCCTTCACCAAAATCACATGTATACTGTCTTTCCCCCTGCCTCTTTGGAGCAGTCTCTTGGAGCTATCTGAGGTGCTGTCATCTGGGCTGCAAACCTCATTTTTCCCCAGATAAAACTTAACTCTCGTGTAGTGCATTATTTTGAAGGCGACACATCCAAGGTCTTTAACCCTTAACTATCAATTTGAATGTTAACTGTGGCCACATGTACAGCAGGAAGTTCACAGACACCGACACAGTGAGGTCCTGGTACGGAAGCTGGCTCACCGCGCGCCAAAGGCAGTGCCCTGTGAGGCTTTGCTGGCACGTGAACTGTTTCTGTCACCCTGGTGGTAGTTTAGGTGCTCAGTCATGTCTGGTTTTTGTGACCTCGTGTACTGTTGCCTGCCTTAATCCCTTCATTTCAGATTAAGAGAATCCATGCCCTGAATCAGGAGCTGCAAAGTGAATACTCAGCCTGTTGCTGTTCAGTCATTCAGTCATGCCTGACTCTGTCACCCCGTGGACTGCAGCACACCAGTCTTCCCTGTCCTTCGCTGCCTCCTGGAGTTTGCTCAAATTCATGTTCATCAAGTCAGTGATGCCATTGAACAATCCACTCATCCTCTGTCGTCCCCTTCTCCTCCTGCCTTCAGTCTTTCCCAGCATCAGGGTCTTTTCCAATGAGTCAGTTCTTCACATCAGGAGGCCAGAGTATTGGCATTTCAGCTGCAGCATCAGTCCTTCCAATGAACACTCAGGACTGATCTCCTTTAGGACTGACAGGTTTGATCTCCTTGCTGTCCAAAGGACTCTCAACAGTCTTCTCCAACACCATGGTTTGAAAGCATCAATTCTTTGGTGCCCAGCCTTCTTTCTGGTCCAGCTCTCACATCCATACATAAGTACTAGAAAAACTATTGCTTTGACTAGACAGACCGTTGTTGGCAAAGTGATGTCTCATCCCACCATCTCCCCTATTTTATCCTTTGTGCAAATGTGCAGTCAGTAAATGGCCTGGACACACCTCATTTCAAAGACTGCCAACCACTCTGCTAAAGAATCAAATCCTCCTCTTAGCCCTTACACGTACAAACCCCAAGGTGCTGGAGTTGTGATGTAACTTGCTCCCTTCAGAAGTGATTAGAGCAAACTTACTCACCAGGGGAAGGCAATAAAGGAGGAGAAAAGATCATCTAAATATCTTGGGCCTGTCCCTTGAGATGTAATTAGTGTCTCTTGGCAATCTTTCATTTTTAGCTCCGTCAGAATTTCTGGCAGCACGTTAAGCTGCTGAGAATGAAGTAACAGCTACTAATTAGCACACAGATTCATCAGGTAATGCTAAGAAATAGAAAGCAATTGGTCTGGGAAATCAAAAATATAAATCACTCTGGACATTGATTCCCACCATAACCATATCAGTCCAGCTGTCAAGCTTAAGGGACCTCAGCCTCTGACCAGTGGCCTGATTGCTGTACTGAGAGTCTGGCATGCTGCTACCGCTGGTGACAGGGCGGCACAGGGTCACATCCTCTTGGAACTTCCCTGGTGGTCCATTAGTTAAGATTCCACACCCGTGCCGGGGGCACAGTTTTGAACCATGGTCAGGAAACAAAGATCCAGCATGCTGAATGGTGTGACCAAAATTTTTTTAAAAATTGTCCTCTTCTGGGTGAAGCTTCCCCAGACAAGCTCAGCCCAAAGTCACCTCCTTGTTCTCTGAATTGTGACCTGCCATTGATGAGTTCATCACGTCCTGTCCTGGGGCCCAGCTAGTGTTGTTACCTTCTATCGTTGTTCAACGGAGATTGGTGTTTAATTTCCACTGTCACTTTTACATATTCCCAGTGTTCTTGCCTGGAGAGTCCCAGGGACGGGGGAGCCTGATGGGCTGCCATCTATGGGGTTGCACAGAGTCGGTCACGACTGAAGCGCCTTAGCAGCAGCAGCAGTAGTGAGAATATAAACTTGAGGAGAGAAGCCACAGTCACTCCCTACAGGTCCACAACTGAGTCTTGATTACCAATAGGGCTACCTGAGAAATCGTGACAGGGCCTCCCTGGTGGCTCGGTGGTAAAGAATCCACCTGCCAAGGCGGGAGACACAGGTTCGATCTCTGGTCCAGGAAGATCCCACACGCTGCGGGGCAACTAGGCCCGTGTATCACAACCCCCGAGCCTGGGTTCTAGAACCCGGAAGCTGTAGCTTCTGAAGCCCCATGCACCCTAGAACCTGGGCTCCGCAACAAGAGAAGCCACCACAAGGAGAAGCCTGCACACCGCAACTAGAGAAACGTTCTCGCAACAACAAAGGCCCAGCACAGCCAAACATAAAGAAAACTCGACCTTTAATAGTGGCTGGACCACTTTATCAAGACAGAAATCACGACAGCTCGGCGGAATGTACTACCTTTCTGCAGAAAAGACACTCGTCAAGTGGGAATTTGTGTATTCTGAGCTTCAGGTCATTCAGAACTGAGGTTCTGGGTCAGCAACCCCTGTCCCAAGGCTGGGACAACTGGAATGATGGAGAGGGCTCCACGGGGGCTCCCTGCCTCTCTTCCCTCTCTGTCCGTCTGTCTGTCTCTCCTTCTATCCCTGTGTAGCCTCAGGGCTTCTCCCTCTCAGTGTGACCTCTTCATGGCTTCTCTCCAGGTAGCTGGACTTTTAACATGGCAGCTCAGGGTTCCCCAAAGAGCAAAAACACCTTTAAGGAAGGCTTAGCCCCAGAATTGGGGCAGCATACCTTGTGCCCTGCTGTATTGGTGGAAGTGAGTCACGTGGCCAGAGTGGGAGGGGCCCAGACAGAGGATGCATTCCAGGGGCGGGTCCATTGTAATCAGCCCCAACACTAGCCTCAATGTCAGGACCCCAATTCCAACCACACCTCTTTTTGCTACTTCTGAAAGTGAAACTGTTAGTCACTGTCATTTCCAACTCTTTGTGATCCCATGGACTATAGTCCGCCAGGCTCCTCTGTCCATGGGATTCTCCAGGCAAGGATACTGGAGTGGATTGCCATTTCCTCCTCCAGGGGATCTTTCCGACCCAGGGATTGAACCCAAGTATCCTGCATTGCATGTGAATTCTTTACCATCTGACCCACCAGAGAAGCCACTTAACCATCTTAATCAAAAGTGAACATCCCCCTATCAGAAAGCACGTTTCACCTTCAAACAAACGGCCATGAGCCTCGTGGTCAGTACAATAGCTACCAAGCTGAGACCCTTGAACCTGAGTTACTGTGGTTCCACTCCTGGGTCACTTTGGCCAGCATCACCATTCTTGGGACCTCAGTGTCCCCTTCTGCAGCTGCGAGAAGAGAGAGATATGACGTAGTTTGCACACCGCATCCCCTCACAGTGTTGTTATAAGAATTTCAATAAAATAACACAGATGAAGAATCTTTGGAAAAGCTTAAAGGACTGCACAGGTGGATATTATTTTAAAAGAAAGTATATGAATATTTACTGTGAAGAGCAGACTCTTTCCCCTGATGCTGGGAAAGACTGAAGGAAGGAGGAGAAGGGGACGACAGAGGATGAGCTGGTTGAATGGCATCACCGACTCAATGGACAAGAGTTTGAGCAAGCTCTGGGAGACAGTGAAGGACAGGGAACCCTGGTGTGCTGCAGTCCATGGGGTCGCAAAGAGTCGGACAGGACTGAGCAACTGAGGAACAACAACAAATATGAATATTTAAGTTCTGTGTCTTCATTTTTTTAAAGTCTGTATTTTGGAGGCTTTCTAGGAGGATCCTGAGTTATACACCATCATGTTACAGTAAGTATGAAAAGCTACCAGCTCCCATCAGCTGATTTAATGAGGTTCTTCTGTGCTGATGGCTGTTTATTTTTCTCAGCTCTCTTTGCTGCTGTGAACTCACCCTGAGTAAATATTGAATAAGTATTCAACCTCACTCTTAGGTTTGGTCTCCATGACTTAATGGGAAGCATGGACAGACTCTGACTCACAAGGGAAATTTTTTGGATCAACCACAACCACCTGCGGTTACTGAGATAATTACTCAAGGAAGATGCTATTTACAAGGCAATCAGAACTGCACTTTAGGCTACACTCTGAGGCAAAACAAAGCAAAACAAAAACTTACTTGCTCACGGTACAGTCATTATAGGGCTTAACAGGGGAAAATCTCAAGTTATAAGAAATAGACTTTGGATGTATATTAATAACAGCAATCACCTGAGATGCTTGTGTATAAATAAATACAGTAAAACCATGAATTCTTCTCATCAACCGTTGAGCTGTTGTTCCATGACCACGGACTTTCTATCCTCTGGATGGTTGACGTGACTTAGTTTTGGCATAACAGACCTGAGGGTCTGTTTCTAAGACTATCTGTCTCCTGGGATTCAAGGCCCCCCACCAAACATTGACTAACTGGAAGACAGGTGTGGAAAGAGAAGTGTGCAGTGGACTGAAGTGTAGTGGCATTCTGAGAGTCCTCGAGACTAATCAGTAATTCTAGGAGAACGTTTTCCCCGGTGGTGGAATGAGGTGGCTCTCAAATGAAATGACAGTCTAGGTGGTGGACGAGTGTGCACCCATGCAGGCCTCCGTCACCAGTCAGTGGACAGTACAGCAGCGTCCAAGCTCATTTCTCCTTGTCACTTGTCTTGGGCTGCTCTTCAAGGCTCTTCACAGTCTGGCCTTCTGCTGGTTCTTGTCATTGCTTAGTCACTAAGTCGTGTCTAACTCTTTGCAACCCTATGGACTGTAGCCCACCAGGCTTCTCTGCCCATGGAATTTCCCAGGCAAGAATACTGCGAGAGGGTTGCCATTTCCTTCTCTAGTATTTGGGGCAAAAGTAAAATGTTCCCTTCTGGAATCTAGAGATAAGAGAAATGAGGCTGCTTTCAGAGACTGGAGAAGGAAATGGCAAGCCACTCCAGTATTCTTGCCTGGAAAACTCCATGGATGGGGGAGCCTGATACGCTATAGTCCATGGGATTGCAAACAGTCAGACACGACTGAGCAACTTCACTGGTTCAATGGGCTCTCTGGGAAGAAGTCCTGACACGTAGGATTTAGAGCTTCCATGGTGGAACTACTCCACCACAGCCAGTTCGAGCTACTGACTCAACATAACTGGCTACAGAGTTGGGAAGAGACAAGCATAGTCAGTCCTTCCAAGCCAGTGGGAGCTGGCTCCAGCACACCCCAGGACTGGAATGTGAGTGTAAGCCGGTGAACAGAAACCAAATTAATCATATTCCACCCTGACTGAAGGAATTCTGTGCAAACTAGAAGAACGGTGATCACAGGAAAGAAAGAAAAGGGAAGACCAAAGAGTCAAATCGACAGTGCCTACATGGGGGCTTCCCTAGCGGCCCAGTGGCTAGGACTCAGAGCTCCCAGTGCAGGGGCCTGGCTTCAGTCTCTGCTCAGGAAGCATGCTGCAGTGAAGATCGAAGATCCCGCATGCCACAGCTAAGACCAGTGCAGCCAAATACCGAAATAAAAATAAATATTAAAAATAAACTGTGTCTTGTTGCATGTTGTGTCTATAATAATAGACTTTGTACCTGCTCTTACGGTTAAAAAAAAACAAAAAAAAACAGTGCCTGTTTGGCACTGTCCAGGGACAGGATGCCTAATCCAGAGTTTAAGCTGCTCATCACAAGTCGACTAGCCCTCATGTTAGGCTGACTGCCTCCGACCAGAAACATGCAACTCCATCCCCCTGAGAATGATTTCACGCTCACCAAGAACTTTCTGATGAAGAGCAGGTTTGTCTGTTGAAGGAGGGGAAGGCAGGATCTGCTGAGCAAGCACTTCATAAAACAGCTTCATTTCTCATTTATTGTGAATTAAGTGATAAACTGGAGCTTCCCTCGTAGCTCAGTCGGTAAAGAATCTGCCTACAATGCAGGAGACCCGGGTTCGATTCCTGAGTCGGGAAGATCCCCTGGAGAAGGAAATGGCAACCCACGCCAGTATACTTGCTGGAAAATCCCATGGACTATCCAAGGACTCACAAGAGTCAGACACGACTTACCGACCAAACCACCAGCAGGTGATAAACTGGGATTGTAAAGCGTGTCTCCACTCACAGTGTTTCATCAGTGTGCTCACTGCTTTATGGCAGTGGACTTCAGTGTGCCCCCAACACCTCGAGACTGCCAGGAGCCCTGGGCACTTCTACTCTGCTACTGGGCTCCACGCCTTGGAGCATCAGTGCCCCAAAAGCAGAAGTGGCCACATCCTGGTTGCCTTGGTTACTCACCAATGCCTTCAAACAGGTGTCTTTGGTAATTTATCTGGCTCTTAAATGATTGCTCATGATAGGAAAGTTGGTCTGTTTCAATGACTCTTCGTAGCCAGGAGTGGAACCCCCTGAAAATACCCCTTTCTGTATTTGATTATATTTACTCTTATTTCAGGATCCTGTTCAAATGATTCATCCTCTTATTTCTGCCCAGGAGGAACGGCTGCCTTGGGAGCTGCCGACAATAGCTGCTCTCACCCATTGTCCAGGGAAGTGAAAGGAAGCTGCCCTGGTGTGGGAAGACTTCTTCCAGCTGCGGGCTGTTTCCCTTCGACTCCGTGGGAGCCGGTGAATGGGCTAAGGAGCCTAGCAACGAGACCTGCCTTCAAAGTCCAGGTCCGAAAACGGGGTGGCCTCTGCTCTCCTGACATTTAGCGGCTCGAAATTAGACTGCGATCCATATGAATGTTACCACATGCCACGGGACACTGTGCTTCCTGACAGACATGGGCGCGTTAATTAAGACCGCAAGCACTGCGCAGTGAAAAGGCAGCTCCAGGGTGCTTTCACCATGCAGACACACGGGGGTGGGGAGGGAGGAAGAAATGACAACTTGGGACCAGAGGCACACAAAGGAGCTGCCTGATGAAAGACCCTCCCTTGGACTAGTGGAAAGTAACAAACAGCCTAAGCGCGGTCTGACTACCGGCTCCACTGATGAACTTGTTATTGTAAAGACAGCTATGCTTGCAAGGAGGGCTAAGAGGTCTCGGATTTTATGAAATAACACAAAGATCATAATTCTGTTCAACATTTTTTTAAACTCAAAGCGTAGCCTCCATTTTTAGAAATTCTTAACACAACTGACAACTGGACATCTTTTCCTTGGAATCTTTGGCGCTGACCAGGGCAATATACAGCTTTAAAGGATTCCAAAGATGAAAAATGATCGTTCTCTCTGTGATTACTGCCCCTCAGTCTGATCTCAGCCTTTAGTGTCTTATACTTTCTCATTCTGAAGCTCTCCAACGGTCTTTTGTAGGTTTGGGAGAGAGATTTGCAAAGTTTTGGAAAACATTTACTTCATCACCAGTCCTTATTTCCTAAATAATTCTGGGTTCCGTTGTCCATGGGACCCCTTGGTTCCCCCATCTCTCCACGGCACAACGAAGGCAGGCATGGGGGGCGGGGCGGAACGCGCCCTTGCTCACTTTAGATGAGTATCCCTGCTCTGGGTGATAGGAGCAAACTAAATACTGGTAGTGCTTTCCAAAAAGATGATGCAGAGAAGTGTCCGAAGCTGCTGGGTCACCTTCTGCTCTGGGAGCATTCCCTTACTGCTGAAAGGGACCAGGGGAGGTAACTATTCCCAGAAATAACAGGGGTGATGAGTAGCTGTTCTCCTAGGTATTGAAGCATGTCAACCACTCTGTCATCCTTCTGCTAGACCAGACTTTAGCAAAACCATCTTCCTGCCTGGCCAGTGAGCCTGACGTGCTTATCAGCCCATTTGGGCTGAAAGGCCACAGGCAAAGGCAACTTCTCAGAGGCCAGGAAATACGGCTTTACCTGTCGCTTTGTTTGGGTGATGGACGTTTGCTGACTGTTAAATATATAAATTGGGGCTTCCCTGGTGGCTCAGACAGTAAAAATCTGCCTGCAATGTGGGAGATCTGGGTTGGGAAGATCTTCTGGAGAGGGTAACACCTACCCACTCCAGTATTCTGGCCTGGAGAAGTCCATGGACCATATAGTCCATGGGATCACAAAGAGTTGGACAAGACTGAGCAACTTTCACACACACAAATATATAATTGTGAAAGAGTCATTGCTTTGCCCGCTAAGATAATACCAGAGGCTTCCCCTAGTTATCTTGTGCTGGTTAAATCTACGTATAGCTGCACAATGCCTAAAGTATCCCACTTTAAGCAAAATTTCTTATGCCATTCAATCAAAGCATGTCTTTTAATATACAAAGAGTCAATCAGGGATGACTTTAAATAGCCAGCTCGGCTCCAAACCCATCATGTTGTTGTTCAGTTGCTAAGTCATGTCTGACTCTTTGTGTCACCATGGACTGCAGCATAACAGGCTTCCCTGTCCTTCATTGTCTCCCAGAGTTTGCTGAAACTTATGTCCATTGAATTAATGATGCCATCCAACCATCTCATTCTCTGTCATCCCCTTCTCCTCCTGCCTTCAGTCTTTCTCAGCATCAGGGTCTTTTTCAATAAGTCAGCTTTTCACATCAGATGGCCAAAGTATTGGAGTTGCAGCTTCAGCATCAGTCCTTCCAATGAATATTCAGGACTGATTTCCTTTAGGATGGACTGGTTTGATCTTCTTGCAGTCCAAGGGACTCTCGAGAGTCTTCTCCAGCACCACAGTTTGAAAGCATCAGTTCTTCAGCACTCAGCCATCTAAAGCCCATCTAAAGGTAAGTAACTAGCCCGTTCATCATATAAATCTGCGGGAACACGTGAGAGGTCATGATTAAGAGCAATTACTCAGGGGTTTCCCTGGTGGCCAGTGGCTAAACTCCACGCTCTCAATACAGGAGGCCCAGGTTTGATTCCTGATCAAAGAACTAGATTCTGCATGCTTCGAATTCCCAGCACAGCTAAAAAAAAATTTTTTTTTTAAGAGTAGCTACTTACCATACAAAGCCTTCCTAAGGAAGTGCCCACTCTTGGCGTGTTTATATTCTAAGTTGGCCAAGGAGGAGAAGACAGCACCTCATTTCTTTTTTCCCCCTCTGCTTCCTCAATGTGAAGTTGTATGAAAGCGAACAGCTGTTGTTGGAGTGAGAGGTATGGTCGTAACGTGTCTGCTCAGTCGCTAAATCATGTCTGACTCTTTGTGACCCCAGAGACTGTAGCCCGCCAGGCTCCTCTGTCCATAGAATTTTCCAGACAATAATACTGGAGTGGTTGCCATGCCCTCCTCCAGGGGAGCTTCCTGACCCAGGGATCAAATCTGTGTCCATTGCGTCTCCTGCACTGGCAGGCAGATTCTTTACCGCTTGGGCCACCGTGGTCATAAAAGAAGGCTCAAGTATGAGGAAAGGAAAGCGCGTGCCCCGATGCAGCCAAGAGGATGGAGGAGCTCTGCAAGAGGCTTCTAGTTCAGCAAAAATCATCCTGATGCCCCCCCCACGAAAAATCCTAACGTTCTAGATTAAATGTAAACAATGTCCTCTTAAATGCATGATCGGGCTTGTGAAAAGGAAAAGGAAATTCTCAGTGCCAAAAGCAGAGCAGGTGCAGGGATGCTGGAAGGAGAACCAGCCTTGAGGCATCCTCCGTCAACCATGGAGAACAAGAGCTTCAGTTGTAGAAGACAAGTCTCAGGGGCACGCAGGTGGGTGTTTGCATTGGAAACCACTGCAAGGGTGAGCTAGGACGAGCCTGCCCTGAAAGGGGGTCAGTGAGGAAATGAGTCTGTCTCCGTTTCAACTCTGGGTGCAGGGAGAAACGGGTGCCCTGGAAACTCATAGCTGCAAACTAGTCTTCACGCACGAACATGACTTCAGTTAACACCACCTTCCCAGGCGGCACTAGGGGTAAAGAACCCATCTGCCAATGCAAGAGATGTGGGTTTGATCCCTGGGTTGGGAAGATCCCCTGGAGGAGGGGATCTTAGGAAATAGCAACCCACTCCAGTATTCTTGCCAGGAGAATCCCACGGACAGAGGAGCCCAGCGGGCTACGACTAAAGCGACTTGGCATGCACTCGGGTCCAGAAAAACCTGAAACTGAGAATTTGATCCAAAGCGGTCCCAGGAGCCTGACAGAATCAAACTAAAATCTTCACCCTCAAGCATGTCCTCAAATAATTCCCGGTGACAATGTTTCAGGGATCTTAACTTTTGGTCAGCGTGCGCACACACACACACTAAGACGTAAGTCTCCATGAGTGAGTGAGCAGGTACAATATAAAGCAGACTAGCAAAGGCTCCAGACTTTGAAAATCAACAGATACACAACAGAAGGTAAATCTATGCAACATATTTAAAGAGAAAATGGAACATCGGAATCCAAAATGAGAAACTCTACAGAAAAAGACCAGGCAGATTTGAAAAAGAAGCAATTAAAACTTATAGAAATAAAAAGCATAAAACTTGGAATTAAAAACATCAGCATGCTAAACAGCTGGCTAGACATAGGCAGAGAAATAATTAATGAACTGGATGCTAGACCTAAAGAAATTACACGGGATACAGTATACACAGAAATAAAGATGGAAAATAGAGGAAGCTGAGAAGCAAGGAAGAGGTTCCAGAGATGATGCAATAGGGAAGAGGTGGCAGCTAATTTCCCCAATTTAATTGAAGAAACTAATTTTCACACTCAGGATTCTCAGTGAATTCTAATCTGGATTTGGAATATCAGTGTCAAACTGTGGAATACAGAAGACCAAAAGGCCTTAAAAGCATCAAGTGCTTTTGAAAATCGAAGTTAACAAACCTGAGCTAAAGGACATATATAGAACAGTATACTTCAGAATATACTTCCAGATACCCAAGCAGGAAACAGCTTCTGCTATTTAAATATTATATTTAAGATAAGGTAATAACAACTCGTATTAATACAAACAGATAATTCTCTTTTTTTGTAAGGTTGAAAGCCCATCAACACAATCTATGTGTTACTGTCCACTTTCTCATACTTAAACATTCAATACAATTCATGTTGATGTCCCATTTGTTCAAAACTACTAAGAAATTATTTTAAAGAACTATGCTAAGGTGTTTGTAAAATGTTACAATATGGAGATATGTTTGACTCTAGGGCTTGGGCAGAGAAAATACAAGGTAAGCTTGGAACATCTTGTAGTGTGAGAAAGAAAGGACGTGCTAGGGGAAAAAGTGGGACAAGCAGAGCAAACGAAAGGTGTGGTGTTGGATTATTATTCATCAGAAGGACTGATGCTGAAGCTGAAGCTCCAATACTCCGGCCACCTGATGCGAAGAACCAACTCATTAGAAAAACCCTGATGCTGGGAAAGATTGAAGGCAGGAGGAGAAGGGGATGACAGAGAATGAGATGGTTGGATGGCATCACCGACTCCATGGGGATGAGCAGACTCTGGGAGTTGGTGAAGGACAGAGAGGCCTGGCGTGCTGCAGTCCATGGGGTCGCAAAGAGTTGAACACAACTGAGTGACTGAACTGGATTATAACAAAAGAATAAAATCCACGAAAGTGCACACTGATGTGAATAAATGATTGAACACATAAAGGGACAAGAGACAAATTTTCCTTTCAGAAGAATTCCAAACAACATATTAGATACTCTCCCCACAAAGAAGTGGCGCTTCATTGCCTGCCCTGCCCCCTGAGGATGAACTTGACTCTGTCCCAAAGAAGAACGTTGGAAGAGGAAAACAGTAAGTTCACAGTGGAAATGTGAAGCTACCACCTTAACCAAGTGATCAAAGTTAACATCCCAGGATTAAGTCATGTTGAAATCAGGTACTGGGAATTCCCTGGTGGTCCAGTGGTTAAGACTCCATGCTCCCAATGTAGCGGGCACAGGTTCAATCCCTGGTCTGGGAACTAAGATCTCGCATACCACATGGCATGATTAAAAAATGTGTATATATAAATAAAAACTAAATACTCTGCAAAATAAAATCTATTTAAAAAGAGACAAATACCATACGATATCACTTATATATATGGGATCTAAAATACAACATGAAGGAACCTATCTATGAAAGAGAAACAGGCTCACAGACATAGAGAACTGGCCTGGTGTCGCCAAAGAAGGAGGGGTGCAGGGGAGGGCAGAACAGGGAGTTTGGGATTAGCAGATGCAAAGTCCTGCATATAGGATGGATGAACAACCAGCTTCTCCTGCATGGCCCAGGGAACCGCGCTTAATAGCCTGTGAAAAGCCGTAATGGAAGAGAATAGATGTATGTCTAACTGAGTCACCTTGCTGTACAGCAGAAACTGACGCAAGCTTGTAAGTCAACGATCCTTCAATACAACTTTTAAAAAATAAAAAATACATTGAGGAGGAGAGCTCCCCCTCCCCCCCGAGGACCTAGAGGTACGGAGACGGCATTAGCTGAGGGTTAATGATGGGGAGGCTGTGGGGGGCAGCAGACGAGGTCGCGGTGTCAGAGGAGGAGGTCAGACTTTGAAGACTCAGGCTTTGAAAGGTGACATCCAGAGATGCTGGGCAAGCCACTGGGTACATGGAGCCGGAGTTCAGGGCAGAGGTTTGGGCTGCAGATTAGAGTCTCATATCGTCTCTGTGAGCCTTTTTTTTTTTTTAATAAATTTTTATTTAGTAATTTGAGCTGTGCTGGGTCTTTGTTGCTTTGTGCGTGCTTCTCACTGTGGTGGCTTCTCCTGTTGCAGAGCACAGTCTCTAGGGCACGTGGGCTTCAGTCGTTACAGCGCGTGGGCTCTGTATTTGTGTCTAGAGCACGAAGGAGTTGTGGCACACGCGCTTAGTCGCCCTGTGGCATGTGGGATCTTCCTGGACCAGGGATCAAACCCGTGTCTCCAGCATTGGCAGGTGGATTCTGTACCACTGAGCCACCAGAGAAGCCCTGCCCGCCCCCCCACCCATGTGAGCCTTTTGTAAGATTCCCACACAGATTCCTAAATTAAAATAAGTCCTGTGTGCCCCAGTTTGGGATGTAGAAAAGAGCTATAATTTTTTAAAAACCAAGAAGGATTAATACTTAGAGAGACCAGCTTTGCAGAAGCAGCAGCGGGTTAACAGGCTGGATTACGATCGCTGAGTACAAACATGCCATCTGAGGAGATGCCAGAAGGAAAGTTAACGAATCGCCTTCGCGGAAAAGATGAGGATGACATTAAACCAGGATTGCCCTGGAAAACCAGAGATAGCTGGGCGCCCCGCATCTTGGCCAGTTGCTCTCCTGCGACGTGGTTTAGGGACAAGAGTGAGCATGTGATGTTGTCACGAGGAGGGTTTTCATTTCAGTCCCACAGTTTCTTTTAACTGAGAATGAGTCATTTAATTTCTCTGGGCTTCCGAGCCTTCATCTGTTAGGACAGAGTCACACCACTGTTCACTCCCTGAACTGTTGTGAGATCTCAGTGCTGTGATCTCAGTTAACAAACCTGGTACCTGCTCCCTGACACCACCTCTGATCGTGATCACCTGTCTCCCCCTCTTCTCGCTGACTCCGCGAGAGCCTTCGATTCACTCTCACATCACTGGCCAAGTCAGCCATCAGGGAGTATTTGTGGACTTGAACTGAACAGAAAAGGGGCACCTCCGTGGCCTTAGGGAGGGGACTGTGACCACTCGGACCCTCCCATGCCTGCGACCATCCTCCGCTCCCTCCTTCCTGCTCGCCTTTTGCCCTGGGTTTGGCCTCTCCCACCTTCTCAAGAACCGCATTCTAACATTATCACTCTCTCCTCTTTTTCAGCCTCTTCTTAGATCCTTCCACTTTGTATTTTAACATGCTGGGAGCCCCTCTACTTTTGTAGATAACATTTGAAAACCCACCCCTCCGCCCCATTACCCGGTTCAGTTCTCTCCTGATCTCTGACTTCCTGTTCTCAGCCCAGCCTCCGTCAAGTGGTCCACAGTGTGTCTGTCCCTCATTTCTCAGACCGTCCAGGGCTTCTACTCAACCTCCCCTTCTCCAAACCGGCTGACTGCAGGGTCACCAACGACCAGTGATTTTGCTAGATCCAATGGACGTTGTATTGATGCCGTCTTCCTCTTACTTAACCTTTCAGCACAGTCAGCACCCCTAACCATCGCCTCTCTCTTGAAACCCTGACGTCTTCCCCAAGTTTCCTTCCTGTATTTCTGGCTGAGTGTCCTCAGTCTCCAGTCTCTAACAGAGACTCCATACAATGGAACTCCTTAAGAACGTGCCTTCCCACTCTAAATTCCTCTGCCAGGCAATTTCATCCACTCACAAGGTTTTGATAATTCTTTGAACTCCTGTGATTCCCAGTTCCAACCTCTTCTGTGAACTTCAGACCCACATGGGCTTATCACAGTCACCTCATACCAGTATGTTCAAAACCGAACTCACCGTCTCCGTCCTTCCCTGTCCTTCCCCAGACTCAGACCCGCTCCAACATGCCCTCTCCCGTAAGCAGGAAACTGGGGGTCATCCTTGACTTTCCTATCATGCGACCCCTAAAATTTGATCAATGCTCACATTTTGCCAGTTCTTACAGGGCTGCCCAGGTGGCGCTAGTGGTAAAGAATCCACCTGCCAATGTAGGAGCTTCAGGAGAAGCGGGTTAAGTCCCTGGGTGGGAGGATCCCCTGGAGGAGGGCATGGCAACCCACTCCAGGATTCTTGCCTGGAGAATCCCCATGGACAGAGGAGCCTGGCGGGCTGTGGTCCATAGGGTCTCAAAGAGTCAGACACAACTAAAGCAACTTAACACGCACACATCCTCAAATCAGATTAAATATACATCAAATTCACCCTCTTCTCTCCATCTTCACTCCTGGGAGAATGGAGCTCTGTCCACACGACTCCACGGGAGAGGGCAGCTGGGAGCCCCACACCAGGGATCCCCTGGACTCTGCCCTCTAACCTCTTAACGTCTGCTGATTCTGATCTGTGTCTTTTCATGGTAATTAATGTGACCATGAGGATAAAAGCTTTCTGAATTTGCAAATCCTTCTTGAGAATTTTGAACCTGAAAGTAGTCTTGGGTACCTCCTACAGGTCAACAAATCGTTAAATGCTAACAATCATTACCACCCTAGATATGAAAGAAATGAAGATGGGAGAAACGACTTGAGCCTTGTAAGACTAGATTCATCTCCCCAAACCCTGGGCTGTGCTGACAGCTGTCTTTGGGGTGGGGGATGGAAAGAGTTGTTGATGAAGCTATTAGGATGTGAATGTCACACATGTTGAAGATGAGAACTTTGGAGTTAAAGTCACCTTGAGGACAGCATCCAGTTCAAGGTCCCTATTTGGCAGAAAAGATGATGGAAGGAAGCCCAGGGATATAAAATAATGAGTTGACCCAGGTCATAGAGCTGGTTCAAATACATCCAATGCTCATCGAACATTAGGTTCCAGGCGCTCAGCAGTTGCTGAGGAAATGAACACCGCAAGTTCGAGTTAATACATGTAAGAGGCTTGGGTAGGGACAAGGAAACGCGTGCATGCTCAGTCACTCAGTTGTGCCTGACCCTTTGCGACTCAGTGGACTGTAGCTCTCCAGGCTCCTTGGTCCACGAGATTTCCCAGGCAAGAATACTGGAGTGGGTTGCTATTTCCTTCTCCAAGGGATCTTCTCAACCCAGGGATCAAACTCACATCTCCTGCACATCCTGCATTGGCAGATGGATTCTTTACCACTAAGCCCCCTGGGAAGCCCTCAGGGCAGGGAGTGGAAGACTAAGTCAGCTCCAGAAGGAGCTGAATGAGCAAAAGCTGTCCCGCACTGAGCCTTTCAGGCCTTTGCTGCTGTCAGTCTTCCGCATCAAGGTAGCAGCCACACTCAGGCCACTTGCAAAGCTGAAGAGGAGGGAGCCCCACTCCCCAGTGGGTGAGGGGCTGCAAGAAAGAGGCTTCAGGTGAGACCCCTGGGCTCCGCCTCCCCCAGCCAGGGCTAACCGTGCCCATGTTGGAGAAGCTCAGTGGACATTCCTGTAGCAGAGAGAACAATACAAGGTTAGCGTGTGCAATGGCCTCATCACCCGGATGAATGGGACAGAGACTTCTAAAGAGAGAGCCGCTGAGCCTGCAAACCAGACAAAAACCAACTTCATTTAAAACCCAAGGGTGAGACTTCCCTGGTGGTCCAGTGTCTAGGACTCTGTGCTCCCAATTCAGGGGGCACAGGTTCGATCCCTGGCCAGGGAACTAGATCCCACATGTTGCAATTAAGAGTTCCCTGGCCCCAAAGAAGACAGAAGATCTCGTGGGCCGCAACTAAGACCCACTGCAGCCAAAGAAAAAACTTACAGTATTATAACTTCAGGAACTTTAAATGCGATTTTCATAAGATCTTTTTAAGATCTTACTTCTTTGTAATAGAGATTTCTTTTCTAAGATTGCATTTGCTGTTTTTCTTAAGTTCTGGTATATTGTGGCTTCATGCTGTTTTTCTTAAGTTCTGGTATATTGTGGCTTCATTTTCATTCAGCTCATAAGTATTTTCCAATTTCTTGTGCAATTATCTTTGTCTATTCATTATTTATGAGTGTGATGTTTAAATTTCATATTTTTTAATTCCCCAAATTTCCATCTGTTATTGATTTTTTATTTCATTCCACTGTGGTTGGAGAACATACTTCGTGTGATTTCAGTCCTTTCAACTTTGTGTGGCTTATTTTATGGCCTAACATATGTGCTGGGAATGCTCCATGTGCGATTGAATAGAACGTGCCCTCTGTTTTGGTTGAGTGGAGTGATCTACAGATGTCTGTTAGCTTCAGTTGGTGTAAAGAGTTGTTTACGTCATCTATTTTCTTGGTGATCATCTGCCTACTTATCCACCATTGAAAGTGGGATATCTAAGTCTTCAAGCTTTATTGTTGAATTGTCTTTTTCTGCCTTCAATCCTGTTGTTTTTTGCTTCATGTACTTTGGTCTAGCTGCTTTTATAAAAGAGCTGATTTCTGAGAATTTCCCTAGTGGTCCAGTGGTTAAGAGTCCACCTTCTAATACGGGAGACATGGGTTCGATCCCTGGTCGATGAACTAAGATCCCACATTCCACAGAGTAACTAAGCTCAGGTACCCCAACTAGAGAGCCCGTGTGCCACAGCTAAGATGTGATGCCGCGAGATAAATATTTCTTTAAAATTTAAAAAAGAGTTGATTTTTGGAGGCCCTCAGTCCGCCATTCTAGAAGTGTGTCCACCTATGATATCTTATTTGGAACTTAGAGAATAGGTGAGATTTTCCCCTGGGTATCAACACTGTTCTATAAGCGGCCTCTAGGGTGCAGTATAAGAGTTCATATTTTTAATGTACAATGAGTATATTCATTTTCTCCAGCCAGAATGATCCTTGAACAGACTTCATCACCTGGTACTGTATGGGAGGGCTAAGACAAAGTTGTAGTAAAAACTGTCACATCGACCTCTGACCCCTCCTTCAGTTTTCTCTTGTGAAAATCATATACACCGTGTCTCCAGTACACTTGCATTGTATTTCACCCAGATATTTCCGTGTGTGTGTGCTCAGTCGCACAGCTGTGTCCCACTGTTTGTGACATCATGGACTACAACCCAGCAGGCTCCCCTGCCCATGGGATTTCCCAGGCAAGAGTACTGGAGTGGATTGCCATTTCCTCCTCCAGGGCATCTTCCCGACCCAGGGAGGCAGCCACCTGGGAAGCCATACCCGGATATATATTTTATCTGAAAATCATAATCATCAAACTATACAGCTGTCAGGACTTCATCTTCACGTGGAATTTGTGCAGAATCTGCGTAGACTACAACCTAGTTTGTCTCACTGTTAAGTTCTTGCAATTCTCAGTACAAGGCTTTATGTGTCGTATTTAGTTTCTTTAACTGCTCATCTCTCCATGATCCCTCTCCCACAATGTTGCTTTTTTGTTGTAAAAGAACTCAAAAGTGGGACTTCCCTGGTGGTCCACTGGTTAAGACTCTGCCTTACAATGCAGGGGGTGCCAGTTTGATCCCTAGTTGGGGAGCTAAGATGCCACACGCCCACCGCACAAAGCGATCAAAAAAATAAAGAGTATTCTGATTATTCTTCATTTAAAAAAAAACTCAAAAGTGACTTGATAATCAGAATATCACCATTCTCTATAACATGGGACTTCACCTAGTACATTATCCACTCTTGTGCCAAATCGCTTCAGTCATGTCCAACTCTTTGTGACCACATGGACTGTAGCCTGCCAGGCTCCTCTGTCTATGGGATGCTCCAGGCAAGAATACTGGAGTGGGGTGCCATTTCCTCCTCGAGGGGATCTTCCCGACCCAGGGATTGAACTCATATCTCTTACATCCGCTGCATTGGCAGGCAGGTTCTTTACCACTAGCGTCACCTGGGAAGCCCTATCCACCTTTAGGTTCTGTCTCAAGAACTTGCTCTGAGACGCTCTTTTCCTATGAAGTTTTTCCAATCATAAATGTTAAAAATTTATTTTGCGTTTGGAAGTCTATGCCAAATGTAAGTTTTGATGGCAAGAAAGGAACCCAAAGTACAAAGCAATGATAGAAATAATTAACTGAAATCATAGATTGGGTGGCTTATTGCTATTACAGATATTTGAAACGCAACTTGTTCTTCTGGGAAAGGTTCCAAGGATTGTGGTATCTTTGCCTAACACAGCACAGTGCAAGTATTCTGCACAGCATAATGTAGACACACAGCCTCAGATTATCTCATTCCACTTATATTTGCTGTTCAGGAGCCTATATCCACTTTTTATTCTAAATATATTCTTTTTATTAAAATAGAACTATCTATAGTTCATATCTAGACAGAGACTTGTGTTCACGAACCATCTTTTGAGCCTTTTGTTCTCAAATTACTTTAAGCCTGGATGGGCCACATGTTGTGGACTGAATTGTGCCCCCAAGTCCCAAATCCACATGTCCTGTTGAAGCCCTAAATCCCAATGTGACTACACTCGGAGACAGGGCTTATACAGAAGTGACAGTGAGGTTGCTCAGTCGTGTCCAACTCTTTTCGACCCCATGGACTGTAGCCTACCAGGGTCCTTCATCCATGGAATTTTCCAGACAAGAGTACTGGAGTGGGTTGCCATTTCATTCTCCAGGGGATCTTTCTGATCCAGGGATTGAACCTGGGTCTCCCGCATTGCAGAGGACCAGAGATCAAATTGCCAACATCCGCTGGATCATGGAAAAAGCAAGAGAGTTCCAGAAAAACATCTATTTCTGCTTTATTGACTATGCCAAAGCCTTTGACTGCGTGGATCACAATAAACCGTGGAAAATTCTGAAAGAGATGGGAATCCCAGACCACCTGACCTGCCTCTTGAGAAACCTATATGCAGGTCAGGAAGCAACAGTTAGAACTGGACATGGAACAACAGACTGGTTCCAAAAGGAGTACTTCAAGGCTGTATATTGTCACCCTGCTTATTTAACTTAAATGCAGAGTACATCATGAGAAACGCTGGGCTGGAGGAAGCACAAGCTGGAATCAAGATTGCCAGGAGAAATATCAATAATCTCAGCTATGCAGATGACACCACCCTTATGGCAGAAAGTGAAGAGGAACTAAAAAGCCTCTTGAGGAAAGTGAAAGAGGAGAGTGAAACAGTTGGCTTAAAGCTCAACATTCAGAAAATGAAGATCATGGCATCTGGTCCCATCACTTCATGGCAAACAGATGGGGAAACAGTGGAAACAGTGTCAGACTTTATTTTTTGGGCTCCAAAATTACTGCAGATGGTGATTGTAGCCATGAAATTAAAAGACGCTTACTTCTTGGAAGGAAAGTTATAACAAACCTAGACAGCATATTAAAAAGCAGAGACATTACTTTGGCAACAAAGGTCCATCTAGTCAAGGCTATGGTTTTTCCAGTGGTCATGTATGGATGTGAGAGTTGGACTATAAGGAAAGCTGAGTGCCAAAGAATTGATGCTTTTGAACTATGGTGTTGGAGAAGACTCTTGAGAGTCCCTTAGACTGCAAGGAGCTCCAACCAGTCCATCTTAAAGGAGATCAGTCCTGAGTGTTCATTGGAAGGACTGATGTTGAAGCTGAAACTCCAATACTTTGGCCACCTCATGCGAAGAGTTGACTCATTTGAAAAGACCCTGACACTGGGAAAGATTGAGGGCAGGAGGAAAAGGGGACGCCAGAGGATGAGATGGTTGCATGGCATCAGTGACTCAATGGACTTGAGTTTGGGTGGATTCTGGGAGTTGGTGATGGACAGGGAGGCCTGGCGTGCTGCAGTTCATGGGGTCGCAAAGAGTCGGACACGACCGAACTGAACTGAACTCCCCCATTGCAGGCAGACACTTTACTATCTGAGCCACCTGAGAAGCCCTATACAGAAGTTAAGGTTAAATGAGATAAGGGTGGGACCTTGATCTGATAGGATTAGTGTCCTTTAAGGCAAGGATTCCCAACCCCCAGGCCATGGGCCCGTTAGGAACCGGTCACACAGAAGGAGCCCAGGTGAGGAAACGAGCAAACTTTATCTGTATTTCCAGCCCCTCCTCACTGCTCACATCACTGTCAGGGCTCTGCCTCCTGTTAGGTCAGCGGTAGCATTAGCCTCTCATAGGAGCGAAATCCTACTGTGAACGGAGCATGCGAGGGATCTAGGTTGAGTGCTCCTTACAAGAAACTAATGCCTAATGATTTCAAGTGGAGTTGAGGAGGTGATGTTAGCGCTGGGGAGCAGCAGCCGCCGTCTCCCCATCACCCCCAGATGGGACCATTTGGTTGCAGGAAAACAAGCTCAGGGCTCTCACTGATTCTGCACTATGGTGAGTTTGTCCTTACTTCCTTATGTATCACAATGTAATAATAATAAAGTGCACAATAAATGTAATGCACTCGAATCATCCCCTATGTCCATGGAAAAACTGTCTTCCAGAGTACAGTTCTTCCGTGTATTCTTGCCACCTCTTCTTAATATCTTCTGCTTCTGTTAGGTCCAGACCATTTCTGTCCTTTATCGAGCCCTTCTTTGCATGAAATCTTCCCTTGATGTCTCTGATTTTCTTGAAGAGATCTCTAGTCTTTCCCATTCTGTTCTTTTCCTCTATTTCTTTGCATTGATCACTGAAGAAGGCTTTCTTATCTCTTCTTGCTATTCTCTGGAACTCTGCATTCAGATGCTTATATCTTTCCTTTTCTCCTTTGCTTTTCACCTCTCTTCTTTTCACAGCTATTTGTAAGGCCTCCCCAGACAGCCATTTTGCTTTTTTGCATTTCTTTTCCATGGGGGTGGTCCTGATCCCTGTCTCCTATACAATTTCATGAACCTCCGTCCATAGTTCATCAGGCACTCTGTCTATCAGATCTAGGCCCTTAAATCTATTTCTCACTTCCACTGTATAATCATAAGGGATTTGATTGAGGTCATACCTGAATGGTCTAGCGGTTTTCCCTACTTTCTTCAATTTAAGTCTGAATTTGGCAATAAGGAGTTCATGATCTGAGCCACAGTCAGCTCCCCGTCTTGTTTTTGCTGACTGTATAGAGCTTCTCCATCTTTGGCTGCAGAGAATATAATCAGTCTGATTTCGGTGTTGACCATCTGGTGATGTCCACGTGTAGAGTCTTCTCTTGTGTTGTTGGAAGAGGGTGTTTGCTATGACCAGTGCATTTTCTTGGCAAAACTCTGGTCTTTGCCCTGCTTCATTCCATACTCCAAGGCCAAATTTGCCTGTTACTCCAGGTGTTTCTTGACTCCCTCCTTTTGCATTCCAGTCCCCTATAATGAAAAGGACATCTTTTTTGGGTGTTAGTTCTAAAAGGTCTTGTAGGTCTTCATAGAACTGTTCCACTTCAGTTTCTTCAGCGTTACTGGTTGGGGCATAGACTTGGATAACTGTGATATTGAATGGTTTGCCTTGGAGACGAACAGAGATCATTCTGTCGTTTTTGACATTGCATCCAAGTACTGCATTTCGGACTCTTTTAAAACATTTAAATACTGAAAACCATATTTCATTGTTCTCTGTGTATTTTTATATATTTAAATATTGATTCACTTGAAAATATAAGAATAAAAGAAAAACAAACAAAAATATAATGGGTGATACAGTCTGCCTCCTGGGGCCAGCTGAATAATGACCACCCCGTTTAACTTATACGCACAGCACATCATGAGAAATGCTGGGCTGGAGGACGCACAAGCTGGAATCAAGATTGCTGGGAGAAATATCAATGACCTCACATATGCAGATGACACCACCCTTATGGCAGAAGGTGAAGAAGAACTAAAGAGCCTCTTGATGAAAGTGAAAGAGGAGAGTGAAAAAGTTGCCTTACAACTCAACACTCAGAAAATTAAGATCATGGCATCCAGTCCCATCACTTCATGGCAAATAGACGGGGAAACAGTGGAAACAGTGACAGACTTCATTTTGGGGGTCTCCAAAATCACTGCAGACGGTGATTGCAGCCATGAAATTAAAAGATGCTTGCTCTTGGAAGGAAAGTTATGACCAACCTAGACAGCATATTGAAAAACAGAGACATTACTGTGTGGACCAAGGCCTGTCTAGTCAAAGCTATGGTTTTTCCAGTGGTCATGTATGGATGTGAGAGTGGACTATAAAGAAAGCTGAGCACCAAAGAATTGATGCTTTTGAACTGTGATGTTGGAGAAGACTCTTGAGAGTCCCTTGGAGTGCAAGGAGATCCAACCAGTCCATTCTAAAGGTGATCAGTCCTGGTCTTCATTGGAAGGACTGATGTTGAAGCTGAAACTCCAATACTTTGGCCACATGATGCAGAGAACTGCTGCTGCTGCTGCTAAGTAACTTCAGTCGTGTCCAACTCTGTGCAACCCCATAGATGGCAGCCCACCAGGCTTCCCCATCCCTGGGATTCTCCAGGCAAGAACACTGGAGTGAGCTGCTGTTTCCTTCTCCAATGCATGAAAGTGAAAAGTGAAAGTGAAGTTGCTCAGTCGTGTCCAACACTAGTGACCCCATGGACGCAGCATACCAGGCTCCTCCGTCCATGGGATTTTCCAGGCAAAAGTACTGGAGTGAGGTGCCATTGCCTTCTCTGATGCAAAGAACTGATTCCTTTTAAAAGACCCTGATGCTGGGAAAAATTGAAGGCAGGAAGAGAAAAGAACGACAGAGGATGAGGTGGTTGCATGGCATCACCAACACACTGGACATGAGTCTGAGTAAACTCCAGAGTTGGTGATGGACAGGGAGGCCGGGCGTGCTACAATCCATGGGGTCACAAAGAGTCGGACATGACTGAGTGACTGAACTGAACTGAAAGATACTAAGTCTTATCCTCCAGAATTTTTAAGTGCTACTTTTTCTAGAAACCTGATAGCTCAGTTGGGCCAGAATACTGGAGTGGGTAGCCTTTCCCTTTTCCAGGGGATCTCCCCAACCCAGAGATCGAACCCAAGTCTCCCGCACTGCAGGCGGATTCTTTACCATCTGAGCCACCAGGAGCACCCCTGCCCCTCAGAACAGCTCACTCCTGTAGGAACCAGGATGACTCCATCCTCCAGGGCCCTCACCTCTTCACCTGGATGGGGGTGAATTCACAGGGCAAAAGTTTCTTCTCCAAAGCCAGCTTATCTGGCTTTTGTCACTATCAACACTTCTTTCAATGAATTGTTTTCTTAAATTTATTTTTTACGTCGACTAGCTTTCTGTAATCAAGGAGACTTTATCCAGTGACTGTATTAGTTTCCTGAGACTGATGTAACAAATTATCACAAGAAGGGGGACTTACAACGAGAGAAATTTATTCTCTTGCAGCTGTGGAGGCCAGAAATCCAGACTGCAGCAAGGTCACGCTGCCTCCAAAGCCTCTAGGGGAGGGTCCTTCCTGCCTCTCCCAGCACCTGGTCACTCTGGGTGTTCCTCAGCCTGTAACTGCATCACTCTATCCCCTTCCTCCATGTTCTCTTCCCCTCTCTAATAAACACACCTGTTATGGCATTTAGAGCCCACCCTGAAAGTGCAGGCGTATATCTCAAAGTTTTTAATTACATCTGTAAAGATCTTTTTTCCAAATAAGATCACGTTCACAGGTTTCAGGTATTCGAACATGGACTTACCTTTTGGGGGCCCTGCTCAACCTACTATAACCCTGAAAGAGATATATTAGAGTCAATCTGTCACCAAAATCATCCTGGGCAAGTTAATACGAGAAGTTTAGATCCGTAAAGTTGAAGGCCAGGTCTTGGACCATAAATTCACCTTCTGCCTTACCGTGAACCATCCCATCACCTCTTTCATTCAAAACATCAGTAGAAGGCATTGCTATTATTTCTATTGTACAGACATATAAACTGAAGTTCAAAAAAATTGAGTAAGCCTCCAAGGTCACACAGCTGGCAAGTGACAGACTCTGGTCTTTCTGATTATGAAACTACACTTTCTCAACTCTGGTCTTTCTGATTATGGAACTACACTTTCTCAACTCTCTCTGCCTTCCTTATTTCCTTTAGAACGATTACAAGATGCTTTCTTAGGGGCCATTCAGAATATACAGAATAAACATGCTACACAATTTCTGCAAATCTGTGAAAAGCTTTTACATCCTCTGAACTGTCTCTTTCCTAGTCTCAACATTCCTGATTCCTTCAGCCCTCACTTAGAGGACGTGGTTTGTTCGCTTGCCTTTACAGTCACACCCCCTAAACCTGCTGCATTTTGTCTATAGGTTTCCTTAAAGATTGATTCCCAGGGCTGACTAATTATAACCAGTTTCCGTTGTGTACAGACGTGCCAGGACCCGGTCCAAGCAACTCAACTCTATTACTTCAGTTGAATCTTCAAGCTCACGAGAGAGGTGAGTAGTATTATTGCCCATTTTGTAATTTTCTGAAGTGTGTTTATTTTATTTTTAGCTGTGCTGGGTTCTTCTTGCTGTGCACGCTTTTCTCCGGGTGCGGCTGGCGGGGGCTCTTCTCCGTCGCAGTGTGCGAGCTCCTCATGGCCGTGGCCTCTCTCGTTGCAGAGCCCGGGCTCTAGGCTCGCAGGCTTCAGTGGCAGCCTGCTCACACCCAGAGTCTGGACAGTTAGATAAGGGCCTGAGCTCAGGATGCCTGCCCCAAGTTCCCGTTTTGCTTTTCTTGGGGGCCACTTTTTAAAATAACCACTTAGAGTCGAGCCTGCAAAGTCATAAGCAGCCTTATAAATCCTGGGAAAGAATGAAGGTGGGAGGAGAAGGGGACAACAGAGGATGAGATGGCTGGATGGCCTCACCGACTCGATGGACATGAGTGTGAGTAAACTCCGGGAGTTGGTGATGGACAGGGAGGCCTGGCACACTGCAGTCCGTGGGGTCACAGAATGTCGGACCCGGCTGAGCAACTGGATTGACTTGACTGATAAATCCTGTTGTCCGCATGCTGTTCACTGTGACCTGGGATGGTGGGGGTGGGGTGGGAGAGTCAAGGGGGGAGGGGGACTGCCGTTTACCCCACTTGCTCATCATGCTCCCCAACCCCATTTCTGGGACCTGGAAGTAATAAATCTTGTGACTTGGCTTCCTTTGTGTGAGTGAATTGAAACTGCCCTTTTAGTCAAAACAACCCCGGGTTTTCACCTTCCCAGAGTGGGAGCTGGGATGCTGAGGGAGCTCGCTGGTGACCCCCACGTGGGTGGCTTGTGTCTCCGCATTCAGTTGGTCCTCATCTGCACGTTCTTAATCTAACACGCCAGCTATGGCCCCCCCACCCCAACACAACAGAGGAGTCACGTATCTGACTCAAGGTCACAGAGCCTGTCTCCAGAGCCCTCCATTAACTTCGGCCCTCTGTGCTGCCCCCCACCTTGGACCTACTCCAACTGTGGCCTCAATGTCTCAGAGCAGGACCACCTCCCTTGTTTTAAATATTATATGCAACTAATGCAACCTGAGACCATATGACAGTCATGCCGTGTTTGGGCACTCGGACATTGCTAACTGCGTACCCATGTCTACTCCCTCTTCCTTGCTGAAAGGGTTCGTTAAAGTCACAAACCTGGAGGAGAAGTATTCGGCAAGGGAGGTAGGGGAGGCAGGGAAGGGGTGGACAGGCAGGAAGAAGGCTAAGAATAAGAGAGGGCCAGACTCAACAGGAAGCAGGCGAGGGATCGATGTGTGAAAGCAGCAAGCGGGGCAGCACGGAGCAGCAAGGACGGAGCCGCATGCAGGAGGAGGGTGGGCCAGCTAAGGGCGCATCTTGTGCGGGCACGTGGGGCACATCCCACGGTGCTCCTGTTCAGTTAGTTCTACGCATCCTCGGGGGCAGTCCAGTCACTGTACTCTGTCATCCAGAACGGTACCCGCTCACAGCAGCCCTTGAAAATTGTTAACCGCTTACAGGTACAAGCAACCGAGGAGACAAGGGTCGTGTTCCTTAGACATGGAGGGGAATAGAACAAGCCAGATCTCTTCAAAGACATCTGCTCTTGTCTTGTTTCCCTTCTTTCTTCTCGGAGACCAGAAGCCTTCATCACTTTTTGACGTCTCTGTGTGCTCTGCTCTGGCTTCCCAGGTGGCTCAGTGGTAAAGAATTCGCTTGCAGTGTAGGAGCCATGATGTGACCCCTGGGTTGGCAAGATCCCCTGGAGGAGGAAATGGCGAGCCACTCCAGTGTTCTTGCCTGGGAAATCCCATGGACAGAGGAGCCTGGTGGGCTACAATCCATGGGGTCACAAAAGAGTTGAACAGGACTTAGGAACTGAACAAGTGCTCTGCTCACAGTCTCATCACCACCCCACTTCCTCTCCACTTAACAAGACCCACTCTTGCTTGGAGGGCATTTAGAACCAGTGCTGTGGATATTTTCTTTATCACTTCTGCTTGTGGTGTTTCTTGCTCCTTGGAACTTAGAACATTATAATTTGTATCTGTCATAATGGCCCCATGAGGTCTCTTGATGGGTTTATTATTTAATTTTCATCAGCTAATTTTGCTCCCAGAAAAAAACCCTAAAAACATGCTACTTTATATAATTCATAGTAGCATAACAGTTTTTTCTTAACCTGCTACATATTGTTTCTGCTTTCTGAGACTGTAAAACCTCAAGAAAAAAATAACAGCTCTAGAAAATTTAACCATTAGGTTTTCTTTTGCACTGAAGCCTGAAATGTGAAAATACAAGTCAGTGGGCTGCAACCTCCAGGACAGAGTAAGTCGGGCATTGCTCAGTCTGGAGAGAATCCAGTTGAATCCAGCTTAACATTAATTTTTTGTGTTGAATCAACTGTGCTGAGACTGAGAAAGATCTAGTCTAGAACCTATGAAAAAGAACAGGGATTTCTGACACTTAAGCAATGTTCCAAACAGCCCACTAGAAATCATAAATTTAACTCACCATAAAAGTGCTCTATCCATAACACCACAGTTCTTTGCTTTTAGCTGAAATAACAAGAACCCAGTGAGATTATATTGTGCTGAGGAGGCAGAAACCTCTGCATGTCGGTTACATTTTTGATTAATAAAGGCAAACTGAATTAACATTTTACAAGAACAATCTTTGATAGTAAACAAAATCTTTTAAAACAAGAATCCTATCAGAAAAAAAAAAATTAAAGTTCTTTCATAGTGGTTGAGGAGGGAAAATGCCGGGAGCCAGTGTGAGGAACTCCGCCTGTGGCAAAGGTCATGAGGAAGGAGGCTCGGCATACACAAAGGTGGGATCGAGCCTCAGGAGACCCCCTGTTCCCGAGCATCTACCCCCAAAACTAGAGTCTGCCTACTTTACTGTGTCATGCTCTCACCTACACCTCTGACTTTATGGGGGGCTGTCCCCTACCACCTCTCTCGGAGAAGGAGTTAACTTACAGCTCCAGTTAATAAAAATTCCTGGGCGTGACAAGTGTTTCAACTTACAAACTCCTCTGAAGGTTCTCTAGCCTGCCTGAACAGGTTCATCCGGCCACATGTGATTGTTCACAGCCTCCCAACCATGATAGGCACGAGATGTTTTAAATTTTCTAAAAACAGATTCTTTTGAGAAGTTAGAAATTACTAGTATAGTGGGTTGACTAGGAATTATATTGGTGAAGGGTTTTTCATTTATTGGGCCAATGTTTGCTGTTAAGTCTCCATATTCCCTGCCCTTATACACATTAATTAATATAACCAGCATATAGGAAAAATAAGTATTAATCTTTGATATTAATCATGTTAAACCTTAGGCTAAGTAAATTCCTTTCTTAATTGTAACCCACTGTACCTTCACCCTATAGGAATGCAAATTTATCTGGTGCCTTCGGAGGGTGGCGCCTGGTTTAAGAAAATTCACCCCTGGAAAAAAATAGGTTTTCTGGTTGACTGACCGTTATCAGAAAGAAAGGGTCATAAATGTTAGCAGGCCTCATGGCCAGAAGATGATGTAAAGCCCCTAAGACCTTTGTATACATTTGTATAAAGCACCTGATTTTGATAAGGATCAGGTCTGCTGACCCTGCGTGACTCTGTATTCATCTCTATGTATAACAAAAAGTATATAAGCGGACCTGAAAAATAAAGAAACGGATCAGTTCCTGGAAAGACTGGTTTCCTCATGTCATTCTTTCTCTCATTTTCTGGCTGAATTCCCATCTGGAGCGTGGATGCCCGGCAAGCCTGCTAATTATGCCTGGGCTTCTAAGATCTGACCGGAAAAGCTCCAGAAGACTTAAAAACAGAGGCTGTCTTAATAAGGATCCATTTACTGAGCCCTTGCTGTGTGCTTTACATCAAAACGTTCTCCTTTAAAGCTCACAGCTCCATGAAGGTACTATTACCTTCAGGTTACTGATGAAGAAGTGTCCCTTGGACTGCAAGGTCTAATCAGTCCATCCTAAAGGAGATCAGGCCTGAATATTCATTGGAAGGACTGATGCTGAAGCTGAAACCAATACTTTGGCCACCTGATGCAAAGAACTGACTCATAGGAAAAGACTCTGATGCTGGGAAAGATTGAAGGCAGGAGGAGAAGGGGGCAACAGAGGAAGAGACGGTTGAATGGCATCACCGACTCGATGGACATGAGTTTGAACAAGCTTCGGAAGTTGGTGATGGACTGGGAAGCCAGTAATGCTTCAGTCCATGGGTCGCCAAGCGTTGGACATGACTGAGTGACTGAACAGAACTGAACAGATGAGGAAATTGAGCTCAGAGTTCAACAGCTTGTTCAACTGGTAAACACATCTAACAATCAAACTCGGGACAATTAACTCCAAACTTGCCCTTAATCACCATATTTACTGTTTCATTCATCTACGTTCCCTCACTGGGTTGGATAACCTTTGCCTGCTCAACAACTACAGGAAGTGGACTTTCCATTAAGTTCAAATTTGGGAAAGAAGGATCTTGGGAAAAAACAAGATTCTTGGTGCCTATATACACGCATCACCCACCAGACTTCTGGCTCTCAGATCAGGTCTGGGGAAAAGTGAATCTTCCAAGAACTCTGTGAATTCGGGTGGTACAACTGTTTAAGGATTCCACGCTCTGTGGTCTGGTGATCATAACCTCAAATTCTTCATTCTGCTGCATTTACTACCTATCTTCTCTTGACCACCGAGATCATTTTATCGGTATTCAACAGCAAACTCATGAAGAACTGAAGGGCAGGATGAGAAAAGTGGTACATGACATTCTTTTCAGCATTGCACGCTATCTACTTTGGCCACCTGATGAGAAGAACTGACTCACTGGAAAAGACCTTGATGCTGGGAAAGATTGAAGGCAGGAGGAGAAGGGGACAACAGAGGATGAGATGGTTGGATGCCATCACCGACTCAATGGACGTGAGTTTGAGTAAGCTCTGGGAGTTGGTGATGGACAGGGAGGCCTGGCGTGCTGCCGTCCATGGAGTTGCAAAGAGTCGGACACGACTGAGCGACTGAACTGACTGATGCTATCTGCCCATCTGTCTTTTTTTTTTATTCTTGAGGTAAAAAGATAGTCCAGGACAGGGCATAGATATTGGTCAATGAATGACTCAAAACAAGGAGGAAGCTGCAAATGCATTTCTGGATTCAAAGAGGTCACTTCAGGCACAAAGGAGGGGCCCATTTCTATTAGTTGGGATCCTCAGCAATACCACGGCCGGACAACAGCCCCGTTGCTGGGCCGATGATCGTCAAACACTTCCTTTTACAATTCCTTACCATTAGGAGCACAGTTGTGTTTGGGCCCGCAGGCTTCCTATTGAATGTTTTCAGGTGAGTCCAGAGTATGATTCTAATCTCGAGGTTTTCAACCTGAAACAGAGGCCAGAACACAGCCTGAAATCAACAGATATTATCTTGCAATTTTCTAGGCTTGAATTATCTGAGACATTTCCGACTTGATCACAGTGGTAAAGCTGACTCAGTGGCGCTTTCCGCTACAGAACTCAAGCAGCAGCAAAGAATGCATGAGGACACTGCCGTGAACTCATGTTGAGTTAGCTAAAGGTGAACCAATGTATCTGGTTACTGATCTACTTAACATGAAGATGAAAGTGATCTGACCTGGCAACAACCCTAACAATTCTCAGAGGTTGAGCAAACGCAGACAGACTTTTGAGAGGTAGATTTCAGAAAAAACTAGCTAATGCTTTTGGAAGACTGTTTATAAAGTGAGGGACAAATGGATGCATCCAGATTCAGCGAAGGTAGGGGTTGCATACAGACTGTCTCCAATCTCCTCCGGAATTACAGCTTGTTTAAAGCCATCATTCTACTAAGCACTAAAATCCACCGTGGTAATGTGCAAGTCAGCAAAGCACTGTTGTGCTATTATATGCATAAATCTTTGTTATTTGCATTAGAAAGGCATCAATTACCTCATACTACAATGTGTAATTAAGCAACAAATGTACCAGTTTGCTTAGCCTTACAAGATAAATACTGGGATTACAGCAAGAATAAAAATTGGGATTTTAACTAGCCACATTTCAATGATGACTGCAAGAAAGCCGAGTACTAAATCTCAAAAATGACAGAATGATCTCTGTTCATCTCCAAGGCAAACCATTCAATATCACAGTTATCCAAGTCTATGCCCCAACCAGTAACACTGAAGAAACTGAAGTGGAACAGTTCTATGAAGACCTACAAGACCTTTTAGAACTAATACCCAAAAAAGATGTCCTTTTCATTATAGGGGACTGGAATGCAAAAGGAGGAAGTCAAGAAACACCTGGAGTAACAGGCAAATTTGGCCTCGGAATGCGGAATGAAGCAGGGAAAAGACTAATAGAGTTTTGCCAAGAAAATGCACTGATCATAGCAAACACCCTCTTCCAACAACACAAGAGAAGACTCTACACATGGACATCACCAGATGGTCAACACCGAAATCAGATTGATTCTATTCTTTGCAGCCAGAGATGGAGAAGCTCTATACAGTCAACAAAAACAAGACCAGGAGCTGACTGTGGCTCAGATCATGAACTCCTTATTACCAAATTCAGACTCAAATTGAAGAAAGTAGGGAAAACCGCTAGACCATTCAGGTATGACCTAAATCAAATCCCTTATGATTATACAGTGGAAGTGAGAAATAGATTTAAGGGACTAGATCTGATAGAGTGCCTGATGAACTATGGACTGAGGTTCATGACATTGTACAGGAGACAGGGATCAAGACCATCCCCATGGAAAAGAAATGCAAAAAAGCAAAATGGCTGTCTGGGGAGGCCTTACAAATAGCTGTGAAAAGAAGAGAGGCAAAAAGCAAAGGAGAAAAGGAAAGATATAAGCATCTGAATGCAGAGTTCCAAAGAATAGCAAGAAGAGATAAGAATGCCTTCCTCAGTGATCAATGCAAAGAAATAGAGGAAAAGAACAGAATGGGAAAGACTAGAGATCTCTTCAAGAAAATCAGAGACATCAAGGGAACATTTCATGCAAAGATGGGCTCGATAAAGGACAGAAATGGTCTGAACCTAACAGAAGCAGAAGATATTAAGAAGAGGTGGCAAGAATACACGGAAGAACTGTACAAAAAAGATCTTCACGACCCAGATAATCACGATGGTGTAATCATTCATCTAGAGCCAGACATCTTGGAATGTGAAGTCAAGTGGGCCTTAGAAAGTATCACTACGAACAAAGCTAGTGGAGGTGATGGAATTCCAGTTGAGCTGTTTCAAATCCTGAAAGATGATGCTGTGAAAGTGCTGCACTCAATATACCAGCAAGTTTGGAAAACTCAGCAGTGGCCACAGGACTGGAAAATGTGTTTTCATTCCAATCCCAAAGAAAGGCAATGCCAAAGAATGCTCAAACTACTGCACAATTGCACTCATCTCACACGCTAGCAAAGTAATGCTCAAAATTCTCCAAGCCAGGCTTCAGCAATACGTGAACCGTGAACTCCCTGATGTTCAAGCTGGTTTTAGAAAAGGCAGAGGAACCAGAGATCAAAGTGCCAACATCTGCTGAATCATGGAAAAAGCAAGAGAGTTCCAGAAAAACATTTACTTCTGCTTTATTGACTATGCCAAAGCCTTTGACTGTGTGGATCACAATAAACTGTGGAAAATTCTGAAAGAGGTGGGAATACCAGACCACCTAACCTGCCTCTTGAGAAATCTGTATGCAGGTCAGGAAGCAACAGTTAGAACTGGACATGGAACAATACACTGGTTCCAAATAGGAAAAGGAGTACGTCAAGGCTGTATATTGTCACCCTGCTTATTTAACTTATATGCAGAGTACATCATGAGAAATGCTGCAGATGGTGACTGCAGCCATGAAATTAAAAGACGCTTACTCCTTGGAAGAAAAGTGATGACCAACCTAGATAGTATATTCAAAAGCAGAGACATTACTTTGCCGACTAAGGTCCATCTAATCAAGGCTATGGTTTTTCCTGTGGTCATGTATGGATGTGAGAGTTGGACTCTGAAGAAGGCTGAGCACCGAAGAATGGATGCTTTTGAACTGTGGTGTTGGAGAAGACTCTTGAGAGTCCCTTGGACTGCAAGGAGATCCAACCAGTCCATTCTGAAGGAGATCAACCCTGGGCTTTCTTTGGAAGGAATGATGCTGGGGCTGAAACTCCAGTACTTTGGCCACCTCATGTGAAGAGTTGACTCATTGGAAAAGACTCTGATGCTGGGAGGGATTGGGGGGAGGAGGAGAAGGGGACAGCTGAGGATGAGATGGCTGGATGGCATCACAGACTCGATGGACGTGAGTCTGAGTGAACTCCGGGAGATGGTGATGGACAGGGAGGCCTGGCGTGCTGCGATTCATGGGGTCACAAATAGTCGGACACGACTGAGCGACTGAACTTACTTACTTATTTACCTAAGCTGGGTCCTTTATATGGTAAGGATGAAAATATTACATACAGCAAGTTGACTAGTAATTATACTTTCATGTGAAGAAAATAATCATTCAATTTCTAAGGCACTAGAAAGTTTGTAATAAATGAGCTTCACACAGAATCAAACAGGAAAATTCACAAGCTACTAGTCAGAAAGGACCAAGAAATCGCCAGTATAATGTTTCTCTCAATGAAGAAAAAGAAGGGCTCACTCATTTGGTAACTAGTTGTGTGCATATTATGTGCTTAGGATGGTTAGGCAGGAGGGGAGGCTGGAGACAGGAAGGCTAAATAGGAAAACATGTAACTAGAGGTTTAAGTGATAAGGATTTAGAAGAGTCACTATGATGAGCCTGGAAAATCCCATGGACAGACGAGCCTGGTAGGCTGCAATCCACGGAGTTGCTAAGAGTGAGACACAACTGAAAGATTTCACTCTCACTTTTCCTTTCATGCATTGGAGAAGGAAATGGCAACCCACTCCAGTGTTCTTGCCTGGAGAATCCCAGGGACGGGGGAGCCTGGTTGGCTGCCTTCTATAGCGTCACACAGAGTCAGACACCACTGAAGCGACTTAGCAGCAGCACCAGCACTATGATGAGCAGGAAAGCTGACCTGAGACAGCTGGAAGAGATGAAGAGCCACTTGCAGTATCTGTGGCATTCCCAGCAGTAGGCGTGCAATGATTGCTGAAATTACAGGTGAAAAGGGACGCTGGGCTGGAAATGAGACCTGGGCTCTGCCCTAGCTCTGCCACTAACCAACTGGATGGCTTTGCCTAGTCATGTAGCATCCTAAAGGGTCTGCATTATAAGTTCTCTTTTTGTTCATAAGTGAAAGTGAAAGTGAAGTCACTCAGTCGTGTCCGACTCTTTGCGACCCGTGGACTGTAGCCCACCAAGCTCCTCTGTCCATGGGATTCTCCAGGCAAGAATACTGGAGTGGGTTGCCATTTCCTTCTCCAGTTTATCTTCCCGACCCAGGGATCGAACCCAGGTCTCCCGCATTGCAGGCAGATGCTTTAACCTCTGCATCACCAGGGAAGCCATTTTGTTCACAAAAACACTTAAAGAGCATGCTTCTGGAGATCGAAACAGAACAGTGTTTGAGCGTCTCCTATGGAGGTATGAGTCAGCAGTGGCCTGCTGCAGGGGCAGGGGCTCTGGGTGCAGCAGACCTGGGTGTGGCATAAGCCCTCTTGGAGGAGGTTGCCATTAACCCCACCATAGAGCTGCTAGAACTTACACAGGACTGGGGAAACAGACTCTTGGAAGGCACAAACAAAACCTTGTGTGCACCAGGACCCAGGAGAAAGGAGCAGTGACCCCAAAAAGACTGACCCAGACTTGCCTGGGAGGGTCCAGGAGTCTCTGGTGGAGGCGAGGGTCAGTGGTGGCCTGCTGCAGGGCTGGGGGCACTGAGTGTGGCAGTGCCTGCAGGGGATCTTTTGAAGGAGGTTGACATTATCTTCATTACCTCCACCACAGTTTGGCTCCAAGTAAATAACAGAGCGGGAACACAGCCCCACCTACCAATAGAAAATTGGATTAAAGATTTACTGAGCACGGCCCCACCCATCAAAACAAGACCTTTCCCCCTCAGTCAGTCTCTCCCATCAGGAAGCTTCCATAAGCCTCTTATCCTTCTCCATCAGAGGGCAGACAGCCTGAAAATCACACAGAAAACTAACCAGTCTGATCACAGGGACCACCAGTCAATTCAGTTCAGTCACTCAGTTGTTGTCCACCCAAACTCTTGCCCATTGAGTCAGTGATGCCATCCAGCCATCTCATCCTCTGTCATCCCCTTCTCCTCCTGCCCCCAATCCCTCCCAACATCAGAGTCTTTTCCAATGAGTCAACTCTTTGCATGAGGTGGCCAAAGTACTGGAGTTTCAGCTTTAGCATCGGTCCTTCCAAAGAAAGCCCAGGGCTGATTTCCTTCAGAAAGGACTGGTTGGATCTCCTTGAAGTCCAAGGGACTCTCAAGAGTCTTCTCCAACACCACAGTTCAAAAGCATCCATTCTTCGGCGCTCAGCCTTCTTCACAGTCCAACTCTCACATCCATACATGACTACTGGAAAAACCATAGCCTTGACTAGATGGACCTCTGTTGAAAAAGTAATGTCTCTGCTTTTCAAAATGCTATCTAGGTTGGTCATAATTTTCTTTCCAAGGAGTAAGTGCCTTTTAATTTCATGGCTGCAATTACCACCTGCAGTGATTCTGGAGCCCAGAAAAATAAAGTCTGACACTGTTTCCACTGTTTCCCCATCTATTTCCCATGAAGTAATGGGACCAGATGTCATGATCTTAGTTTCTGAATGTTGAGCTTTAAGCCAAATTTTTCACTCTCCTCTTTCACTTTCTTCAAGAGACTTTCTAGTTCCTCTTCACTTTCTGCCATAAGGGTGGTGTCATCTGCATATCTGAGGTTATTGATATTTCTCCCAGCAATCCTGATTCCAGCTTGTGCTTAGCCCAGTGTTTCTCATGATGTACTCTGCATATAAGTTAAATAAGCAGGGTGACAATATACAGCCTTGATGGACTCCTTTTTCTATTTGGAACCAGTTTGTTGTTCCATGTCCAGTTCTAACTGTTGCTTCCTGACCTGCATATAGGTTTCTCAAGAGGCAGGTCAGGTGGTCTGGGATTCCCATCTCTTTCAGAATTTTCCAGTTTATTGTGATCCACACAGTCAAAGGCTTTGGCATAGTCAATAAGGCAGAAATAGATGTTTTTCTGGAACTCTCTTGCTTTTTCCATGATCCAGCGGATGTTGGCAATTTGACCTCTGGTTCCTCTGCCTTTTCTAAAACCAGCTTGAACATCTGGAAGTTCATGGTTCATGCACTGCTGAAGCTTGGCTTGGAGAACTTTGAGCATTACTTTACTAGCGTGTGAAATGAGTGCAATTGTGTGGTAGTTTGAGCATTCTCTGGCATTGCCTCTCTTTGGGATTGAAATGAAAACTGACCTTTTCCAGTCCTGTGGCCAGTGCTAAGTTTTCCAAATTTGCTGGCATATTGAGTGCAGCACTTTCACAGCATCATCTTTCAGGATTTGAAATAGCTCTACTGGAATTCCATCACCTCCACTAGCTTTGTTCATAGTGATGTTTTCTAAGGCCCACTTGACTTCACATTCCAGGATGTCTAGCCTTGTCTAACTCAATGAAACTATGAGCCATGTCGTGTAGGGCTACCCAAGACGGACAGGTCATGGTGGAGCGTTCTGACAAAACGTGGTTTGTTGGAGAAGAGAATGGCAAACCACTTCAGTATTCTTGCCTTGAGAACCCCATGAACAGTTTGAAAAGACAAAAAGATAGGACACTGAAAGATGAATTCCCGAAGTCGGTAGGTGCCCAATCTCTACTGGAAATCACGGGAAAAATAACTCCAGAAAGAATGAAGAGATGAAGCCAAATCAAAAACAGCATCCAGTGGTGGATATGACTGGTGATAGAAGTCAAGTCCGATGCTGTAAAGAGCAATATTGCATAGGAACCTGGAATGTCAGGTCCATGAATCAAGGCAAATTGGAAGTGGTCAAACAGGAGATGGTAAGAGTGAACATCGACATTTTAGGAGTCGGCGAATGGACTGGAATGGGTGAATTTAACTCAGATGACCATTATATCTACTACTTGCTGGGAGCCGCCACAGGAGATCCCACCCGTGACAGGGTCATGTGGAAGAGAACTGTTAAGCAAGGCTTCAGGACTCGAGGGGCTCCCTAGGCTTTCTCGAGCACCTACCCCAGAACCAGAATCTGTCTGTTTTACTGTTTCATGACTTTCACCAACTCCTCTGACATTAACAGCGGGCTAACCCTGACCATCTTTCTCTGGAGAAAATCAACTTAGGGCTATAGCTAATAAGTCTCCTGGACATGAGAGGAATATTTCAAATCAAACCCCCTCTGTTAGCATTCTAGCTTGCTCCGCAGGTATATCCAGACTCTTACAGCTACGCATGTGATTATTTACAGCCTCCCAACTGTGAGAGGCATGGAAAGCCTTAAACATAGAGCCTTTGAAAGAGTTAAAAGTTATTAGAGTAGTGCTAGTGCTGGTGTAGGATTTCATTATTGGGCCAATGCTTGTTGCTAAGTTCCCATATCTCTTATCCACTGTGCACCTGGGAATGCATTAGTTAACATAGTGAGAATGCAAGAAAAACAAGTGTAGCCTTGAATTTAACCGTATCAGACTTTTGAGCTAATTGGTTCTTTCTTGTAACTCACTGTACCTTTGCTCTGTGAAAAACGTTCTCTGTTTGGCATTTTCTGAGGCTAACATAGATTAGAAATATAAAGAAAAAATACTTTGAGGGAAAATAAGTTTTCTGGTTGAGCAGCCTTTATCAAAAGAGGGTCATAAAATGTTCACAGGCCTCCAAGGCCAGAAGATACTGTACACAACATCATTCGTGGGAAAGGTTTGCAGAAAAATCCTGGTTTCAATAAGGGCAAAACTGCTGGAATGTTGGGCTGACTCTGTATGACCTTACGTCTTTAATTTCCCTCTATGTATGAAAAAGTATATAAGTACCTTTTGAAAATAAAGCTATGGATCTCGCTGATCAAAGCAGCTTGGTCTCCTCATGTCAATCATTTTCCTCCTCTTACTCTCTTTCAGGCTAGTTCCCATCTGGAGTACAGAGGTCTGCCGTGTATACTTATTTGCCTGGGTTTCTAAGACCTGAACGGGAAGGCGCCCTGCGCCTTCACTCCCTCGGGAGACCGGGAGGGCACCTATGGCCTTACGTAGACAGTGCAAGTCTCTTGCCTTGAGACTTTATTGATTTTCTGTATAAACCAAGGAATATCAGCCTCTTTTCTTCTCTCCTCTATTTTCTTATCTATAACATTCTTTCCTTATCTTTCTCTAAATCAATCGCCGATGCCGTTTCTCCTTCGGGTTTCCCTGGATCGTGCGGGGGCTGGACCCTGGCAACTACTGTGGGCAAGAATCCCTTAGAAGAAATGAGATAGCCATCAAAGTCAACAAGAGGCCAAAATGCAGTATTTGGAAGCAATCTCAAAAACGACAGAATGATCTTTGTTCGTTTCCAAGGCAAACCATTCAATATCACGGTAATCCAAGTCTATGCCTCAACCAGTAATGCTGAAGCAGAACAGTTCTATGAAGACCTACAAGACCTTTTAGAATTAATCCAAAAAAGATGTCTTTTTCATTATAGGAGACTGGAATGCAAGAGTAGGAAGTCAAGAAATACCTGGAGTAACAGCAAATTTGGCCTTGGAGTACAGAATGAAGCAGGGCAAAGGCTAATAGTTTTGCCAAGAGAACACACTGGTCATAGCAAACACCCTTTTCCAACAACACAAGAGAAGACTCTACACATGGACATCACCAGATGGTCAATACTGAAATCAGATTGATTATATTCTTTGCAGCCAAAGATGGAGAAGCTCTATACAGTCAGCAAAAACAAGACCGGGAGCTGACTATGACTCAGATCATGAACTTCTTATTGCCAAATTCAGACTTAAATTGAAGAAAGTAGGGAAAACCACTAGACCATTCAGGTATGACCTAAATCAAATCGCTTACCATTATACAGTGGAAGTGACAAATAGATTCAAGGGCCTAGATCTGATAGATAGAATGCCTGAAAAACTATGGATGGAGGTTCGTGACACTGTACAGGAGGCAGTGATCAAGACCATCCCCAAGAAAAAGAAATGCAAAAAGGCAAAATGGTTGTCTGAGGAGGCCTTACAAATAACTGAAAAGAAGAGAAGCTAAAGGCAAAGGAGAAAAGGAAAGATATAAGCATCTGGATGCAGAGTTCCAAAGAATAGCAAGGAGAGATAAGAAAGCCTTCCTCAGTGATCAATGCAAAGAAATAGAGGAAAACAACAGAATGGGAAAGACTAGAGATCTCTTCAAGAAAATTAGAGCTAGCAAGGCAACATGTCATGCAAAGATAGGCACAATAAAGGACAGAAATGGTATGGCCCTAACAGAAGTAGAAGATATTAAGAAGAGGTGGCAAGAATACACAGGAGAACTGTACAAGAAAGATCTTCATGACCCAGATAATCACGATGGTATGCTCACTCACCTAGAGACAGACATTCTGGAATGCAAAGTCAGGTGAGCTTTAGGAAGCATCACTACGAACAAAGCTAATAGAGGTGATGAAATTCCAGTTGAGCTATTTCAAATCCTAAAAGATGATGCTGTTTAAATGCTACACTCAATATGCCAGCAAATTTGGAAAACTCAGCAGTGGCCACAGGACTGGAAAAGGTCAGTTTTCATTTCAATCCCAAAGAAAGGTATTGCCAAAGAATGTTCAAACTACCACACAATTGCACACATCTCACACGCTAGCAAAGTAATGCTCAAAATTCTCCAAGCCAGGCTTCAGCAGTACGTGAACCATGAAATTTCAGATGTTCAAGCTGGATTTAGAAAAGGCAGAGGAACCAGAGATCAAATTGCCAACATCCACTGGATCATTGAAAGAGCAAGAGTTCATAAAAACATCTATTTCTGCTTTATTGACTATGCCAAAGCCTTTGACTGTGTGGATCACAATAAACTGTGGAAAATTCTGAAAGAGATGGGAATACCAGATCACCTGACCTGCATCTTGAGAAATCTGTATGTAGGTCAGGAAGCAACAGTTAGAACTGGACATGGAATAACAGACTGGTTCCAAATAGGGAAAGGAGTACATCAAGGCTGTATATTGTTATCCTGCTTATTTAACATATATGCAGAGTACATATGAGAAATGCTGGACTGGATGAAGCACAAGCTGGAATCAAGATTGCCGGGAGAAATATCAATAACCTCAGATATGCAGATGACACCACCTTTATGGCAGAAAGTAAAGAACCAAAGAGCTCCTTGGTGATAGAGAAGAGTGAAAAAGTTGGCTTAAAACTCAACATTCAGAAAACTAAGATCATGACATGTGGTCATCACTTCATGGCAAATAGATGAGGAAACAGTGGAAACAGTGACAGACTGTTGTTTGGGGCTCCAAAATCACTGCAGGTGGTGACTGCAGCCATGAAAGTAAATGCTTACTCCTTGCAAGAAAAGTTGACCAACCTAGACAGCATATTAAAAAGCAGAGACATTTCTTTGCCAACAAAGGTCCGTCTAGTCCAGGCTATGGTTTTTCCAGTAGTCATGTATGGATGTGAAACTTGGACTATAAAGAAAGCTGAGCACCAAGGAATTGAACTGTGGTGTTGAAGACTCTATTTAGAGTCCCTTGGACAGCAAGGAGATCCAACCAGTCCATCATTGGAAGGACTGATGCTGAAGCTGAAACGCCATACTTTGGCCACCTGATGTGAAGAACTGACTCATTGGAAAAGATCCTGATGCTGGGAAAGATTGAAGGCAGGAGAAGGGGATGACAGAGGATAAGATGGTTGGATGGCATTATCAACTCAATGGACGAGTTTGAGTAAAGTCTGGTAGCTGGTGATGGACAGGGAAGCCTGGTGTGCTGCAGTCCATGGGGTCACAGAGTCAGACACGACTGAGCAACTGAACTGAACTGAACGTGTAATCCTTGTATCTAGATAAGCAGTCTTTACACACCAGTCCATGAATAGGCTTTTAGGCATGGTTCATAAACATCCTGAAATTATATGCAGATTGGTTCCCTACATGATGATGTTCTTGCGTGCTCAACGTGCAACTCTTTGCAACTTTATGGACCGTAGCCTGCCAGGCTCCTCTGTTCATCGGATTTTTCCAGACAAGTATACTGGAGTGGGTTGCCATTTCCTTCTCCAAGGGATCTTTCCAACCCAGGGACAGAGTCCACATCTCCAGCATTGCAGGTGAATTCTTTACTGCTGAGCCACTAGGGACGACATGGATCAAGATGTGGTGTACACACACACACACACACCCATGGAATATTACTCAGTCATAAAAAGGATCGAACTGATGCCATGTGCAGCAACATGGATGGACCTAGAAATTATCGTACTGAGGTAAGCCAGCTAAAGACAAATATGATATTGCTTATATATGGAATCTAAAAAAATGATACAAATTAACTTCTTACAAAACAGAAATAGACTCACAGACATAGGAAACAAACAAGGGTTAGGAAGGGGAAATGTGGGGTTGGGGCATAAATTAGGAGTTTGTGATTAACATATACACAGCACTACTATATACAAAATAACCAACTAAGGACTTACTGTATAGCACAGGGAACTATACATACATTTAAAAAGCATTCTTGATAGATTACATAAAAGGACAATTTTTTTTAAAGCATTTATTGATCTGATTGCTCCCAGAGGTGGAAATACTCTACAACTCAGAAATCATATTAGTGTTTAGTACCAAGAAACTGTAAGAAAACACTTCAATTAAAACCCAACATTTCTATAGCTTTGCTTTCTTCATGGCTCTACAAGACTTCCTCACTGGCCACCAAGAATGTTCCCACCTCTTGATTCTGCATGAATGTATGCAAACTTTCTTTGCACTTTCAAGTGTGGACTAAAACATATAACCACACCCTGAAAGCAGACAGTTATTTTATTTGGTGGGAATGTTTCGGACTCCCAGCCCAGGAGACAGCATCTCAATAGCTCTCAGACAACTGCTCCCAAGAGGCAGGAGGGAAAGTCAGGCTATACACAAGTTTGCAACAAAAGGAGCAGGCAAGTCTGAACATCAAAGACCAGGTATCACTGAATTCACTCCTTTCATAAGCACCTCAGCCATCTGGAACCAATCCTGTTTCCTCATTCACTTTGTTTCTTATACTTCTTGTTTATTAATAACGCAGGAGATGTTTTCATTTCACACATTTCGTGTCCAACTCTCTGCTATTCCCCTAGAATTCTCCAGGCCAGAATACTGGAGCGGGTAGCCTTTCCCTTCTCCAGAGGATGTTCCCAACCCAGGGACGGAAGCCTGGTCTCCAGCATTGCAGGCAGATTCTTTAAAAGCTGAGTCACCAGGAAAGGCCAAGAATAGTGGAGTGGGTAGCCTATCCCTTCTCTAGGGGATCTTCCCAACTCGCGAATCCAACTGGGGTCTCCCTCATTGCAGGCAGATTCTTTACCAGCTGAGCTACCAAAGAAGCCGGTATTTCACACAAGTAAATCATAAACCCTGCCTGGAGGAAAAAAAAAGGTTAAGAACCATGGTTCTAAGAACGTTCCTTTTCTGAAGCAATTTTTGCTGATTAGTAACGGATCTAATTCCCATAGCGACCTATTAACTGTAAGGCAAGGAGCGTTTAAATTGCTTTGTACAGATTTATTCATTCTCTCACAGCTCTGTTTGGAGAAGGTAATGACAACCCACTCCACTATTCTCGCTTGGAGAATCCCAGGGACAGAGGAGCTTGGTGCGCTGTCGTCTCTGGGGTCTGTTGGTAAAGTATCCGCCTGCAATGCAGGAGACCCATTTCGATTTCTGGGTCGGGAAGATCCGCTGGAGAAGGGATAGGCTACCCACTCCAGTATTCTTGGGCTTCCCTTGTGGCTCAGCTGGTAAAGAATCCGCCTGCAATGCAGGAGACCTGGGTTCGATCCCTGGCTTGGGAAGATCTACTGGAGACGGGAAAGGCTACCCACTCCAGTATTCTGGCCTGGAGGATTCCATGGACTCTATCGTCCATGGGGTCGCAAAGAGTTGGATACGACTGAGCGACTTTCACTTCATTACTGTACATGGTACCGCACTACTCAAGCAAAAGCATATGAATACACCTCTTGACCCTGGACAGTCGTATCTGTCCCACAGTTTAAAAAAACGCGTTTGCAGACGTCATCTTCGTTGATACCGACTAGCGGTGCAAAACGGCAAGTCCCTTCGCCTCTGTGGCACCCACCGCGGAAAGGAAATGCAAGCTGGCCGCGGAACAGAGGACGTCCGCTTCTCTCGTCCATGCCCGCGACCTTCCCTCCCGGGCTCCGCGAGTCCCAGACCTTCCGAGCATCCGCGGCCGGCGCGACGCAGGCACGTGGGGCAGCTCTCGTCCACGGCTGAGGCACCGAGCTCCTGAAGCGACGCTACGCGAGTTCACTCAAGCCTCCGGGGGACACGACCGCTCCCCTCTCCGAGCTCCAGCATCCCACCCGGACACCACGAGCACCCGCCACGCTCCCCTACAGCCTCCGCTCTCCCACGCGCCTCCGGAACCCCGGCCGCGCCCACAACCAGCAGCCAACCGCGCGCGATCGCGTCCAACGCGGACGGCGCCCACACGCGGCCGACGCGCACAAGCCCCGCCCCCCGGCGCGGACTTCCTGCCGGAGCCAGAGGGCGGGTTGTGCGCTTGCGCGCGCGCATGCGAAAGACGGGGAACGCGCCTTCGGCGACGGTTTTTTCCAAAGCAGTTGGGCGCATGCGCTGCGAGAGGCCCGGCCGCTGCCGTGGGTAGTGCTGCCAACCGAGGCTCCGGCGCGCTTGCGCAGTAGCTGGACGCGGGCGTTTTTTTCCTCCCTTTTTTTTTCGAATTGATCGTGAGGGCTCGATTCGAGTTACAAAATGGCGCCCTGAGGTGTGTGGGGCCCTGTTCTCTCAGCCGTCTCCTGCTGAACGGACGGCTTACCTCCCCTCACTGCTCAACGCAGAGAAACGAGAGGCCCCCAACCCCGAAGGACATGCTGTTTGAGACTCAGGGGTTGCCGATCACCGAATCCTTCGAGGCTCTCAGCACACCAGAAACGACCGCGCGCCGCTTCAGACCCGAGTGCCGCGGCCGCGACCTCGCACCTGCTCGCCGCTGCGCACCCCGGCTTCGCCGCGCCCGCAACCCAGCGAGGGCCGCCGCAGCCACCGGAGAGGTGAGGGGCGGGCGCCGGGTCTGAGAGAAGGAAGCCGGGCTCCGGGTGCCGGACCCGGGCCTGAAACGAGGAGCCCGAGGAGGGTGGAGCGCGGTGCGGGGCGCCGGCTGGGGACGCGGCGCTTGAGGGAGCGGAGGAGGGTGGGGCGCGGTGTCGGCCGCGACGCAACCCGGCGGGGTGTTTGTGAGGCCGGGCTCGGGGCCGGCCTGTCGGGGCCGCGGTGTCCGACTTGGGGAAGGCTGGGCCCGGGCGCGGGGCCCCTGCGGCCCCGGCGGAGGCGGGAGCCGGAGAGGCAAGGGGCCGTCCTGGCTCGGTGTGTTTCCTCGCGCTTCTTTCCGGTGCTCGTCTCGCTCCGCTCCTTCCACCACCCTCCTCCTGTACTGCAGCCACAGGCCACTGATCACTTGACTCCGTTCGATTAAGAAGCAATGTTCGAGGATTCCGTTTTCCCCGAGCGTTTCAGTCTCCGGGGTCCGGCCCCAGGTTCCATTTTTCCTCCGGGGATCACGCTGTCAAGTATGTTCCAATCTGTTCCCGTCTTAGAGTAGACCGACGTGGACCGAAGTCACCCCAAGGTGGGGGCAGCCCGCGGTGGCAGAGATCACAGAATTCCCTGAGCAGGCACGCATAAAGTTTCCCCAATTACCGAAAGTTTTCGACTTTCCTGTCCCGAGGTATGCCTCATACCCAGTAATCATTTCATGATTTGGTGCCTCCTAAACCACAAGCCCACATTTTTTTTTTTACGTTTTTAGATCTTAACACTGAAAGACTGGAGGTGCCAGGCTTTGTTCTAAGTACGTTACCGGCACTTTTTCCCTTTTTCAAAGAAATGTGATTGTCTGAAGTACCATGCTTTGAAATAAAACATGGATTTGGTAAAGTCTTGTTTAGAGCCCGGTTCATAATTCAAGTTAATTTTGTTTTTCCACACTACAACCTTTAAGTTAGGGAGGGAAGGTATTTTAGAGCCTTTGTTTCTGACAGAGCTTTTCTCTTTGATAAGATATATTGAGTCCTACCTCGGTTCCAGCCACTCCTCTAAGCTAAGCTTTTTGTTTATAAATTTCACAGCACCTCCCTGTTGTGAAGTAAAGAAATGGAGGCACAAAAATGAAATAATTTGCCCAAGGTCTTCAACAACAACATGGCAAAACTGGATGCTAACATTTTGTAGTATTTTTCTCAGTTTTGCAGTGTCCCAGATCTCTGATTCTAGATCGTCTGTCGTGAAGGGGGGCGGGTTTTGAGATACCTGAGTGAGTGAAACAAAGATACCTGTCCTCTGGTTGTTCTTTGATTAGATAAAAATGGAGATTGGATAAATATGTAATAGGAAATGAATTGGCTGTATTAATTTAGGTTGTTTGACTATGCCAGTTGTCTTCAGTTGTGGCTGTGGGTTAGGTGTTACAACTTTAACACTTAAAAAGTTTTTGCACTTTCAGCTCCACTCCTTTTTCCCTGTTAATAACTAGTTAGGTTATCAAGTTAATAGCAAAAATAGACTGTTTATGTTTCTCCCCTCTTCTGCCCTCTGGTGGAGGTGTTAGTTACTGAATGGGAAAATGGCCCAAAAGAACCCACACAGAGGCCTGGCCTCTGAACAGTTAAAGTTTACTAAGAATTTATGCGGAAGGGTACCTTGTTTGTTTTCTGGATGACAAGATTAATAGCAAAACTTGACCGAGTGTTTGGAATGGAGGCATTAAAAAAGATTTGCAAGTAATGACAAAATTATGTTAATTCTCACTTACGTTTTAGAATCTGGGACTTTAAAGCCATTTATTCTGTAATCAGAAAAAAGCACTTGGTAAAAGAAAAATTCAGAGATTATTAGGAGATTATTAAAAGCTGAAAATTGCTATGTGATTATCCTACCAGGGGATAGGATTTTGGAGGACTTTGGAATGCTGGCATTTGAATTTTATTTTACAGATCTTACTGTGCCCCATGGGTGATGTGTCAGTTTGTATCTTAATGACCAGGAGCTTCTAGAAACTTCTCTGGTGGTTGTGGTCTTGAGGGCAAATAAGAGTGGGGAGGGACTAGGAAGGAAGCTAGGCTGGTTTTCAAGAACCCTGGCTAGTGTTCCAGGCTAGTCAGTAAATCTCTGGGCAAGGTAAGGAGTTTTTTGGCCCATTTAATTGATGTTAGGGAAGAGCCAAGCACAACACTCACAGTGGAGCTCTCCATTGATTGTTTCAGATTTTAATAGCAACAGATACACATCTTAGGATCAGAAAATAAACTGGAAATTTTAAGGTGTGAATACATGGAGTCGGACACAGCTTAGCGACTAAACAACAACAAGCCTTGAATAGAAGTTGAGCTGATGGCTTCTTTTTCTTTTTTGGGGATTTTTTTGTTTGTTTTAAATTTATTTTTTAATTGGATGCCAATTGCTTTACAATGTTATGTTGGTTTCTGCTGCTCGTGGCTTGTTATTGAAGAATTAAGAATTCTAAGAATGTTAACACAGTCATGTTAATCATATTTTGAACTGTCTTCAACATATGTTGGGATTATGTCACAATAAACCCATGGTAAGTTGAAAGTACTGTAAGTCGAAAATGCATTTAGTACATCAAACCTACTGAAGATCATAGCCCAGCCTACCTTAAAAGTGCTCAGACATTAGCCAACTGTTGGGCAGAATCAACTGACACAAAGACTGTTTTATAGTAATGTTGAGTATCTCATAATTTTTTGAATACTATACTGAAAATGAAAATCAGAATAGTTATATGGGTACAGAATGGTTGTAAGTGCATCCGTGGTGTGGTGGCTTGGCTAGCTGGCTGGGAGCTGTGGCTTGTTGCCACTGCCCGGGGTCACAGGAAAATGTCCTATGTTGCTGGCCTGAGAAAAAGGAAAAATCTAAAGGAAGGGTTCTACCTAGCGAGTGTTGCTTTTCCGCCATCATAAACTTGAAAACTTGCAAGATGAGCCCTTGAAGTCAGGGACCATCTGTACTCTTGTAGTGAAAATAATAGCTCGTTCACATTCTTAACTAAGGTCAAACTTTACTAAATATCCTTAAGAGAATTTTAAATATTAAAAATATCTGGCCTATAGCCAGGCTATGTATGAATGTAATTTGCATGGAGTTAAGTTAATTGAGCATTTGTTGTTTATTGTGCAGTTCTGTAGATTTCTGATTTTTAAAAAGCAGTGTATGATCAGCATTTTTTTTCAAATGGAGTTTTATTGTTTTTCACTGTGCCTTAGAAGGCCTCGCTGCCTTCTCCTGTAATTTTTGTTGGATTTGTGACACTGGGAGCCTAACATTGTTATACTGTTCTCTTTAAAGAAGTACCTACTGGTATCAGGAATATCTCATTTCATGCTAAAGTAAATTTTGAAAATTTGTTGTAAGAGTTAAATCATGTTTTAGAAAAGCAGACTTATTACTGGGTGCATTGGTGGCTCATTGGTAAAGAACCCGCTTGCCAGTGCAGGAGACGTGGGTTTAATCCCTAGACTGGGGAGATCCCCTAGAGAAGGAAATGGCAACCGTCTCCTGTATTCTTGCCTGGGAAATCCTAAGGACAGAGGAGCCTGGCAGGCTATTGTTCAAAAGATTGCAAAGAGTTGGACATGACTGAGCGACTTAACAACAACAAAAGCTTACTACTTCTAATCTTTTTACCTTTAGGTTCAAAAAAATGGCCAAAAGAATCGCCGAGAAGGAATTGACAGATAGGAATTGGGATCAAGAAGATGAAGCAGAAGAGGTAAAAAGTGCTTTCCCTAAGAATGATTTCCTGCTACTTCCAAATTTAAATTTGTTTTGTGATTCCTCATGAAGACTCTGTCGTAAAAATAAAAGGCCTTTTCAAGAGCATCCTGATGTTGAAGCTGAAACTCCAGTACTTAGGCCACCTGATGCGAAGAGCTGACTCATTGGAAAAGACCCTGATGCTGGGAAGGATTGGGGGCAGGAGGAGAAGGGGACGACAGAGGATGAGATGGTTGGATGGCAACACTGACTCAATGGACATGGGTTTGGGTGGACTCCTGGAGTTGGTGACGAACAGGGAGGCCTGGTGTGCTGCGATTCATGGGGTCGCTGAGTCAGACATGCCTGAGCGACTGAACGGAACTGAACTGGAAATAATACGGTTTCTTATGATCTGTGCTTAGTATAGAAATTGAAGGGTGTGCTTTTCGATTAGCAACTATTCTTTCAACACTCTACTCCTTTGTAGAATCACCTTCCTCCTGAATTTCATAGAGCATTTCGTTGCGCACACTCAGCCCATGGTTTTAGTCCAGATTGAAGGCTGAGTAAATAATCTAGTTGTAAAGTGAATTTGAAAAGTGTTTTACCACCAGTGTCTTAGTTTGCCATACTCACAGTTTTAGATTTTAGAAGATTGAGGTTGCCTCCCTTACTGTACTGCTTCTGGGAGTCCTGTTTTATTTCATATTAAAGATCTGAGACACTCTCCACCCCCAGCTGGGTTAACAGGAATAGAATTTAGATGGCCTAGTTTCTTTCCTAACAAAAATGGTCTTCCCTGAGGAAACCTTTTAATTTTTCTCTTAAAAAGAATAAAACACAGCTGCATTTCTGAAATGCCTCATCAGCAGTTTGATTTTCCCAGGCCAGTTCACTGACCAAGCCTGAACCAAGTTAGCCTTTCAAGTTAAAAGAAGTGTGCTAAGTTAAAAAATATACATATAGTTTGCAAAAGCATTTCCAAGATAATTCTTAGACTGCTGTTTTCTTTCTTTCTTAATCTGTTTTCTAGTACTAATATTTTTCCTTTACAAATATGTGTACTAATATTTTTAGGGAAACCAAAACACAAGTATGGGCTTATAAAGAAGTGTTTTTAACAATTCTGACTGACTTGGTACTTTTTAAGCACGTCTTTGGTAACTAAGTTTTTTCCATGTTTTAGGCTATAGTCACGTTCCAGGCCTACCACATAATGATTTGTTTTGACATTAAAATATTTCAGAAATGAAAGAACTTCCATTTGGATAGATTCTAATGAAATGTGGGTGGAAGGACATTACATTTGAGTCAGGTGTAGTCAGATGATCCCTTCTGTGGGTTCAGAGATTCCAAAGTTTATCTGAAATAAGTATAGAAGAGAACTTTTTACAGCAAGTATTTTATGCCATTCCTCTAAGGTAAAAGAAGGGGTGAAGTAAAGCCAAAGATTTTCAGCAAATTTCCAACGGGTCACTTAGAGTCCCAGGTCCCTCAGAGGTCTTCTGGATCATGGGCAAATGGGCAGAGCTGTTCTTTAAAATAATGTGTGTTATGAACTTAATTTTTGAAAACTATAGTAGTAAGATGCTAGCTCTGACATCTGGGTAATGTCTTTGAATATATTTGAAGAATTGATCATGAACAGTTTTGTGCCAAGGTTTTGATGGTCTTAGTCTTCTTAGAAAGTTGATGTATGCACTCTTCTCTCTGAATTGTGATTCCAAGTCTGGATTTGTAGTTTCTGAAACATTTCTGATTCACCTGACTAGCAATGAAATTCATAAGACAGATAAGAGACATAAACTTTAGTTTAATATATGCTCTCCATAATTTGTGTTACCAGTATTAACAGTACTTAAAACCCAGATGATATATCAGTTTGTCTTGGTCTAGCTTTTTAAAAGTTCAGCATTTTACCTTCTTTTTGCCCTTTTCTTATTGCTGTTTAATTTGTGCACTCCTGCAGGTGGGAACGTTTTCGGTGGCCAGTGAGGAAGTCTTGAAGAATAGAGCCATAAAGAAAGCAAAGCGTAGAAATGTTGGATTCGAAGTGAGTGTTTCCTGGTTCTAAACACTAATTTTATTTCTGAGTTGTAGAGTATTTCCACCTCTGGGAGCAATCAGATCAATAAATGCTTTTTTTAAAAATAACATTTATGTAATCTATCAATTATGCCTTTTAAAAATGTACAATGGTTTATCATTGGAGAAGGAAATGGCAACCCATTCCAGTATTCTTGCCTGGAGATTCCCATGGACAGGGGAGCCTGATGGGCTACAGTCCACGGGGTCACAGAGAGTCAGTGAGACAGCACACAGCACACCATTGCCATCGCTATTCACTCGTTTATCAGGGAGCATTTAGGGCGCTTCCCCGTGTTGACTATTGTACATAGTGCTGCGGTGAATTTTGGGGTGCGTGTATCTTTGAATTCTAGTTTTGTTTGGATAAATACCCAGGAGTGGGATTGCTAAACTGTATGGTAGTTCTATTTTTTTTTTTTTAATGAAAATTCATACTTTCCTCCTTTAGTGGCTGTACCCGTTTACATTCCTGCCAGCAGTGTAGGAAGGCACGTTTTTCTCCATGTCTTCTCCAGCATTTATTAATTGTAGACTTTTTGATGGTAGCCATTCTGACCTGTGTGAAGTGATACCTCATTGTAGTTTTGATTTGTGTTTCTGTAATAATTAGTGATGTTGGACTTTTTTTTTACATGCCTGTTGATCATCTGTATATCTTCTTTGGGGCAATGTCTATTTAGACCTTTTGTCCATTTTTTGATTGAGTTGTTAATAAATGCTTTTTAAAATGCTTAGTTCACTTGTGCACAAGCTTGGTGAAGACCATGGGAGATGTAAAAGAGAATAAATGGCACCTGTGCCTTACAAGGAGCTTATCCAGTTGAGAAATTAGAGATAGATGTAGACAAATTCAAGCTGTGCTCTAGTATGAAGTGGAAAAGTGAATATAGTAATTGGAAAGCAAGGGAAGTGGGGGTCGGGAAGAAGACAGGAAAATGTAAGATATTCTGAGTCTTCTCTGCTTCCTAGGATTGGGGTGTGGGTGGGTACTACCTTTGAGACCAGCAGAAGCGTTTCCCGTTTGGTGTTCCTGCTAGTGTGTGTTGGCGTTCAGTTGCTCAGTTGTGTCCGACTCTGCGACCCATGGACTGCAGCCCACCAGGCTCCCCTCTCCTTCCCCATCCTTCCGAGCTTGCTCAACTCATGTCCATTGGGTCGGGGGTACCATCCAGTCGTCTCGTGTCATCCCCTTCTCCTCCTGCCTTCAATCTTGCCCAGCATCAGGGTCTTCGCATCAGGTGGACAGAGTATTGGAGCTTCAACGTCAGCATCAGTCCTTCTAATGAATATGCAGTTGACTGGTTTGATCTCCTTGCAGTTCAAGGGACTGTCAAGAGTCTTCTCTAACACCACAGTTCAGAAGCATCAATTCTTTGGCTTTCAGCCTTCTTTATGGTCCAACTCTCACACCCTTACATGATTACTGGAAAAACCATACCTTTGACTAGATGGACCTTTGTTGGCAAAGTAATGTCTCTGCTTTTTAATATGCTGTCTAGGTTTGCCATAGCTGTTTCCTGGCAAAATATTTCATTCTTGTGTTCAAAAAGATAAAATATGAGTTATAATTCATGAACTGAAATCGTGGCTCCATATTCAGCAATCACTCCATGTTTAACAGCTCTTCATCCCAGACCCGTGAGTGCTGTCTTGGTGACCTGGACGTCTCTTGTCAGTCAAGAGAGGCTTGTTTAAACAGCCTGGGTGGCATCCTTGGAATAAACCTGCTCAGCTGCATTTCTGTGGTGGCTTTGTTCAATTTTTCTTTATTCTGAGTTATTTTCTGGCCTAATGTCATTCTTAAGACTGGTGACTGGTTGGATGTAGGTCTTGAGCCAAGTAATATTTGATAGCTCTTTCATGGAGAAGGTGTAGGGGGAAAGGGACTTCATGAGGAAATTACTGATTTTGTTTTAGAAAAGTATTTCAGGGCCTGTGGTGTATCCACATGGAGTTCTCTAGGAAACCATTAGGTATACTGGCTGGGCACTCAGCAGGAGTTGGGAGATGGCTGCAGCTCTGGTAAGTCTCCCGTCCAGGAGTTCGAAGCCATGGGGGCTGCTGGGAAGAGGCCTGAGAGCAGGAACTTGTGGCGAGGACCTGATGCCTGGGAAGATAGGCTTGAGGAGGGCCAGGCCAGCCGTTGCGTGCGAGTGACAGTGACGAGGTAGAGACAGTGCAGAGCATGCTGCCGAGAGCAGCTTTCGAATGTCAGGAAGTGTGCCAGACACCCCCAAAGCACCAGAGTTCTGTACAGTGAACACAGGCTGAAAGCGCCAGAAGTTCGTAGGAAATTGTAAGTAGTGGGTAAAATGCTTTTAGTGAACCTAACTTGATGTTTCTATAACTTCCTTAGGCACTTGGTCTTTGAATAGTATATGGAAAGTCTTTCATTTGGGGTTTAGTTATGTTGAGAATGTGTTTTATTTATAGTTCTGTAGCTGGTGGTGAGTCCATAAATTTATTTGAAATAGTCTTTTTGACCTTCTATATCATAAATAGGTTTTTAAGGATTATTTAACTCTAGATTCCATCTATCCTTCCTATTACATGAAGGCAGTTTCAGCTTGCAAAGCAGTCATTAGGAGTAAAATCCGTGTTCTGTCTCTGCTTGCACTGGCAGTTTCCTTTAATGCTGGTTGCACAAGGGTTGTGGGTACTGTTTAGCCAAGAGAATACTGCCATTTGCTTGCTTATTTGGAAACAAAAAGAGTTACCTAATGTGTGTTCTTTCTTTATTTTTTAGTCTGATGGTGGAGGGGCCTTTAAAGGTTTTAAAGGTTTGGTTGCATCTTCTGGAGGAGGAGGGTTTTCTGGATTTGGTAATGGTGCTGGAGGGAAGCCTCTGGAAGGACTGTCAAACGGAAACAGCATAACTAGTGCCCCTCCCTTCTCCAGCATGAGGACAGCAACTGAGACCAACGCCACCTTCGGTAAGTAGGCTCTTCCCCTGTCTTAACCTGTGTAAGGATAATCTATAAAAAGTAGTTTTGAAAGTTTTTTTGTTGTTGTTTTTTTTTTAACTTTTCTCTGGGTTCTGCAGCTGTAGGAGCAAGAACACAGTAATGATGAAAGGGACAAAAATTAGGGAGCTTTTGGCTAATTACAGAGTGAGTAGAGTACAGGCCAAAATAGCCTGGGTTCTGTTCTGCCAGTTACCAGCTCTGTGTGACCTTGGTAAAGTTCCTTAACCTTTGAGCTTCCAAATCTTCCATCAACTGTGAAATTAATATGACCTCAGAATTGACCTAAGGATCAAAAGAGAAACAGAAGCTCTTAGTGGCCCCTAGGTGAAGGCCTCCCATCCCTCCACCTCATTCGTTATAATGTACCAAGGATTTCCTCTGTGCCACACACCTGCATTCCCAGGCTCGGTTTATTTTGCCCCGGACATGTTGATTGCCTCATCCTGTTTTGAGGAAATTACTCAAGAATCTTGGAATTCGTGACAGAGAATGGGCTTGTGGGTTAGAACCTCTGATTCTTGGAAGTGGTCCTGACTCACTGGATCATACTTAGTGAATTGTTCTAAGAGTGTATACTGTTCATTTAAATTTGGCTAAGTGTTTAGTATGATTAAAATAAGCACTTCTGTTAAGATTTTAACTGCATTAATACATGTTCCTACAACCTTGGGGGTTAAGTTTTATACTAACTATTTTGACAGTTTTAGAGGAAGTGGGCATCCTTTTGAAGGAAAAGATTATTTTAAAATGACAGGTTTAATGCAAGCATGTGAAAAAATATATATATACACATTCATATATATATGTAAAATGTTTGATTTGATTTTTGTAATAACTAGTTTTTGAATACTATATATACGCATACTGAACTGGAACAAAAATGGGATACGATAAAAGGAAATGTGAAGGCAGAGCAGTATGAAAATCTGAATGGCTTAATTAAATCAGCTTCTGAATAAATTCTTAAACATGTAATTTCCTATAGGATCTACTGCTATAAATGGCCCTACCTCCTTGGTCGATAAAAAGATTTCAACTCCTAAAACTAATGGTGACAGTCAGCAGCCTTCCTCCTCTGGTGCTGCTCGCCACGGGAACGCCTATCACAAACAGCTGGCAGCTTTAAACTGCTCCGTTCGGGATTGGATCGTGAAGCACGTGAACACAAACCCGCTCTGCGACCTCACACCTATCTTTAAAGACTATGAGAAATACTTAGCAAGCATCGAACAGCAACACGGGAACAGTGGCAGCAGTAGTTCTGAAAGTGAAGCCAACAAAATATCAGTTGAAGCACAGCCTCCTTCTCTATTTGGTTCAACAAAATTACAACCAGAGTCACCATTTTTGTTTCATGTCAACAAAACGGAGGATATGTCTGAAAAGAAGGTAGAAGCTGTGTCTGAAAAGAGCAAGGACCCATCACTAGGAGCCACAAGTGCCTCGTTTAATTTTGGCAAGAAAATTGAGAGTTCTGTTATGGGCTCGTTAAATTCGGGCCCCTTGACTGGATTTTCATTTTCTTCTGGAAACTCCAGTTTATTTGGCAAAGATACTACCCAGAGTAAACCGGTTTCTTCACCATTTTCCACTAAAACATTGGAGAGCCAAGCAGAAAGTGGCGGCAACGAATGCAAAGGTAAGTGCAGTTGAGTGCCTGAGGCCTGTTTCAGGTTCCTGTGAGCTCTGTGTTCAGTGGGAAAAGCACAGTCTTGTGAGTGAGGTGGGTCTGGATTCACGTCCAGACTCCATCAGTGCCTAGACCTGTGTGTGATCCTGGGCAGGGCTGGTTAACTTCTCTGATTCCTTATTCGTAAAATAGAGTAAGACCTATTTTATAGGATAATTTTAAGGATTACGAATATAAAAATAATACAAAAACATCTGGCACGGGAACTTTGAAAACCCATCAAACACATGCCTTTCCATTAAGAAAAAAATAAACTAACATTTTTTGAAAATTTTTATTTTATTGAAAAAAACTCATCGTAGATGTTCACTGAAATGTTTTAAGAGATTTGCTTATAAATTCACATAGCAAAACAGTACTACAAATAAAATAGGTAGCCTCCATAGACATGAACTTAGACTAGCTCCAGGAGAAGGTGAGGGATGGGAAGGCCTGGTGTGCTTCAGTCTGTGAGGTGGCAAAGAGCTGGCTATGATTTGGGGACTGAAGGACAGCAGCAACAAGACTTCATAACCTTGGGGGACAAATGTCTGGGTTGTAGCCGCCTTACTAGAAGTGTTCGTGGTGTGTCTTGTTAGTGCCGCAAACCAGGCGGTAATCCCAGCCCCTCCGCTCTCTCCGTTGTTCAGTCAGTGCAGTTGTGTCTGAGCCTTCTCCAACACCACAGTTCAAAAGCATCAATTCTTCAGCCCTCAGCTTTCTTTATAGTCCAACTCTCACATCCGTCCTTGACCACTGGAAAAACCATAGCTTTGACTACACGGACCTTTGCTGGCAAAGTAATGTCTTCACTTTTTAATATGCTGTCTAAGTTGGTCATAACTTTTTCCAAGGAGCAAGCATCTTTTTAATTTAATGACTGCAGTCATCGTCTACAGTGATTTTGGAGCCCAAGAAAATAAAGTCTGTCACTATTTCCACTGTTTCCCATCTGTTTGACATGAAGTGTTGAGACCGGATGCCATGATCTTCGTTTTCTGAATGTTGAGCTTTAGGCCAACTTTTTCACTCTCCTCTTTCACTTTCATCAAGAGGTTCTTTAGTTCTACTTCGCTTTCTGCCATAAGGGTGGTGTCATCTGCATAGCTGAGGTTATTGATATTTCTCCCGGCAATCCTGATTCCAGCTTGTGCATCTTCCAGTCCAGCATTTCTCATGATGTACTCTGCGTAGAAGTTAAATAAGCAGGGTGACAATATACAGCTTTGACATACTCCTTGCCCAGTTTGGAACCAGTCTGTTGTTCCATGTCCAGTTCTAACTCTCGCTTCTTGACCTGCATGCAGATTTTTCAGGAGGTAAGGTCGGGTGGTCTGGTATCCCCATCTCTTTAAGAATTTTCCACAGTTTGTTGTGATCCACACAGTCAAAGGATTTGGCATAGTCAGTGGAGCAGAAGTAGATGTTTTTCTGGAACTCTTGCTTTTTCTGTGATCCAACTGAATTTGGCAATTTGATCTCTGGTTCCTCTGCCTTTTCTAAATCCAGCTTGAACATCTCCAAATAGGGGTTGTGTCATTATCCCTCTTCACCCCATGGTGGTCATGAACAAGTAGTGTCTGTATAGAGACTTAAAACCAGTTAAAAGTGCATTCCCCAAGTATTAGCATATTGATCTTTGAAAAGAAAACTGCAGTTGCCAGTGGGCCATAAATACTATGTTTTTCTTCCTGGAGGTAAACTTCCTTCTGTTACTTTGCCCTGCCTTCAGCTATCCTCAGGCAAGAGCCCTCCAGGGCAAAGCGGAGAATAAAGAGCTTCCCTTTGTCCATCTTAAATAAGATGAACAGAGAGAGTGTCACAGTCACAGGGATTCTGCTGTTTGTAGAAAGGATGCTGAATTGGAATAGAGTCTCCATCTCAGCAGGGCACCACTCCATAAAGCACTTATTTCTCACCCTGTGGTTATCACGTGTTATGCATGGAAAGACTTGGAGAACTTGATAAAATAACAAATGCCCTAACTCAGGAGTACCTTCTTAAAATTTAAATCTTGTGACCTGAATTGTTTGAGCAGCAGAATTCTTTTTCTGGTTACTCATCACTGAGTTTTATGCAGTTGCTTTCTCTTTAAGGGGATCGTAATTTGTGTCCACCAGTGACTTACTCTCCCCTATGATTGGGGCACTGGGGTCAAGGTTAGTGCTTTGGGCTCAGACCAGGAGGGCGCCTATCATACCAGCATGTCCACAGGCGTGGCAATGCAGACACGGCTTCAGTTACTTAGACTTGGCTTGGGACTCGTTTCTCTGACAAACATGCCCTGTAAAATGCTTGTTTTCTTCATCTTTGGCCATTGTGCTCTTTGGTTCTTTGGCGTGATGCAGAAATGATCACAGGAATATTTGGGGATGAAATTTCATGTGCTAGAAGCCTATCTAAGATTTTTCTTTTTGTGGTTAACCTGAGTATAAGTGAGTGTTGACTTTTTCTGTGTAACTTTGCCTGCACTCTGCATACAAGCACGGACACTTTTGTTCTAAGACTTTCTACAAAAATCCAGCAAGTACCTCCTCACCTTGACCCCCCCACACACAGTTAGATTGTGCTTTCAGTTTCTGTATCCGCTTACATGTAATTTTAAGGTTCAGGTGAGGGGCGGGGAGGGGGGCAAACTTCTTTTATCACATTTTCAGGCTCTTGATCTGAATCTTATTGGTGGTGTTTTTACAAAAGGTGGAGATGAAGAAGAGAATGACGAGCCACCAAAAGTAGTAGTTACTGAAGTAAAAGAAGACGATGCTTTTTACTCCAAAAAGTAAGTAAGAGTCACGGCAACCCGCTTGATGAATTTATTTTCAGAGACGTGGAAACAGGCTTCTGGCTGGAGCGCATGGGCAACATCATTCCTGCAGAGTTTACCAGGCACCCCTCCTGGGGTCAGGCTGTGCCTGCTCCCAGAATTGGGACAAGGAAGAATTCTGGGCCTGTTTATTTAAAAATAATATGATCTTTAAATTTCCTGCTGGGCGAAGCCTGCTCTTTTATGCTAGTTTAGCTCTTTCAGCTTTTCAGGTGCTTTAGAAACTCTTTTCTTGTCCTCATCTCTTACCTCATCGCTCTCTCCCTTTTCCTCCTTCCCTTCTTCCCTTCCTTTCCCTGCAGAGATAGTCATCTAAGTCAGTGATTCTAGATTTGGCCTTACTTTACTCCATCTTCCCTCAGGGATGCAAGCTGGTTTGGCGTTTGGGGGGATTTTGTTTAATGAGAGTTGCTGCTTTCAGAAAAAGGCTGAAGGGAAATTTTTGGTTATCTCTCAGTGAAATGAAATTAGTGCTTTTTAACAAAGATTTTACTGAAAAACATTTGTGCCCTTAAAGCGTCCCTTGGATATGTTTTTCTAATACAAAAATTTCAGACTTTTTTTTTTTTTTTTTAATTTCAGACTTAGTAAGTCAGCAGTTTTCATAGTATAAATCACCAAATCCCATTGGATTTCAAATGTTTATTTTTGAGAACTTTTAAAAAGAGATCAATTCCTTTTGCCTGTTTTAAAATAATTACACTGATGGTGGAAGGGAATGACCCTGACTAAGGGCACTTTTTGCTTGTTTTGAATGAGGTTTTTTTTGGTTTTTGTTTTGCCACTCCTCAAGGCTTGTGGGATCTTAATTTCCTGACCAGGGATTGAACTCTGGCCCCAGCAGTGGAAGTGCCGAGTCCTAACCACTGGACCACAGAGACTCTAACCCGAGGTTTTTTTCTAATCATAGTGAATCAAAGGAACAGGCAGTGGTTTTGACTTGTTTAATAATGACTGATGGAGAAGGAAGAGTCCTGAAGAAAATTCAAAAATAAGAAATAGGAAAAAGGTGAGGGGGAGGGGCAGAGTGTTTGTCCTGTATGTTCCTGTTCTTTAAGCACCAGGGGCAGCTCTTGAGCTCAGGACCAATACATCTGGGAGCTGTAAGGTGCTTGGCAGTGATTTTTGCCTGACCTGAGAAAGGATAGTTTCAGAAACCATTGTGAAGAATTGTATCAGGCCTGCTGTGTAATAGTGAGAAAAAAGGAGGGACTGTAGACTGTCTCATTGGATTCTCTTACCTGCCTTGTGTGCAGACCTGATTTGGGTCAACAGAAGACTCTTCCAAGCTCCCTCTGCTATATTTACTAACTGGCTTCCACACAAGCATGAGCAGGGGCTGTTGGAAAATCGTGTGGCTTTCGTGACATGTCACTGAGTGATCATATCGATTATTTTTCTCCTTAGGTGTAAACTATTTTACAAGAAAGAAAATGAATTTAAAGAGAAGGGTGTGGGCACTCTGCATTTAAAACCTACAGCGAATCAGAAGACACAGCTGTTAGTGCGGGCAGACACCAATTTAGGTGAGTACCTTTTTCTTCAGGTGGCACAAAATAATCATAATTACACGGTACATAGAAGCTCTCTTCCTTGCTGATTTTAGTCTTCAAGATTTTCAAGTATGTTGATGTGTTTTTTGGAATAGAATAGAGATTGTTCAGGACAAATTCATCCTATACTGACACATTACTTACAGATTTATTTGAATGCTGGGGTGATAGTGCAGAAGGAAAACTCGATGTATTAGAAAGCTACTGTCAAGGAAGTAACAGAATGTTTTCATTTTCCTTTGTGCTAGAACTGTGACTAAGAAACTGTAGGTAAATTGGACGGTTTAGTTAACTCTCCAGGAGAATTAACCTTGTAAAGAGATCCTTTTTATGTAGCAAAAAATCATTAACTCGTTGTTGTCCACCCTCCAGCTTTACCATTAACAGTCCTCTGAAAGGAAGGGGTAGTGCCTGGGTGGGGGTTCTGAGGGGAAGTGGTCGGGGTTGCCAGGCGACACCAGACTGTGTTCCTGAAACAGACTCCTATGAAGCTCCTTTCTTTCATGTGGGCTCAGCTGACCCGTGGTGCAGTCACAGTGCGCTCACTCTTGCCTGTGAGCATGCTGCCCCCTGTGACAGAGCCATTTCCCAGCTGACCACTCTTCGGGGAGAAGGCCTCGGTGGGGCCGAGTCCACGTCCTGCCAGAGGCCCCGTGCTCCTCTCGGGGACCCCATACTGTCAGGGAACCAGGCCCTTTCTGTGACGTTCCTGTGGCTCCCTGTTAAGTGTGCATTGCATAATTGTTTAATGTTTAGCCTATTAAAGGTGTAGTCTCATGGAAAGTAGTTTATTTTTATGCATTTTTCCCTTTGTTTCAATGCAGGCAACATACTGCTCAACATCCTGATTGCACCCAGCATGCCGTGCACCCGCACAGGGAAGAACAACGTGCTCGTCGTCTGCGTTCCGAACCCGCCGGTCGATGAGAAGAACGCCGCCACCCCCGTCCCCATGTTGATCCGGGTGAAGACAAGCGAGGACGCGGATGAGCTGCACAGACTCCTGCTGGAGAAGAAGGGCGCCTGAGCATGCCCGCCGAGGAGTGGCTGCCAAGCTGCTGCTTCCCCTAGCGCCCCTGAGCTTAGTCAGTTTTCTTCTCTTCTTACTTTGACGTTCTAGGACTTAGAGATAACTTAAAACTTTTGTGGGGAACATTAATATTAAAAGGCCAATAAAACCTTCAATGTTAAGTGTTAAGAAACTGCATTCTCCCTTCTTAAGAACTGTCTAATGTGTAAAATACATTTGAAAGAAAAATTTTGGAAGATTTTTAACATTCATTTATTAAACTAACCACAAGTGATTTCTTAATGGACTGAAATCAGGGTATCGATTAGATTTCCCAAAGGCTTTTCTGACCCAGGGCTTGGGGTCTGCTGCCAGCATCTGTGCAGCCTCACGGCCGCGCGTCCTCTGGTGGGCGTAGCTGGTGTGGGGTGGACTTGCTGCCGCACTGTGGCCGAGGTGCTCCCCTGAGCTTTGTCATGTTACTTTGCAGCTGGAACGTTTGCCTTCAGCAGTGGAATCCTCAGCCGTTTTCATGTGGACGCTGGCCTCTAACCCCACAGGCTGCTTTACTAGGATTCCAGAGCTGCTTTTTCATTTTAAGAGGAAATGAGTAGCTTGTTGTTTGGTTTTGTAGGTTCCTTCATGAGGTGCTCTTACTTCTGTATCCCCCTAGAGACAAGGGATGGGGGGCTTGCCAGGAAAGAGGTTGAAAAGCACAAATTTGGTAGTTTGTAGACCACAGATAGTGGTCACAACCCTTATAGAAAAAAGGGTTAAACCGTACAACAAAAGGGAAAGAATATGCTCTTAGTTAATTGTACCGTGATGAACCCTATGGATCTAAACCCTAAACTTAAGTCATAGGAGCTTTTATTACACATGAGCCATGTGAACTAAGCAGGAAACACGCAATAAGGTAATGGAAGAGGAAGTTGTGTGTGTAAATGTTGCCTTTAACTTTTAGACACCAGTGTATTCTACATTTGATACTGAAATTTCCATTTACTTTTTAATGGTGAGGTGGTCCGTATGTTCATGTGGAAAGGAGCCGTGGCTGCACCCGGGGCGGCCACGTTGCTTCTCCATAGCTTTTGGGTAACTAGCACTAGCGCTCTCTGAAGACTCTGGTCACGCGAACTAGATGTCAGGTTTGATGCTCTCAATGTCCACTTTGATTCCTCACGAGTCATTTAATGCTGGTACCAGACAGGCTCAGGGTCTGTGCCTGAGGGCTCACGCTTGTATATTCTGCTCTTCAGAACATAATGTCTTCTGACTTCAAAAAAAGATAAGTCAAAATTACTGTAGCTAGTACAGTTGCTTTCATTAAAAAAAAATACAATTTTTAGATGTAAAGGGAGCAGGGAAACCATTTTATGATACATTATTGTTTAATACTTGAGGTAAAGTAGTTGGGCCAACACTGATCATGAAATTCTTATACTACTGCATTCTCACCTCTGATTCCATGGGAGACTTTGGCCCATGTGTGACTTTGGGTAGATAACATGCACTATTAGGGAATAATTTGGCTGTATCATGAGGCCTGGGGAGGAAGTGGCAATTGTTGTTTCTTTTACTTTTTAGAAATGAGAAGTTCATGAGTGTTCGCTGTATATGAGTTTTAGTTAAAAGTGGTTGATTACTTAATACTGGCCCTTCCCTTTTCACACTAGGTTTATCCAGCTGTTACAGGGATGGGGAAATTTGGGGATCAAACCTCATCATCACATCCTAGCTTTCACATGCTCCTTGTCCCACCAGAAAGGCTCACAGACTTCTTTATCTGTAGGAACTCTGGTGCATTATTTTGTTTGCCTTTGCATGTGATGTGGAATGTTCACCAAAAATGGCATGAAAGTCATGATTGGATTAACCTTCCCCACCAGCATCCTAAAAAGTTTGTCTTTTTTAATTACTGGGTGTGTGTGGCTTTCTTTTTTTCTAACATTCCCAGCAAATTCTTGCTAAGACTGTACTGTTAAAGTGGAAATTACAGGGGGGACATGTGGTATGTATACCATAAGTCAAAATGTGGTATTGTCTTAAAATCACTCTTGTCCTTTAGGAACTTGCCGGTCTCCACTTTAATTATGTCTGAGTGTAAAAGAGCCTAGTAAGTGTATGTGGATTTCTCTGTAAAATCTTAAGTCCATGTATGTTACTGGGGGAGGGGCGCCTTGGCCCCTGGAGGGCTGGCCTTTTTGTCCCCACTGTTTAACAGCTCAATTCTACCCCTTGGGTTTAGATTTATTTTTTAACAAGTTATTAGAAATTAGGCTTTAAAATGTTGAATGTGGATGAAGTTTTTATCTTTGGTTTGAGAATCTACGAAGAGAGTGTCGTAAATGTGGCCTAAAGGGTGTATATATCTTTAAATCAGATTGTGTTGTATCTTTACAAATACCGAATATCCCAGTGGCCTTTTTTTAACTGCTGTGTGTTCATCTCTTCCTTTTGAGCATTCCCATTAAGCAAAAAATAGAGTATTATGCTGTTTTCATTATTAGAATTACAGGCTGAGAATGTGTGTCCAGTTTTTAAACTTCAGATTGTGGTTTTCATGAAAGCACAGGTCTGCTTATGGACTGGTTTTCTTTTAAAAGGATTATTTTATGGTTTGAATTCTAAATCATATTTTTGATATGCTGCATGCCAAAAAATACCTACCTGTTCTGGGGTAGAGGGAAAAAACTAATATTCTACCTTACTGTTAGAGTTTAGAGAAGGCTTTTCTGGTTTAGTTTTAAAGGTCAGCGAATTGCCTGTTTCTGAGCATTTGTCAGTTACTCTGTTTCAGAACAGAACAATCCAAATGAAAGTGCAGTGCATTTTTACAAACCAAGCGACTCGCCCCCAAACCCCTGGTAGTCATCCTCATTCTGGAAGTGAGGTCTCTGAGCACAGACCGCTTTGTCCTGGAGCACCAGTAGGCGACAGGGAGGGGCCTGTCACAACTTCCTTCCCGTGTGGTGCTCTGAGCACAAGGCCTGTGTGTGTGTGTCGCTGGTGTGACAGACACAGGTGTGTGTGTGTGTGCGTGTGTTGCTGGTGTGGCAGACCCAGTTGTAGCAGAGACGGGAAACTTGGTCGCATATCAAATGGATCAATTGTTTGCTTTCTATTTTATATAGGAAACTGTTTTCTAAAGCTAAAATACTTGAATTGTCAGACAATGTAATCTCGGTGTGTATCCGTTTTTGAATGATCCCGTTGAGCAAGTGTATCAATCCATGAAATGTGAATAAATGGAAAGTAAACAGAATCAGTGTTTGACACTCTATGTTCCTCTGCTGCACCTGGTGGTGGTGCAGGTCAAGCCCGCCGGAGGGGGAGGAGCCGTGTGGGAGTGTGCCTGGAAGCCCCTAGCAGCAGGAGGGTCGGCTGGGAGGCGAGAGACCCAGACCCACCGGTAACTGGATCCCGAGGTGCCTTGGAACCCTTGTGCCACATGAGACCCATTCCAGGCCATTCAAGACTTTCTGTTGGGTCCCTGTTTTTACAGGTTAGACTGGGAATAGCAGGCCCTTCATTGGCTATTGTGAGAAGCGTGCTAGGAGCTTTTAATGTATTCTTGCTTAGTGCTTGCAGCAAACCTTCCAGACGTGGGCTCCTGAGGGCACTTTCCAAAGAAACGAGTTTGGGCAGGCAAGGTTTCTTCCAGCAAGTAAGTGGAGTTGGGAATCTGTGTCCAGGAGGACATTGTGAAACTTAAGGATCAAAATGATCGAGGAAAAAAAATGTATTTTGCGTCTATGTAACCTTGTTTTTGGTGATTTAGGAAATCACTACTAAGGCATTAACACAGTAATTTAGAGTAAGGTTCATATTTTTAAAACATTTCTGAGTTATTCACTTAGCTTATTTAATGAGAGGTATCTCTGTTCAAGAAAACTATTACAAAGACTAAGTTACCCATCAAAATGGTTTTCTTGCGCTGGCAACATCGTGGAAACTACTGAAGACGCTGAGTGCAGGTACTGTCTAGAGAGGAAGAGCGCGCTGCAGCCACGCTGGCCCTGCTTCAGGCGCTCAGCTGAGTGGCCAGGCTGGGGTGGTGGTCCTGCAGGGTGGTCCTGAGGGCAGCGGCAGCAGCACCCAGGGCCCTGACAGAATCACGCTTGGGGGCCCACCCTGCACCTGCCGAAGCAGAGGCAGATGTCGTTCGCATACTATAGAATTCTCAGCTGTTTCTAGTCTATGCACCGAGCTGCACACCCATCACCACTGTTAGCAAGAATTCCAGAACATTTTATCACCAGCCGTCTGGATTTTAACAGCTGTTTCGGACTCAACGTCAAATTTGAGGACCAGTGGGCTACATCTGTGTTCTTTTATGACTCTTGTTTCAAGATAACCTATAAAATGCCCTTTTGGTACAATGATCATAGCTTCCTGGAACTACACCAGCCTTTGTACATGTCTCAGTCTAGCTTCACTGCACCTGGGAAGGTAGGTGGCGGTTCTTCACAGTTCAGAAACCTCCAAGGAGATGGAGCCTGTTGGCGGAACAGCCACCTGGGGCTCCCTGCAGTGTGTCTTGAAGGTATGTGTGTGCCCGGACCAAGCTTCACTGATTTCTGAAACTGTCTAAAATCTCTTTAACAAAGTGGTTTATTGAAAATATAATCAACGTATAAAATAGGTAACTAAGAGAACCTACTGTTTAGCACAGGGAACCCTACAATGATGGGTGGTGACCTAAACGGGAAAGAAAATCTATAAGGAGTGGAAATGTGTACATGTGTTAACTGATTCTCTTTACAGCAGAAATACAACATTGTAAAGCAAGTATACTCCAATAAAAATTAAATTTAAAAATATATAATCACTAGTTTACTAAAAACCATGATGCTTCAAATGGAGCAGTCTCATTGTTTTATTAAAGTCAGGTTCCTTAACCCACAAACAGGAAAAAAGTGTCTTGTTAAGCCTTTCGGCTTACGTGGAGGCCAAGTCAGGAGAGAACTGAATAAAGCTGTAAGCAAAGGAAAAGACATCTTTTGTCTGATCATCCCCAAAACAAATATTTTCCTTCCTCATCGAAGTTTTCCAACTGTCCTGTCATTTTAACAATTGAGCGCAGAGTACAGGGTGTTTACACATTCAACATGTATATATACAATGAACCGTGGTACTGTATGGATGATTATACATTTACCCCTCCTCCCGGTAGAAAATTCCCCAAGGTTTTCCCTTCTAGTCAACTTTTTTTTTTCCCAAGCTAGGGCACGACAGTGGTTCCTAAAGCGCATCTATGTCAGAGTGAGAGAATGGGGACAGAGGTAGCCTTCGAGAGCAGGCAGTTAGTAGGGCACAGCTACCGCAGGCAGCTTCCAAGTTAGAGACTCAAGAAAGTGAACAAGAAAGCAGGCTGCCTGGATGAAGAGGAAGTCCTCTCTTACCTACTAAACTGCCTCCTCTTTAAGCACCATCTGCACATCTTCCTAGGTACAGGCTGCCCTTGGTGACGCCAGTTCTGAGGATCCTGGCTTGTGTTTCTAATGCAGTGACCTTCTAGGAGATGTCATTTGAAGTGATGACCCTATTTCCTGATTGTCTGTGTTCCTCCCAACTGCCCCCCGCCCCCACCTTTTGTTTTAACTTTCTGTGGTGTCTAGGCCTTTTGCCCATGACCTCATGACATCAGAGATCACCTAACCGTAGAAAGAAAGAGCCTGCTGCCTGAGCAGTTTCCTTCCACAGAACCTGCAGGTGGCGGCGCTGGTGGAGTTGGCCTCTGGGGGCTGTGAACAGTCTCAGTGTCTACCTGACAGCTAGGAGGCAACAGAGAGCCACAGTCCAAAAACTACCTTCCAGAAGACCAGTTGCTTGTTGGGAGCCTGCCAGCACTTGAACCTGGGACTCCTGACTTTTATTCTAGTCTTTTTCCCACGTCTCTGAGGGCCTTTTAAGAGGTTCTCTAGCAAAAGCTTGGGAAATTTTATAGCTGAAAGGGTATATACTGCTTTATAGGGGCCAAAAGCCGAACCTAAAGCATATCTGTGATTTCATTCTACAAATACAGCATCTGAGCACATTCCAGCTGCTGGCCTCCAGACCTCCCTGCCAACTCCCAGGCCCGCCAGAGCTGGGGCGTGCCTTCTTGTCATTCAGTAGAGTAACTTGTATCAAAGCTCCAAAGGTTAAGACATCTCCAGGGGAAAAAATTAAGATTCAATCAGCAAGTTAACACATTGAAGTAGTATCCGTATTTAATCCGAAACACCCATTAGAGAAAAAAATAATGGTACAGATTCAATAGAGAAGAAATAAATAATACCCAACATGCAAATCAACTTTCAAAAGAAATGCAAAGTCATAAAGCACAGCTAACAGCCAACCACAATTACTGCTTAGAAATTATTCCTATTGTATGTGGAAGATGGTTAATCCCGAAGCCATTGACAGTGCTTATGGAAATACCACCAACAGATCCTAACACAGTCAAAGTATGCCGTTGTGTTTCTGCTAAAATAGACTTTGTAGAAATCATTTTAATTGAGCCTCAAAGTCATGAAAAACCTCCACAGGTTTTCTTTGCAGGTTTACGTATCATCACACATAGAATCCGTTTGGAGACCATAAAAGATTACTATTTACACCTAAATCGCCCAACCTTCAGGAAGTGGGGGAATGAGACACTGGATGCCCGCAGCGGAGCTGGAGCATCACTGTGGGTTTTGACCTGCTGAGCTCAGGGCTGGAGCCGCAGCCGCAAAGATGCCCGCCTGTCTCGGGCAGGGTAGCAAACTGTAAACACAAACGCCTGCACAAGGCCGGCCGCCTCTGCTCCCAAAGCTCTGCCAGCCATGGACTCTGAACCCAACCCCGGGCCACTCGGTGTTCAAGGGACCTGGCTTCCGTGTGGTGCCCCGGGGCTCAGACGAAGGAAGGGCTGCAGGGCTCCTTTCTACCCATGGCCATGTCAGCCCCCAGTCAGTCCGTGAGCAGGGACAAGGGAAGGAAGCCACGGTGCCCCCAGCACCCAGCTCCTGGGAGGATGGAACGGGACTCTGGCCAGAGAGGAGCCCTGTCCAAAGGACAGCTGATGCCCCCAGACGCTGCTTCACCCCGGCTCTGGGGCCCGACCTGGGCCAGCATCGCATCCCTGCTGGAGTCTGTCCCACTAGGGCGGACACCTTTCAAAGAGAAACAGCTCTGCTTTCTGATACTCAGGAGAGAAAAGGACTGAACAGGAATAATCCATGAACTGTCAAAAGACACTTGGCTTTTAAAACTAAATTCCAGCTACACTGGAAAACTGAACAGAATTATCAGAGTGGAATGTATTCATGGTGTAAGTTGACAGTTTTATCTGCAAATCTTAAAAATTTGGCCAGCAATTTAAAACGCCTGTGTTATGATAATGTCAAATACATTTTTCAAATGTCGGTCATTAGACAATAGTAACTGCATAGGGACTTCCTCTGGAATGTCTTTTAACAGGAAAAAAAATGATGTTTTCACATCATTCTTCAAAAATGTTTACTGACTAGTTTATGTGATTAAAATAGCAAAAAGAGATCCTGGTTTGATTCTAGCTAGATTCTTTGAAAAAAAAAAATCACATCAGGAACATGCCTTTCTGTCATTAGCATCTTTGGTAGAAACCTAGTTGATTTCTGACGCTTTGCTCACAGTCCTTGAAAAGCCCAAATATTAGCAAGGCTCTGACTCACCAGAAAACCCACGCTATCTCCAAGTTGTCTGGCTATAGAATAGTTTGCTTGTCTTTGACAACTTCTCTGTTACCTAGTGTTTTAAATGATAGTTGTTTTAAATAATATTCTTTTGAAGTAACAAGGCTCAGTTGTTTTCACAGACAACTGAAAATTCCTTCTATCAGACATTGGGATGGAGGCTGAACGCGGCCTGAACCCTCAGGCGCTGGGAGATGCAAACAGGGACCACAGGGCCTGGCCAGACTATAGAACCAAGACGTTTCACTGGAAAGAAGGGAACTTCCTTACTAAAGTCCTTAAAAAGCTTAAAGGTTACAGGCTTCTTCAAAGGAACCCCGGACTTGAATTCCAGTTCCCACACGCTCTGGCCGCCTCCTTGTTACATAAGCCAGGCATGTTCCTGGAAAATGAAAGATGGCCTTACAGGAAGTGAGGTGTGGCCACACCGAGATGCCCCGGGACGTTGGAGGCCCAGTTCCAGCTGTCACATGCCTCTCTGTGACTCTGTTACTGAAGTCATTTGCGACTGAAAAAAGCAAAACTCAGAAGAACGGCTTACTGCCTAGTGACCAAACGCCTCTACGCTTGTTTAGAACAAGTGTCAGAAGTACCCCCGGGAGGGTTTAAGACTGAGAAAGCTCAGCTCCTGTGTCCGTCCTGGGGCAGCAGGGGGCCGCAGCTCCGTGTCCACTGGGGCCGGACGCCTGGGCTGTGCTCCTGTCGTCCGGCTCACTGTCCAGTCTCGGGCAGCTCACCTGACCTCCCTGTGGCCACCTCCTCGTCTCCAAGATGGGGGTGATGATGGCACCTAAATGTCTAGCATAGTGCCTGCATATGCCAGGGACTCCTCAACGTTGGGTATGAAACAGCCAAACCATGCTGTGCGTCTGTTCATGTGCTTTACGAGTGAGGTGTGATCGCTAACCCCTGGCCCTCATTTCCAAGATCTGCAAAGCACGAATACAAGCTTCCTGCAGTTGGCCCAGTTACCCTACGAGGTGTCTTAACAGGGGGCCCTATTCCTGGCCCCAGTGGGAGGCCCCTCCTCCGGCTCCTCACCGCTGACGACGAGGAGGGCCCTGCACTTGTACGTGTGCTGAACGACCTCACCCCCAGGAGATGAGTCAGGACTGCATTTTTCCCAAGGTTGGGGCCCAGAGCCTTCAGATCCCAGAAAACCAGGAAGGAAAGGAGCCCAGGGAACACTCAACCCCTGTCTCAGGACCCTGGCTGGACTCCCGGCTCCCTGAAACTCTGCTCCAGCGCTCTGGGGCTGGAAGACGCAGCTTTGGGACGTCAGATGGTCAAACCGTGCGAGGAGCTGAGATGCAGCTGAACATGGGTGAGCCGGGCGCTGTCAGAGGAGGCGAGAATGTTCGCCCTGACCTCACTGCTCGCCTTCTTGGCCCGGGTGACAGGGTTGGGATGGGCGGGGAGGGGGAGGAAAGCATTCCTATGCCCCATCACCTGAGCTGAGCTATGCGGAATGACTGGCCATCTCATCCTGACCTGGTCGTGCGCTGGAACCCTGGAGACTTCAGTGAGGTAGGTGGTATCAGCCCCATTCACAGGTGGGCAAACTGAGGCAGAATGAAATGCAGTAGCTCGCTTTTAATAACAGCATACAAAATCCGGAGAAGCCCCAAAGGAGTCCCCCGGTTTCCCAGAGCTCGAAGCAAACCCTTGGAGCGCAAAGGGCAGAAACGGACGGGAACATGAGCCCCTCCTCCTTCCCTCTCCTCCTTCAGGGGTTCACTAACCACACACCAGGGACCCTTCGGATACCCCTGAGGGCACGCACAGAGCAGCAGAGACCCAGCTGACGGCTTATCCCGTGGGAAACAGCAAGAGCGATGTTTCTGCTCCCAGGAGACTCCTGGTTCTGAGAGGAGCACGGTGTGTCCCCGCAGATGGAAACCTTCCATCCAAGCTGGAAGGAAGCCTGACCAGCCCCGGGCCACGGGGAAGCCAATGCCTCTTTGCCTCAGTGACTGGCCTGAGAGGTGGGACCGGCACACCCAGTCAAAGAAAATGAGCTCCAGGAAAGCAGGGAAGACGAGACGCTCCAGCCCCTGCCCTGGCCCCAGAGGACGGAGGCTCGGCCTGGAACCTTTCTGGGAGGACATCACCCCACGGCGCATCATCCACCCTTCCGGCGGGAGACCCCACCCTTCTCCTGTCTGGGTACGACCCCTCCCTCCTGCCCTCAGGACCCCAATCCTGTGGGTCACGCCAGCTGAGGTGCAGACAGGTCGTCTCCGGGTTGGAGGTGTGTGTATGTGGGTGATGCTCTTTGGCTGGAAGCAAAGGCCATTCTGGCAGGACGAGGGCCGGTCTTGAGCCGGGCGCAGGGTGAGGTATTCCCAGCCCAGGGCAGAGCCAGCAGACGGCCGTGCTCCCTGTGGAAACCCATCTAAAGACGACCGCGAGGAAGCCGGGAGGACAGACGATCGGGACTGACTCATTGGGTCAGCGTCACCACATCTTAAACCAGTTTTCCTTGAGCGCTGGACACGTGGCGCGGCTCCAGCCAGGTGGTCTCCCTGCTGTCTGCTGGGAGGTGAGCGTCGGGTCCGCGGGCTGGCCGCTGGCCGCTCCCTCGCTCTCTTGCGGCCTACTGGTGGGTCTGCTCCTCGGGGTGCACAGGATCCCCCCAGAGACAGGCTGAGGGTGGTGGGTGGGCGGGCGCGGGGGCCGGAGCAGGGCCAGCAGGGACGAGGAGGAGGCACTTCAGTTTGGGCTGGTGTTCGTGGGGTCGGCCCTGGCCCCAGGAGGCGGGCGGCCCCGCCTGGCTCCGGCTCCGGTGCTGGGCGGTCCCAGAAGACCCCAGTGGCGGTGGGCAGGTAGGCACTTGGCAGTACCCCAGGACTGGGCAGGGCTGGGGGCTCCGCGCGGGCTCCTCACACGGCTAGGTCATCAGGATGGGCTTCTGCCGAACTTCCAGGATGTCTAGGGTGGCAGGGGGGTCGTGGAGGAGACAGGGAAGGGTGACCCTCCCGTGCTCGAAGAGGGGCACGGGGACCGTCCCGGTGCTCCATCTGTGAGGGAAGCCCCCCAGGCGCTCTTCCAGCCCTCGGGGACCCACGGGTCTGGGCTCACCCTCCTTCTGGACAGGAACGGGCAACGATCGCGCCTGGGGCGGCTGCACCACGGGGCAAGGGCTCGGGGCTCGGGGCTCACACAGGCAGCCTGACTCCGGAGCCACGGCCCCGCAGGCCCTCCAGCACGAGCTCCACCTGCCCCTTGAGTAGCATGCCCGTGCTGAGGGTCTGAAGCCCCTCTGGGGGCAGGTGTGGGCACCTGAGCACTGCCCACAGGAGTACCTTTTAGGGGCCGTGGTTCCCCCAGAGGTCCCACTCCAAAGTCAGAGTTACCTGTTAAAATCCGATGCAGCGGCAACGTGACGTAGGTTAGGTGTGCATAGAGAAGGAAGTTCCCATCTGCCCTGTTCAGCTTCAGCCAGGACCCGACCAGGGAGCGCCCCGTGCCCGACAGGGAGCGAGACCGCAGGTTGGTGGCGTTGTGCAGGTCGGCTGCAGTGGAGATGGCGCATCAGGCCCGGGCCACGGGAGCGGAGAGTGACTCCCACCCAGGTGACCCCTCCCCAGCCCAGCTCGACCTCCGACCCAACCGACCCTCCTCCTGACTGTCCTCCTGCGGCGCCCAGCCCCCTCTGCCTTCCAGCCTGGTCCCCCCCTCGGGGCTCTCCCTGATGCCCCCGCTCCGGTCCTGGAGCGCCTCCCCTGTGGGCCCGGGCCTGTCACTGTGCCGGACCCCGTGGCTGCCCCGCTCCAGTCCTCTCCCCAGAAGGGCGCGGGGGTACAGCTGGGATGACCTGGCACCATCACCCGGCTGGTGGGCCGCCCAGGGAGGCAGGTGGGCGCTATGGACGCTTTCCCACTGGTCTGGAAGGAGCCCAGGAGGGCGGCGCTGCCCAAGCCCACTCGAGAGCAGCTCAAGACCCGGGCTGGGGTCTGCGGCCCCAGCCAAGGTCTCGTCCGACAGGCCCTCTGCCTCAGTCCTGCCGATCAGGACCCTCTAAGCTCTTCCAATGGCCTCCTGCTGCCCCTCTGATACACACGGCCCTGCCCTTACCGCTCCCACAGCGGGACCCATGCAGGGCAGAGAGGGGAGCAGGGGGCCTGAGGACCGAGCGATAGGGGTGCGATCGAGGACCGCAGAGACACCCGGGCGGAGATGCCCAGGAGGCCGCCGGGCTCAGGGAGGAGGCCAGGTGAGCCCCGAGGGACACCGCGCTGGAGGCGGCAGGGCCACAGGGCACCTCACAGAGGGAGGGGGCAGCACGCGCGCGTGCCCAGGGCCCTCCCCTCGCAGCCCCTGAGACCAGGTGCCAACTGCCGCCACGCTGAGCTGGGGCTGGGGACTCCCCTCGGTGGCCGTCTGCTGTCTGTCCACAGCTCCACCCCCACACAGGATGGGCTGGCACACAGCCCCCTGGCTCTCTGAATGTGCAGAAGGGAGTGAGGAGGCCCCGCGGGCTGGGGGGCAGCGGGGAGCAGCAGGGTCACCTCCCCCGTCGTCCTCCCGGAAGAATTCTTCGCTGTCGTTGGCCGAGTGAGACTTCTTCATCTCTGCAATCCGGTTCCGGGGCCCCTTCCTCTTGAGGGATGGGGAGAAGAAGGCGGGCCGGTTGTTCCGCTCAGGGGTCGGGGGTGTGCTGAAGGAGGTCACCTGGGAACAAAGAGCATGTCACCAGGGCGGCCCGCCAACCTGGGGGGGCCCGGCGCCCACCCGTCTCCCGCCTGCAGAGTGCAGCCAGCCTGGGGCTCGGCGGGCGCTGGCCACCAGCTCCACCCCGGGAAGAACCCGGCTGCCCTCCTGGGGCCTCAACCACTGCCCAGGGGTCATCCGAGCACAGAGCAAGCCTGGCTGCTGAATCCGCCAAACCTTCCCGACCACCCTCGACGTGAGAACCAGCTGAGGCAGGACAGCCACGCTGGCGGGGCCAAGGTCACTCAGCAGACGGTGGCCACGCTGGGGCTGCACCCCAGGGCTTCTGCCCCTAAGGCTATGCTCGTCCCTCTGATTTCTTCTCCTGGCTCTTATCTCCTGTCTCCTCTCTCCCCCAGCGTCCTTCCACAGAAGTGCAGTGGTCAAACAGTCCACCCCTCCATCTCCCGCTCTCCTCTCTTCTAACCATGCTGCCCATCACCAACCACTCTCCACACCCACTCAGGGGAGCACATGACTGGGGTCCCTGCCCTCAAGGAGCTCACAGTCTTCCGGGGGGCGCGGGAGACCCAAAAGTTGACAACCACACACTGAATGTTGGTTGTTAAAGGCAGGAAAAAAGGAAGCACAAGATACAGGTGAGCACAGAGGCAAAAGGAACCAACAGCCTGGGAAATCACGAAAGGCTTCCCGGAAGAGACGCTGCTTGAGCTGGGTCTTGAAGGACGAGTAGGAGTTCGCTAGGTGAAGAAGGGGGGGAAGGGCGTTCCAGGCAGAGGGAACGTGGCCCATCTCCTCCCTCCTCCCCATGCAAACAAGAATCTGAGGAACAAGGTGAGCTGGGACTGAAACTTCAGGAGCCCCGTCAGCCTCCTCGTCATGGCTCCGACATCCACCAGAGTCCCGGCGGCCGCTGGGCTCCAGACGGTCCTCCCACAAGCCGGGGAAGGTTTTTAGAAGATAGAAAAACAAACACCAGAAACCACAATACACAGAGTCTCCATTTGTCATGCGCTGGTTACAAACGACCCCTCTGGGAAAGGGGGGGCGCAAGCGGCAGCGAGCACAGAGGCGGGGGGCCCGAGCAGCACTGGGAGGACCCTGCCAGGCCCCTCCCCTTGACCCTAGGTTCCCCCTGCTGCTGCGGGCCTGGGGCTTTCCCAGGCAGTCTCCTCCACCCACCACGGCCACCCTGGGAGAGAAAGAGCAGCACCCCCATTTGACAGATGGGAAGATGAAGGCCCGGACGGGTCCAGTAGCCTCTCTGTCAGCAAGCACGCGGCCAGAACTGGCACCCAGGTTTGTCTGGCCCGAGCCCAGCCCACTTCTTCACAAGGGCTGTTACGCACACATTTGTTAGCCTCAGTGGGCACCTGAGGACCAAGGGGGATTAGGCTCCTTATTGCAGAGACAAACAGTCTCTGTTCCCAAGACAACAGAGGCCTCTGCCCGGAATTCTCACCCATCACCACAGAAAGAGAGCATTTGTTGTTTCTGCTCTGCTTACAAAACACATTCACTGCAGGAAACTCAAAGCAGAAAAAAAAAAAGAGATAACAAGAGAAAGAAAAGTGCCACCTGACTGCCTGGAGGGCGTGTGCTGGTGCGCTTACAGAGAGGCCGAGTGCACGCGGCTCCCTGACCGCGGGCGCGCCAGTGGGGACGCAGGACCCTCACGCTCGGGGGCCGTTTCTCCAGGCAGATGCCCCAGCCAGCCCCACCCCCGGCGGGGCCCCTGATCCCCTGGCTCCTGAGTCCCCAACACCTCGGGAGGCGGGTGTGTGTTCACCCCATTTCCGGGTGAGCAAACTGAGGCTCAGAGAGGAGAGACCTGTCCCAGCTCACGCGAGCAACAGTGCCCGGACTGCGGCCCACCCCGCAGCCCCTCCTGGAGACGCCTGGGGGGGTGCGCTCCTCCTTCAAGACCCCCGGTCTCCTCTGGAGCCCCCAACGCGGGCAACGCGGCTGACGGGCTGGGTATTTTCTTCTGCCTGAGCCCTGCCCCCGCCTACCACCCCAGAGGCTCTGGGAATAAGGCTGCCATTGAGCTCAGCTTCCCGGCCCCAGGGAGGGACAGCGGCCTAGAAAGGGCTCAGAGGCTCAGTGCTGTTGCATAAGCCATATGGCAGGGGGCAGCGCAAGGAACCCCGGCAGGCCTGGGGCTGCCCAGCTCTGCAGACAGGAAGGCTCGGACCAGCCCACGGCTGCAGCGGCCACCAGCAGTTCCAGCGCCCAGCATCTGGTTGGCAAGCAGCCCCAGCAGAGACCAGCCGGGGGGCCCCAGGGTCTTGAGGCTCCGGCCAACCCTCCTGGAGCTCATCCATCATTGTCCCCATCTCACCCCCTGGAAAGGCCGCTCGGGTGCCCACCCTCACCCAGCAGGTCCACCAAGGCAGGCGCTGGGACCCCGCTGGCTGAGCCCCGCCGCCGTGGCAGCTCGGGGCCCAGGCACTAACCTGCTGTGTGACCCTGGGCCAGTCACCTGCCCTCTCTGAACCTCGGCCTCCTCCCCAGAAGGCTGGGGACCATGACACCTACCTCACCGGGGGTAGGGGGCAGGAAGGACCAGGGAGGCGGTGGGAGGCGGGCCTCAGGGAGGGGCAGAGGCCCTCCCCGAGCTGCGCAGCCTTACCCGCTCGTGCATGGGTGAAGCCGGGCTAGAGTCCTCTTCGGTCCCACAGGGGGATGTGTCACCTGTGGACACACGGCTGACCGCCATCTCGGCATGGCCCTTGCCCTGGGGCCCCTTCATGCGCACAAACTCCATGTTGCTGTACTTGTAGAAGCCGAATGACATCTTCTGGGCCATGCGGGCTGCCACGCTCACCTGTGGGAGGGCAGATGGGGGCGCAGAGTCAGGCAGGCGGGGATGCCCGGTCCCTGGGGGCTCCAGCAGCCAGGGGGACCCTCCCTCAAGAAGCCCCTGAGGGCCTCCAGCCCCACTCTGGGGAGACCCAGCCCTGGCTGACCCGGGCTCGCCCACAAGGCGGGGGCGGTGCCAGGACCCTCGCATCCCTGTCTGACACCCTAGATGGTGGGACCAAGGCCGCCTCCCCATCCCCTGCCCCGGGATCCAGAGAGGACACCCCGGGGCAGTGTCCAGCAGCAGGAGGGCACTTGTCCACCTGGACTCCTCTCGGTCCCATCTGCCCGGGACCAAGAGTCCCAGGAGGGTATTCCCGGGAAAAGCACCACGTGACCCAGGCCCCAGCTGCCTAGGAGGGGCACTGGGGGCGCTGCAGGAGCTGTGGCGCGGGGCAGGTACAGCAGAGCTGGGCGAGGGCAGAGGGGGGCTCCTGGGCCCGGCCCACCCTGCACTCACGCGGTTGTCATACACCTTCTTGAGCGCCTCGTAGCGGATGGAGCCCTGAAAGATGACCCCCTGGAACGTGTCGGTCTTGTCGCTGGCCACCAGCTCCACGCAGACCATCTCCCCTTCCCCCACGGTCATGTCGCTGAACACCTGGGGAGGCGGGGCGTGAAGCGGACGCGGGGATGGCACCGGTCGGCTGCCCCCCGCCCCCGGCACGGCTCCCAGCCGCCCCCTCCGCCCCGCTCCTTGACCCAGAGAGGGCTGCTTGGAAACTCCCCCTTGACAGGTGAGAACACTGGGCCACAGATGTGAAGGCTTTTGCCCAAGGCCCCCAGGCCTGCCTCCACTCCACGGGGACCCGCACAGCAACAACAGCCCACCCGTGGGCAGGGGCAGCGTCTACAAGGGGCCGAGGTCATAAGCGACTCTGGGACCGGAAGAGGATGCACCCCCCCCCACCCGGTGTCCACTGGAAGGACACCAGGAAGTAGAACAGTTCACAGGGACTGTCTGGCCCGCTTTCGAGTGTCTTCTATGCCCTCAGATATGGGTGTGCAGCCCACCCGCCCCAGCCCTGCCCCGGCTGTCAGGGCCTGTGCGTGGGCACCAGCTCAGAAGCCGCACAGCCTATCTGCCTGCAGGAGGGGGCAGGGGGGGAGCGACCGCCTGCAAGGGACTGGACAGCCCACCCCCGCCAGAGTCACTGCCCATGGCTGGGGCAGGGGGCCGTGTGCAGGCTGAGCTCTGAGGTCTTCAATCTCAGCTCTGCTGTGGACGAGCTGTGTGAGTCTGGAGAGGGCGCTCAGCTCCCTGACCTGAGATGCTCAAGACGCCAACCAAATCGAGAATCGACCTGCACCCCACGCCCCACCCTTCATGAGTGCTCCAGGGGCCCCCATCCCCCGAACCCACCCCCTCTTCCCCGCCCAACCCCCCCACCCCCCTACCCCCACCGGGCCCTCACTGCGGGTGGTGGGGGGAACAGCTCCACTGCCCAGACCTCGACAGGAGGATGGCTGGACAGGAGCCTGCAGGGTGGCCAGGTGGCGCAGCTGGCTTCCCAGCACCCTGCGTTTCCCAGTCGAGTGAGCTGCCTCGGACCCCAGTTTTGTAACTTCCGGAGCCCCGCCCATCGCAGCATCCTAGGATCCCAAGGTGTGGAGGCCTCATTTAGGATTCAAGGGTGGTAATAACCATCCCTCCTGCCCGGGCAGCGATCTGCAGGACTTGATGACACCTCCTCCCACGCATGAGCTCTCTGATCTTTCAACCCTGACGCCCATTTTACAGATGAGAACACTGAGGTTCGGAGCCCGGTGAACTCATTTGCCCTCAGTCAAGGAAGCAGCAGGGAGAGCAGGAGGCCAGCCCTGCCCCTACCTCCTTCCTGAAGGCGTGTGAGGCCTGAGGGGTGACTGGGGGGGGCAGGGTCACATCCCCTGACACACGGAGCCAGACCAAGACAGAGCCCCCACCTCCTCGAAGCTGTCGATCATGAAGAAGATGTTGGGGTAGCTGATCTTGGACTCCTCCCCTTTGCTGTCCATGGGGTGCTTACTGGGGGACGCGAACACTTGCTGGAAGGAAAAAAGATTGGAGGGGGCTGAGCGAAACCCCCGCCGTGTCCTGCACCCGGGCCGGAGCCACGCGCTGGGGTGGGGTAGGCACAGATCGCCGGGGTCCCAGGGTCCCAGGCCCCCAGGGCTGCAGGGAGATTCTGTGATCAGCCTCCCCGCGGGGCAGGGCAGCGGGAGGGGGACGCTGGGCGCCCGCGGCTCACCTGGGACCTCTTCCTGTGGATGTGGATGTCCCCGCCGTCGGCTCGCGTGCACACAGCACAGGTCACCACGTAGTCCAGCTATAAGGGACGCGGGACAGGGGAGTGCAGGGCTCCGCTGTGCCCCGGGGCCTTCGAGCACCCCGCCCCCGCCGCCAGGAGCCCTGCGCACGCCCCGGTACCTTCTGCAGGATGAGGTTCAGGCAGACGCTCTCCTCCCAGTCGATGTCCGGGTCTCCGAGGCCCGGCAGCTTCTTGGAGTCCCGCCGGTACACCTCCACCTCCACCTCGGGCTCGGCCTCCGCCAGCTGCGAGGCCCAGGGCAGAGGTGAGTCCCGGTACCGGCTCCCCGCCTCCGCGTCCCCCGCCCCTGGGGCATCCTCTCCTCACTGGCCCCTCGCACGCAGGGCGTGGACTCCAATCTCCCCCCTGGCTTCTCTGGCTTCACGACTCCGGGGGTTCATCAAGAAGCTAGCCTCCCACCTAGGTCGTCCCTAGGGCCTCCCAGCAGGGCGGGGGGATCCCAGCATCCTGGCCCAGCCCACAGGCAGCCCGTCCAGCCAGCCACCCTCTACACCAGCTGAGCGAGCGGGAGGCCCTCGGGTTGCTACGGCAACTGGGTACCGGCTCGGCGGGGCGGCCGGATGAGGAGGGGGCGGGAGGCGGCCGGGCTTGCCGCAGAGAGCCCGCAGAGAGCCCGCAGTGCGCAGGCCCTGCAGCAGCGCCCACGGCGCGCCGGCCAGGGGCTTTCCCTTTCTGCTCTTCGCAGCAAAGGCGGGCTGGGAGGCTGCGCGGGAGCAGCTGTGTGATCTCCCTCCTCCCCCGCCCCGTCCACCTCGCACCTCCAGACCCGTGGGGTCTCCGCCGCCTGCTGCCTTCCAGACACCGCAGACCCACCCCGGCGGGGCCTGTCATGCGTGTGCTGGGTCACCCCTCCCTTCAAATGTCCTCTATCCACCGTCATCCCCTCGCTCTGACCTACAACATTCCGGCCAGACGCCGCCTCCTCCTCTCTGTGGGTCCCCAGCCACCCCATTCTTCCCACCATCACAGCACCAACCATTCCACATGCCACTGGCCACCCTGTGGGTCCCAGCAGACCAGGCCGGGGGCAGGGGGGCGGGGGAGTGCTCCCTGAGGCCCCAGCCAAGGCTGAGTCAGCCTGTGCTCCCAGTGGTGGGAGAGAGGGCCTGCAGAGGGCTCAGGGCAGAGGTGCGATGGAATGTTCCAGCACGCGCACAGCTGCAGAGGGCTCAGGGCAGAGGTGCGGTGGGATGCTCCAGCACGCGCACAGCTGCAGAGGGCTCAGGGCAGAGGTGCGATGGAATGTTCCAGCACGCGCACAGCTAGACTGCCACACGCTCCCAAACTCGGGCTCCCCTCACTGACCTTGTCAACACCGCCCCACCCCAACCTTCAGGGGACCTCACACACAGCCTCAGGCCTCCGGCTCCAAAACTGCTCAGGCCTGAGTCCAGGGTTCTCTCCCCAAGAGAAAAGCCAGCACTTGCCACTTCCTTTCACCTCCCCACCCCGACGCTCTGGGAACCCACAGAGCTGACCCCTCCTGAGCCCCGCCTGCCCACTGGAGCAGTCAAGGCCAGATCGGCTAAGAAAACCCTCCCTGACCAGAGCCGGGGCCTCTCCAGGCACCAACATTCAAGGCACGACCACGTCTCAGGTGCACGCAGTCCTTACTGTTGCCTCTGGCCTCAACACACTGCCTTTAAACAACCACCAAGATTTTGCACAAAAAAAAAAAAAGATCTGCAACTTAAACTTCAGCAGACGGTCAGGCCCACCGCTCGGCCACCTGCCCCTCCGCCGGGACCATCTCTCCCCTTCCTTCAAGACCCGCCTCACTCAGGTGGCCTCCGCTGGCCACTCCCCTCCCTTTCGGTCACTATAGTGACCCACACTGTGTTGGCTCCACATGATGCACTCAGGGTCCCAGCGTCCACTGGCCCCAGTGACAACCCGGTCACAGAGCCAGCTGCTGCAGACTTCAGATGGTCATCAGAGCACCCTGGCCCACCCCCCAGGTCTTCCCGCCTGTCGTGCACCCCGCCCGGACCAGCCATTTGGCTGCAGGCATGCAGGCCACCATGTCTCCTTTGCAGCAGGCACCAGGGCTGTCTGCAGAAAACTCGTCCTGCACAATCAGGCTCAAAGAGCAGGCGCAGGGCAGGGAAGGCATGAGCCCCAGCCACCGAGCCCCGGCCACCGAGCCCCAGCCACCAAGCCCCGGCCACCGAGCCCCAGCCCGGGGTCACAAGCGCTGGGGCAGGCACGCTGCAAAGACCTGTCTCCACTGCCTGAGGCGCTTTTGTATTTAAATGAAAACATCGTCTTTGTATGTTTGGCATACAGGTTGCTTCAACATTTTACAAAACACTAAATAAAGCTTCTGAAAGACATGCAAAGCTTGTTCTATTAACTTGTGGACACACTGAAACAGTGGATTAAATACCAGAGGTGACTCATGTCACCTGCGAGCCTTCGGTCTCTTTGGTAAAAAGGGGATAACAGCCCTTGTCCTGTCCAGTTGTGGGAAGACATGGGAGATGGGAGAGGCAGAGAGCTGAGCCCCCTGTTGGGGGTGAGGTGAGGGCTCAGGGGCTGGCAGGCATCACCACCATCACCACCATCACCAAGCCACGTCACCTGCCCACAGCCAGGCTGGACCCAGCCTCCGGGGTCAACGTCTTCGCTCTCCTGTTTACTTACTAAGGATGAGATGCCCGCCAGACCACCCAGCCTCTGGATGTGTCTCCTCCAAGGCACTGTAGCGATACTCATCGCTGCCTGCTGGGCTCATGGGGAACCTCAGTAATAATACCCACCTGTGTGGCCATCCCCGCCCAGCTCCTGGCACCTGGCAGGCGCTGAATGAACACAGCGTTCCCCTCCTAACGCGCGGAGGACTGCAGGCCCCCGGCCCACAAGCCTGCGGATCCCGCTGTGGGCGGGGTGGGGGTGGGGGGGCCCGGGCGCTCACCTTCCGCCCGTCCAGGGCACCCTCGCTGCCCGCGAACGCCAGCTTCCGGCGCACGTAGAAGAGCATGTCGTCCTGGCGCGGGGCCCACTTCTCCATGAAGTAGGTGGAGAACATCCACGTCCAGAAGACGATGCGGTCGTCCTTGAAGCACCCTGCGCAGGGAGGCCAGAGGGGATTGGGGGGGGCACCTGTGAGGGACCTGGGCCGAGCCCCGGCCCCTCCCTGCACCCTGCAGACCTCCGGATGTGAGGAGCCCCCTTCCCCTCACACCCCAGCCCCCACGGGGCACCCGCAGAGGCCCAAGGGTACCTCCCCAGAAGGCCCCGAGCCCTCCATCCAGCGGCGCGGCCCCGAGCCCCGCAGCACCGCGGACTCCAGCCCCAGGATGAATCAGCAGCATCGCGCGGGGAAGGGAAGCCTGGATCGCAGGGAAGGCGCCGCAGACTGTCTGGCGGGGAGCCCAGAGGGCTCAGGAGGGGAGATCCACCCAGCCGGCACCTCCCTCCCCACCCCCACCCCGGGAATCTGACTTAAAGGGACAGCTGCCCCTCTGCCTGCTGGGCTCAGCTGCAGGCAGGAGACAGGCAGCCTTCCAGCACGCCAGGCTGACTCTGCTTCTTATTATCGACAGTATTTCTTCCTGATACCTAGATCGTTATGGTCCTCTTTCCCATGCAGGGAGGGAAAAAGCCCACAGGCTCCGGTAGGAAGGCTGAGAGTTTCCGCTCCAGCTCTGCACTAGCTGTGTGACCACGGGCCAACCCAGGGACCTCTCTGATCCCCAGGTTCCTGGGGGTGAAGGCAGACACCACAGATGTGGCTGGCCCACGTGACCTAAAGAAGGTGGGCGTCTGAACAGACCTGATGAAACCGCAAGATGTGCGGCAGAGCTACTGCTTAGAAACCCAAGATACTGAATTGCTGCTGGTTTGTTTCCCTCTGCTCCCAGAGGATTTGTCTTCTGGAACCCCTGGAGGCAGGACCCTCGGGGCGGATATGGGGCTGCCCATGTCCTCACAGGTGGTCAGAACAGGGGCGGGGGGTGGAGGGGGGCGGGGCGGGGGCAGGCTCAGCCCTCAGGCCCTGGAGTTCTAAACACTCTGGCCCTGTTTACATCAGGCTCCCGCCCTTTGCGCCCAGGGGGTCCGCAGCCCACCCACACCCACACCCTGGCTGGCTCCCACGTAAGAAAAACAGAAGGGGGTCTCATCAGTCAGGGGCCCAGGCCGGCGAGCCTGATCAAGACGAAGGTCACCCATCAGCTTCGGGGGCAAAGGCCAGGAGAGACCCCCGGACTGACCACTGTGACAACAGGCAGCGCCCAACTCACACCCCTAAAGCCCCCTGCACAAAATCAAGCGGGGTGGGCCGCGTTCTTCCTAACAAAGAAGAACTCTCCCAGCACAGTTTACTGTCAGCTCCTTCTGAGCCCCCAGCCCAGCAGAAGGCCGTCTAGACTCAACGCTCCAAGACCGCCCACACCCACTGCTTCCTGGTCCCTTGGGGGTGGGGGCTACAGCAGCCACTGTGGTCTCCACAAGCAGTGGGTCAGGGCTCCGAACCCCATCACCTGCCACAGTGAGTCAAGTTCACCATCCGCGTCACTCTGGCTCAAGCGCATACCCCCTCGGGCGATCTCTTTATTCTGCAAGCAGAAGGAGCCTGGTGGTACCCACGGCACCAGGTGGGCGGCCACAGTTCTTCCTGCAGTTGCCAGGCAGAGCCGTGCGGGCCGTCTCACTGAACTTTGCCCACAGCCTGTTACTGCGGCTGCCTGGTTTCACAAGAGAAGAGACTGACTCTCAGGAGTCTGAAAAAGGGGCCCAAGATCCCAGAGCTAGAAACTGCTGAGTCCTCAGACCTGTCAGACCACACACACGCACACACTCAGGCTCTCACACACTCAGGCTCTCGGAAAACGCAATGCAATGGACCCAGATAACGGATGCAAAGCGATCGGCCGGCAGCTGGCAGCCCCAGGTTCTGACAAGGGAAGGTCCTTGGGTCTAGGGGTGGGGGTGGGGATCCTGCGTGCAGCACTGGAGTGCTGGAGACGGCACAAAATACATGCCAACGTGCTCTCCAGGGTTCCGCGTGCCGCTGGGCCTGGCCCAGCAGGTCCACACAAGGGGTCCCATTTCCCTGCTGTAAACGCTGAGCGATCGCTTTCTTCACAGCCCATCTGGCCCAGTTAGCAAGGGCGGCTGCGGCACACTGCCTGCCCGTGTCCCCCCCCGACACAGGGGCTCCTGGGGCCCAGCCCGAAGGTCACCCTGCGCTGGTGCCCCCATCCTCGACGGGCCGCTCCCGAACCACCGGCCCACCACCTCACTGCTTCTCCCGGAAAGTGCCGGAGCCCCGCGGCCGTCAGAGAGCCTGGCGAGTGCCACCCCCAGGCCCTTCCCCTCCCGGGGTGGCGGGGGCAGCTCCCCTGGACTGCATCCATGGCCGCGTCCACTCCCACCCCCGCTCCGCCCCCCACATCACAGCTACGGGGTCTGTATTTAAAGTCGGCTCCTGTCCCCCTTCAAACCTTCCCGTGGAATTCAGAATGAAAGCCAAAGTTCTGAGAAAAATCCCCGTGACAGCCCCTCTCCTCGCCACTCACCAGCCCTGCTGGCCTCCTGGGGATGCCCGCCCCTCTGCCCCGGGGCCTCTGCACAGGCAGCTCCTTCCTGTCATGCCCGCTGCTGCTCAGATGGCTCTCCTGGCTTCAGGGGCCACTCCAGGCCCCACAGTAAACGTGCCAGAGGCGCTCCCATCCCGGCTCACCTTGTTTCACCGTCATCACTACATCTGGGGTTTCATGACGGGCCCCGGCTGCACAAACGCCTCCCAGGAGTAGGGACCTGCCTGGATGACCATCTGAGTATAGTGCCCAGAACAGAGCCAGGCACACAGCAGGCATTCAATAAATGCTGCGTGAATAAACGGATTGGCCCAACTTAACAGGAGACAAACTCAGGGAGGTGGGTGCCTTGCCCAGGGTGCCACAGCACAGATGCAGCCCAGCCACCATCCACCCGAGGCCTGGGTGCCCCACGCAGGACACGGTGCGAACATGCCCTTTTCTTTCAGTCACAAGGGCCTTGACCCAAGAAAAACCTTCAATGAAGCCCCAAGACCACACACAATACAAGGGCTGAAGCGCCCCTGACTCAGATCGCCCAGGGCTCAAAGCGGTGACTCCACGGGCAGGTGGGCCAGCCACCCACTGAGAAGGCACCTGGGCACCCAGACAGGGCCCTCCCCACCCGTCTTCCCGAGCATCTGCAGCCCCTGCCTGCCCCGCAGGTGCAGGTGGGGAGACCCAGTGCTAACCTCTGAAAGGAACAAGGCTCGCTGTGGACATCACACAGATGTTATCACTAGCGTATCACTGTTTCAGTACCGATGACAAACTCAGGAGGAAGAAAACTACTCTGTCGGGGAGCCCCCTCGTACCCCGCCTGTCACCGGTGAGACGCCAGAACCACTGCCAAGAGTGGCTGTGGGCGCCACACCCAGAGACGCAGGCAGGACAGACAGGTGGGACAATCAGGCAGAGGCCAGACCAGGGACACTCAGGATAAAGCAAGAAGAGAGGTCGCGAAAGTCAAGACCCCCCTGCCACCCTGAACACTCAGAATTTCCCTTCTGCCCAAGAGAGGCACAGCTGAAATCAAAGGAGACATGAAAACCAGGGGAGCGCAAGTCACAATAAATAACTGTCTGTATATAAAGAATTCACAGCGTAGCAAGTTACGAAGGAAAATGCGCAAGAACGCAATAGATAAATGAGCAAAATACCCAAACAGGTAACTACCGAAAAGGAAACAGACCCACTTGGCAAAATGTGGGAAAATATTAATCTCACTAGCAATTAAAAAAAAATCACACCGAAAGAACATGTTGTCATTAAGCAGGCAAATTTGCCTTTTATAAAAATACCAGGGGACTTCCCTGGTGGTCCAGTGGTTAAAAATCCACCTGTGAACACAGGGGCCATGGGGTCAGTCCCCGGTCCGGGAACTAAGACCCCCACCTGCTGCGAGGCAACCAAGCTCGCCTGCCGCAACTACTGAGGCTTGGGGGCCACAGCCCGTGTCTGCAACAGGAGAAACCTGTCCCCTGCAACTGCGGAGTAACCCCCGCCCGCCGCAACAGGAAGAGCTCTCGCACAGCAACGAAGAGCCACGCGGCCAAAAAAATAGAAAGAAAAGAAAAAACAATCACCTAGGAAAATGGCAGATTTTGTAAAGCTAAACGTGTATTTACCGGCGATTCAGCCGTCTCCAGGTACTTGCCCAAGAGATGCGAAGCCTGTGTCTGCACAGACACCGGTACACAAACATTCACAGATGCTGTGTTCCTAAATGAACCCAAACTGGGAACCAGGAGGAGACGCGTACGGAACGTGGCGTAGCCACTCGGTGGCCTGTTACTGGTGATGAGAACAGACTACCGATCAACACAGCACCGAGGATAAATCTCAGAAGCATCACGCCGAGTGAGGAAGTCAGACGTGGGGAAACAGCGGCACACTGAAAGGCCCATTCACAGGATGCTTCATCAAAGGCGAAACTGGAGGCACAGACAGCAGACTGGCCGCCCCGAGCGCGCTGCGCCATCAAAACTCGCCCACTTACTTACTTGACATGGACTTTACTTGACATAAACCATGCTCCGGTAAAGTTGAGAAGAAGCTACGGTGACCAAAGCTGGCAAGAACACTTTGAACTCGGAGCTCTTGTGAGAGAACAGAAATTACTGTGTCCTTTGTGGAAGGCAAACGAGCATCTTCCCGCTTATGAGACTCTATCTTATGGCAAAGAAAAAAATGGGAATAAAGAAGTGCCTTATGCACAAAGACATTCCATATGCATTAATGACAGCAAATAACATAGCAGTAGTCATAACAGGAAGGAGAAAAAGAAAATAATATTCAGTAATCACTCGCGCTTAAATCTCGGTAGAGTCTGCTGTGTGTACTAAAGCGAATCGCCATCACGCTTTTAGGAATGCTGTGAAGACGCGCAGACAAGACAGGCATGTGCCACGGCGCCTGGTCACAGAGCAGATGCTCACACCCTGACCACAGCTGCTACACCACGCGGAGCCCTGGGCACACACCGGACGGAGACACGTACGGCTGACGGAAACAGGCACCCCTGACGGAGACAGGTACGCATGACGGAGGCATGCACGCATGACGGAGGCACACACCCCCAATGGAGACACGCACCCCCGATGGAGACACGCACCCCCGACGGAGACACGCACCCTCGATGGAGACAGGCACCCCTGATGGAGACACGCACCCCCGATGGAGACAGGCACCCTCAACGGAGACAGGCACCCCCGATGGAGACACAAACACGAAACACGTACACTTGATGGAACATGTACCCCTGACGGAGACACGTACATCTGATAGAAACAGGTACGCATGATGGAGGCACGTACGTACCCCTGACAGAGACACATACCCCTGACAGAGACACGTACCCCTGATGGAGACACAAACACGAAACACGTGCACTTGATGGAGACACATACACTCGATGGAAACACGTACCCCTGATGGAACACGTACCTCTGATGGAGACACGCACCCCTGACGGAGACACGAACATGAAACATGTACACTTGATGGAAACACATACACCTGAATGGCAGGAGCTGCTGAACCTCACAGGACATATGCTTGCTTTTTTTTTTTTTCACTTTTAACACTTTTAATAGTAAGATGATACCACTTTGGCCCATGAACGTATCACTTCTGATGAGTGTCATGAAGCTCATTCAAGAGAGAGAGGGAGACAAGGGTGGAGAAGGGGCTCCCTGTTTTCAGAGGGAGCAGAAGAGGGAGGGAGAGGAGACAGGCCAAGTCCAGAACTGGGAAGGGCCAAGGTCAGGGTGAGGGCTGACTGGCGGAGGCGCAGCGCAGTGTTAGGCTTTGCGGCCAGACGCCCTGAGCTCAGGTCCTGGCTCTCTGCTCCTCCCCATCTGGGTGATCGGTTCACTGAACCCCTGGGGACCCCAGAGAGTCCCTCTGTCAGAGGGGTCTAACCTGCCACTCTCCCAGAACCAGCGGCGAGCTCGGGGGTGGGGAGAGGGGCCGTTATGGAAAGTCCTCTGCACGCTGTAAAGCTCTGTCCACGTGTGTATTGGGGGGGGGGGGGCTCTGCACTGCTGCCCTGCACATCTGGCTTGCTCCGATGAGGTGATGACTCCCCAACCGGCAAGTGTCCCTGAACCACGCGATGTGCTAATCGTATGAACAGACACAGGGTGGCTGGCCTCCATGTGGCCAGTGCTGTGGAATCAGTGCCGGCTCTCTCACAGGTGAGCCCCTTTCTCGCTTCATCCTGTCCCAAGGCCTGTCCACCAAGACGTACCTTGGGTCAGGAGCCCCGGGAGCCGCCAGGCCAGCAGAGCTCCCTCAACTCCAGGGCTCTGTCCAGCCCAAGGTCAGCAGGTTTCCGGCCCCAGAATCCACTCAGCCCCAGACCCGGAGCAGCACCACGGACAGCTCCGCACCCACCGCCGCCTTCCCTGTGGGGCCGGGGTCCTGCCGCCTGTTCTAATCCATGGTGACTGTGGTGTAGCTCTTGTCTATCAAGTGGCCACAGATGCTGTTGGCAAATACGGAGCCACTGCTCCTACAGAAATACAGGGCTGGGCTCCTGCAAGCCTCTGGTTGCATTTTCATCGAATGACCTACACACTATCTTGCGTTATGCGTGTATACACAGTTGGGCCATTAACACTGAGCTCCAGGCCACCAGCATCTAACTCGTGCCTGGGTGAAGCTTATCTAACATGTACATCCTCCATAAGGCCCATCTCAGCCTTCTTTCGCTCAGGACTAGACACGTCAGCGTTACGCTCCAGGGCCACTTCAAATAGCAAAATCACCACCAAAAAGCACAACATGCAAATACGTGGCACTAAATAGATCCCGAGGATGAGACAATTGGATGGCATCACCAACTCAGTGGACATGAGCGTGAGCAAACTCCGGGAGATAATGAAGGACAGGAAGGCCTCGTGTGCTGCAGTCCATGGGGTCACAAAGAATCAGCCCCAACTGAGCGACTGAACAACCAAAATGACCACAGAAAGGATGAGCTGAGACAAGGAGGCAGGCGCCACCTTGTGAACCTCAGCTGGGACCACGCACCCCGGGTGACTCAAAGTTTCCCACCACTTTGCACACACCTGCAATTAACCACAGAGGTACTGCCTCTGTGGTGATGGATACATTTCAGTGAGTATCTAAATCTGTAAATACGGAATCCGTGAATAAGGAGCAAGGGCCACATCACAAAGTCTGGGATCTGCCAGCTCCAAATGGGACTATGGGATCCAGCCTCCCCCCACTGCCTGCAGTGAGTGACCTGCTTCCATAAGTCACCGTCTTTGAAGGCGTCTCCGTCTGGAGAGTCCTTTATAGACTAGTGGCTTTGGGGAAGCATGGAAGAGGGCACGCCACTGTGCAAGGACTGAACCTGAGCCACCTGTGCCCAGCTCCATGCTCTCCTGCCACCTGGCCACAGACTGTCCACATCGCTCTGCAGGACACGGAATGGGGCACGTAACCATGCCAACAGCTCAACAGTACTGACAGTGGCGACGGCTCACGCTTGCCCTGCACTCTACAGCTTACGGGGGCTCCCAGCTGGCACGAGAGGTAAAGGACCCGCCTGCCAATGCGGGAGGCCTAACAGGTGAGGGTTCGATCCCTGGGTCAGGAAGATCCCCTGGAGGAGGGCACGGCAACCCACTCCAGTACTCTTGCCTGGAGAGTCCCACGGACAGAGGAGCATGGTGGGCTATAGCCCATGGGGTCGCAAGGAGTCGGACACGACTGAAGCGACTTAGCACGCACTACGGTTTAAAGTCCTTTCCCCTGTGACCTCTCCAGATCGCCATGGCAACTTGATAAGGTGGAATCAGTTCAGTTCAGTCACTCAATCGTGTCTGACACTTTGCACCCCCACAGACCGCAGCATGCCAGGCCTCCCTGTCCATCACCAACTCCCAGAGTTTACTCAAACTCATGTCCATTGAGGCGGTGATGCCGTCCAACCATCTCATCCTCTGTCATCCCCTCTTCTCCTGCCTTCAATCTTTCCCAGCATCAGGGTCTTTTCAAATGAGTCAGCTCTTCACATCAGGTGGCCAAAGTATTGGAGTTTCAGCTTCAGCATCAGTCCTTCCAATGAATATTCAGGACTGATTTCCTTTAGGATGGACTGGTTGGATCTCCTTGCAGACCAAGGGACTCTCGAGAGTCTTCTCCAACAGCACAGTTCAAAAGCATCAATTCTTTGGTGCTCAGCTTTCTTTATAGTCACACTCTCACATCCACACATGACTACTGGAAAAACCATAGCCTTGACTAGACAGACCTTTGTTGGCAATGTAATATCTCTGCTTTTTAATATGCTGTCTAGATCAGTCGTAACTTTCCATCCAAGGAGTAAGCGTCTTTTAATTTCATGGCTGCAGTCACCATCTGCAGTGATTTTGGAGCCTCCCAAAATAAAGTCTGTCACTGTTTCCACTGGTTCCCCATCTATTTCCCATGAAGTGATGGGACCGGATGCCATGATCTTCGTTTTCTGAATGTTGAGCTTTAAGCCAACTTTTTCACTCTCCTCTTTCACTTTCATCAAGAGGCTTTTGAGTTCCTCTTCACTTTCTGCCATAAGGGTAGCGTCATCTGCATATCTGAGGTTATTGATATTTCTCCCAGCAATCTTGATTCCAGCTTGTGCTTCATCCAGCCCAGCATTTCTCATGACGTACTCTGCATAGAAGTTAAATAAGCAGGGTGACAATATACAGCCTTGACGTACTCCTTTTCCTATTTGGAACCAGTCTGTTGTTCTATGTCCAGTTCTAACCGTTGCTTCTAACTGATAAGGTGGGATAACCTGAGCTTAAAAAATCCTCAGGCTTCAGTTTTAAAGATAAGGCCACAGAAGCTTGGGAATCCAGTAGCTCAAGAGCTTCTGAGGCTCAAACCCAGCCCCTCCTGCTCTTTCCAAGACCCCGGGCCTGGGGTCTTCCAGCCACTGTATAATGAGGACACTGAAGGGTCTCCAGTGAGCAACCAAGAAATCAACTCAGGCTTCCAGACCTTCCCACTGCACATCTGAGCCCCCAGGAGCTCTGTCTTACAGCCTCCCTGGAGATTAGAGCTAACCCCAGGTGCTCAGAATGGTAACAGGTGCCTCCTCAACACTCGATGGATGAACATGCTGTTGCTACTATTAATATATTGGAATTATCTCTCACTAACCAGAGCTTTGGAATAGTCGTGAACTGGATTTCAGGAGGCACTCCTTGACAACCACCCCAGTCCTTCTGCAGACCAGTAAACCACACAGGTGAAACAAGCTATGGTAACTCAGTACTTAAAACAGTTTACAGCCGTTAAAAATGATGGTCATGGCGGTCCAGTGGTTAGAACTCTTCGCTTCCACTGCAGGGAAGCACAGGTTCAGTCCCTGGTTGGGGAACTAAGAGCCTGCGGGCTGCACGGCAAGGCCAAGAAAGAAAGGGATCATGGGCACGTATTGCGACGAAGAGAGCTGCCGCAGGGCTGCTCCCTGAACAAGCGCGCTGGAGCCAAGAGGCGTTTTTGAGAGGACGTTACCAGATCTTCTCCTTCTGTCTTGGGTTTCCCTTTGGAAAAGGTGTATGGATTCATGACATATTCCAATGTATTGTCTATAGATTATAAGATAAAAGTCAAGCATGTGTCTGCCGATACTTTTTAAGCTGACCTGTCTTCATACCTAGAAATGTCTCTTAATAGTAGGCTTCCCTGGTGGCTCAGGTGGCAAAGACTCTCCTGCAATGCAGGATCCCTGGGTCGGGAAGATCCCCTGGAGAAGGAAATGGCAACCCACTCCAGTAATCTTCCCTGGAGAATTCCATGGACAGAGGAACCTGGCAGGCTACAGTCCATGAGGTCGCAAAGAGTCAGGCATGACTGAGCAGCTATCACTCTCTCACTACCAGATCTTCAAGAAACAGATAGCTCAAATGCTACGCACAGGTTTTTAAGAGCCTTACAAATTCTTTTTAACAAGTAGGTGCAGTCTTGACCCCATAAAACAACACAGAGAAAATTATGGGCCAACTGCACTCATCATATAACATAAAAATCTTAAATAATATATTTAATAGAATCCTGCCATCTGTTAAAAGTATGCCAAGTAGAATTTAACTCAAAAATAGAAGAATGGTCCAATATTAGGAAATCTAGTTATACAGTCATGATAAAGTTACAGTTCAAATGAGAACACACACATGATCATATTCACAGGTACTGGGAGAACATTTAAGATTAAATACTCATTCTTGATTTTTTAAAAATTCCCTATAAAATAGGAATAAACAGATACTTCCTTAAACATGATATGTATCTCAACTAGAAAACACTAGAAATGGGGACGTCGCTGGTGGTCCCGTGGCTGAGACTCTGAGCTCCCAGTGCAGGAGGCCCAGGTTGAATCCTTGGTCAGGGAGTACTAACAGACCCCAGCTGCTGCAACTGGAGATGCCGTGGGCCGAAGGGAAAAGCAAATATCCACGTGCTGCAGCCAAGACCCTACACAGCCAAATGAATAAATATTAAAAAAGAAAAAGAGACGATAACCATCATCACAACCCACCGTTACAGGCGGACCTTGGGGACGTTGGGAGTTTGGTTCCAGACCAGGGCAATAAAAGCAAATATCACAATAAAGTGAATCACACATTCTGGTTTCCCAGCGAATTAAAAGTTCAGTTCAGTTCAGTTCAGTCACTCAGTCGTGTCCGACTCTTTGCGACCCCATGAGCTGCAGCACGCCAGGCCTCCCTGTCCATCACCAACTCCCGGAGTTTACCCAAACTCTTGTCCATTGAGTCGGTGATGCCATCCAACCATCTCATCCTCTGTCATCCCCTTCTCCTCCTGCCCTCAATCCCTCCCAACATCAGGGGCTTTTCCAATGAGTCAACTCTTTGCATCAGGTGGCCAAAGTATTGGAGTTTCAGCTTCAGCATCAGTCCTTCCAATGAACACCCAGGACTGATCTCCTTTAGGATGGACTGGTTGGATCTCCTTGCAGTCCAAGGGACTCTCAAGAGTCTTCCCCAACAGCACAGTTCAAAAGCATCCATTCTTCGGCGCTCAGCTTTCTTCACAGTCCAACTCTCACACCATACATGACCACTGGAAAAACCATAGCCTTGCCTAGACCTGCATATAGGTTTCTCAAGAGGCAGGTCAGGTGGTCTGGAATTCTCACCTCTTTCAGAATTTTCCACAGTTTGTTGTGATCCACACAGTCAAAGGCTTTGGCATAGTCAATAGAGCAGAGATAGATGTTTCTCTAGAACTCTCTTGCTTTTTCAGTGATCCAGCGGATGTTGGCAATTTGATCTCTGGTTCCTCTGCCTTTTCTAAAACCAGCTTGAACATCAGGAAGTTCACGGTTCACGTATTGCTGAAGCCTGGCTTGCTGAATTAAAAGTTACATGTATACAATTCTGTAGTCTAGCAAGTGCACGACTGAGCAACTTCACTTTCACTTTTCACTTTCATGCATTGGAGAAGGAAATGGCAACCCACTCCAGTGTTCTTGCCTGGAGAATCCCAGGGATGGGGGAGCCTGGTGGGAGGCCGTCTATGGGGTCACACAGAGTCGTGAAGTGACTTAGCAGCAGCAGCAGCAGCAAGTGCACGATAGCATTATGTCCGAGAAAGCGAAAACATCCCTCCATTTAAAAATCCTTTACTTCTGAAAAATTCTGTCATCTGAGTCTGCAGGAAGTCACAATCTTTTTGCAGTGTTGACATCGAAGCTCACTGATCACAGACCACCACAACAAACATAATCATAATAGAATATTCAGATCACGGAGGCAGCAATTCTACCTAATTGCTAATTTGATCTATTAACTGCTAACTTGATCTATTAATTTAACATGACCCAAGAGAAAATGCCAAGAATGTTTCAAAATAAGAACAGCCAGGAAAATGAAGAAAGAGTGACATGGGGCCATGAATCCTCTCAGATATGGAAATATCCTCGGACACAGACAGAGAGGAGATCCACTCCAGGTCTTAGTGTTGGGCTTCCGCGGTCTTCCGGAGGCTTAGATGTCAATCTTCTAGGTTGTGAGCCAATAAATCTCTCCTTTTAAAACTTTTTTAAATTGAAGTATAGTGTTGTTGGTTTTTTTAATATTTATTTGGCTGCGTGCATGAGTGCCTTGAGTCATGTCCAACTCTTTGGACTATGGACTGTAGCCCGCTTGGCTTCTCTGTCAGTGGGATTCTCTAGGCAACAATACTGGAGCGGGCTGCCATGCCCTCCTCCAGGGGACCTTCCTGACCCAGGGATGCACCTCTAATCTCCTGCACTGGCAGCCAGGGTCTTTACCACTAGCGGCAGCCCTTATTTGGCTGCATGGCATCTCACCTGCAGCATGTGAACTTTTAGTTGCGACACCTGGGATCTAGTTCTCTGACCAGGGATGGAACCCAGGGCCCCCTGCATCGGAGGGGCAGATCAGTCACTGGACCACCAGGGACGTCCCTACTGGAGACAGCTGATTTACAACACAGTGTTTCAGGTCCACAGCAAAGTGATTCAGTCATATAAATACATGTAATTCAGACACCGATATATAATATATTCTTTTCCAGATTTATTTTCCCTTTCTAAGCTGCCATGGATAAGTTTCTTCACTTCTAAGCAAAAGACTCCGCCCCCCACCCCCCGCCGCAAAAAAAATACTCAAGAATTACCCCAGTTAAAGAAAACCCACAAACCCTCTCTTCACCCCACAACACCTCTACCTATTGTCTCACCAGATGCTGATTCCAACAGAAACTTCCCAGTCCTCTCTTACTTGGATAGACATGTTAACTGACAGATTTGTCAATTCTACCATTGTTTGGTGGGTGTGTCTTTTGTTTTCCTGCAGAACTCTCTGACTTCACGTCTGCATCACTTCATTGATTCTGTCTTTAAATGTATCTGGAATCCAACTGCCTCCCACAAACCACTCTTCCAGCTGGGGCCAAGCACCACCATTTCTTGCCTGTGTGGACTGTCCCAGCTTCCTAAACGGCCCCCAGACTTGAAACAGTTTTCGTCACTTTTCTGCTCCAAATCCTCCATGAGGCTTCCTTCCTCGCCCCCCCGGTTCTTACTTGCAGCATGCAGGATCTTCGAGGCACATCAGTTCAGTTCAGTCGCTCAGTCATGTCCGACTCTTTGCGACCCCATGGACTGCAGCACGCCAGGCCTCCCTGTCCATCACCACCTGCCAGAGTCCACCCAAACTCATGTCCATTGAGTCGGTGATGCCGTCCAGCCATCTCATCCTCTGTTGTCCCCTTCTCCTCCCGCCTTCAATCTTCCCCAGCATCAGGGTCTTTGCAAATGACCTTTTAATCACAGCAGGCAAACTCAGTTGTGGCACGTGGGATCCAGTTCCCTGACCAGGGAGGGCACCGGGAGCATGGACTCTTAGCCACTGGACTACCAGGGAAGTCGCTCCCTTAGCCCTTTACTCAAACGCCTACCTTCTCAGGGAGGCCTTCCCAAACCACTTGTACTACTACCACTGCCGTATAGCATCGTGTCTATTTTATGTTTTCTTTGCTTTCGGTCTTTCCCAAGTACAGCAGCCAGAAACCTTTTTCTATTAAGGTCCAGACAGAAAATACTCTGCAGACCATACGGTCCTGTCTCAACTACAAGGTCACCCACAGCACTACATGAAGAAATAGGCGTGGCGGTGTGCCAAGGAGTTCATTTACAACAGCGGGCAGCAGGCTGGACCTGGCCTGGGGCCCTCGAGCGCCAGCGCCTGCCTTACTAGAACCCATCTGTCCTAACAGAGCACCTTCCCTCCTCGTGTGGGTCCCTGCTGTGCACTTAGCCCCTGGGACGGTATCTGACTCGTAGGAAACAATGAATATTGGCTAATTAAGTGAGGGAGATGACCTGAGTGATCAAGGAGAGCGAGGCGGTGCTGGTACACAATCACACTGATCAACAGAACAGAAGAGAACGCACAAAACCAGAACGAAAACACACGGTAATTTAGTCCACACAAAGATTCGTCCTTTTAGTCAGGAGGATAAAGCCGGTTCTTCAACAGATGGTCTTGGAAAGACTGGTCAGCAGAGGAAAGAGAATGAGGCTGGGCCCCTGCTCAGACCAAAACCAATTCTGGAAAGAGAAAAACTTCTGATGCCAGAAGTAAAATTATAAGAAAATGAAATAAACCATGCATGAGTTTTTTTTTTTATTCTCTCGGAAAGAGGAGGCTGTCAAAGAAAAGAATGATAGTAAAAAAAAAAAAAGGATAGATAAATCAAACTACATAAAAAATTAATATAGATAAAAAAACTTAAAAAAATTAATATAGAAAACAAAAAGCCCTACACACCATAAATAAAGGTAAAAACAAACACCACGCTGGAAAAATTACCGGAGCTCTTAAATGAGAGTGAATTTTCTTAACAAGGAAGTTTCATGCGAGAGCAGAATAAACTGAAACAGAATGGAAAGGCAAAGGGAGATATGAATGGCTTTTTAAAATATATTTATTTATGTGGCTGTGCTGGGTCTCAGCTGCAGCGCGCGGGATCTTCAGTCCTCGTAGGGCGTGGGATCTGCGGTCCTCGCTGTGGCACGTGGGATCTTTAGTTGCGGCACAGGGGATCTTGTTTCCTGACCAGGGATCAACAGGGCATTGACAGAGGGAGTGCCTCAGGCGCCAGCGAGTGAGGGGGCCCCTCGGTCATTGACAGTTTCACAATCAGGAGACTGCTACTGCTGCTGCTGCTAAGTCGCTTCAGTCGTGTCCGACTCTATGCGACCCCAGAGACGGCAGCCCACCAGGCTCCCCTGTCCCCGGGATTCTCCAGGCAAGAACACTGGAGTGGCTTGCCATTTCCTTCTCCAATGCATGAAAGTGAAAAGTGAAAGTGAAGTCGCTCAGTCGTGTCCGACTCTTTGCAATCCCATGGACTCCAGCCTACCAGGCTCCTCCGTCCATGGGATTTTCCAGGCAAGAGTACTGGAGTGGGGTGCCATTGCCTTCTCCGAATCAGAAGACTGACGGGGCCCAAAGCCAGAAGTGGCTCTGCCTAGAGGTGGCGTCTGTGTAACTGAGGCTGAGCCTCGGTGGTCACTGAAATGGGGGCCACTTGACGGAATTTCTCATATACGCTGGCGCAGCCTCCTTGGTTTCAGCCCGAATGGCTGAAAATCTTGACGACTGCAGGGAATGTGTAACGGAGGAGGCAGGAAAGAGACGGGGTCACACTTTCCTGGGACCCCTTTTCTGTGACATCAACACCCGTCGCTTCTACACTGCTTTCTGTTTGTGCCTGATGGTCCTATTTCTTTAACAAAAGGAACTTACTCGTTAAACTAAATTAGGGGCCACCCTCTCTCTCAAGGGACAAGAAAGCTACCCTCATCACCAAATGTTATTAACAGAAAAAAAAAAAAAAGGTACAGATTAAACCTATAACTGAAATAAAAGACTCAACAGACCCTGAAATAGAAAACACTGAGATTCTGGGCCTAACTAAAAACAAATTGAAGCCTTAAGTGACCCCTTTCTGGATTTGGAAATTATCGGGGTTAAAAAATGGTTTGGATCTTCAAAATCCTGATTATAATCTCTTTGAATGACTTTTCTGATGTTTTCTGCTGTACTTCTTTTCATATGCATCTTTCTGTAGACTCATGCTCCAACGCTTAACTTCTAAGAGAGGGAAAAGGGTGATGTTAACGAGAATGGCACTGACTGGCAGTTCTCCCAGCAGAGCCGGGCAATGAGCCAGCTGTTTGCTCCTTCCCCAGGCAGGCCTCTGCCCATCTCAGCTGGAAGGAGCTAATGACGGAAGGCCCATCATCCTCACCCCCTTTTAAGCATAAAACACCTGGAGAGGGGAATCATAGGGACAGAATGAAGGGACAAAACAGGTGATTAAACAGTCACTCCCACCACAGGATTGTGAGTAGAAAAAATATGGGAGGCCTCTGGAAGTTAATCATTGCTCGAGAAAGCACGCTCGCTCAACCACACAACCAAGCAGGCTTGCCTAGCAACCAAACCATGAACAGAAGCACGAGGCGTGACCCAGAGCAATAAAGCAGAGGCGGCCTGAGGCCTACAGCCCGTCCAGCGAGCTCGGCGAGCTAACGATCCCAAGGCATGCTCTCTGCACATGTGAAAAACAACCACCTGTGGACCTAGCTTGACCATGTAGGGACAAGGAAGCTCCCCTGCCCAGCCTGGAGGAGGAGCTGATAACGGAAGCATGACATCTACGCAAGAAAGACAAAGAAGGTCTTCTCCCCCTCCCCACTCTAAAACTGTGGGGCTTTCCCAGTGGTTCAGATGGTAAAGAATCCACCTGGAATGCAGGAGACCTGGGTTCCATCCCTGGGTGGGGAAGGTCCCCTGGAGGAGGGAATGGCAACCCACTCCAGTATTCCTGCCTGGAGGATTCCATGGACGGAGGAGCCTGGCAGCTACAGTCCACGGGGTCACAGAGAGTCACACACGACTGAGAGTAACACTTTCACAGGAAACTGCAGCCCACTGAGTTCTCAGGGTGTGGCTTTCTCACCCGCCCGCTCGCAAGCCTCACAAGTGTCCTAGTCGAGTAAACCAGTTCTTATCAGCCACTCCGCTCTCGCTGAATTCTCTTCTCCACTGAGACACAAAGGACCACGGTCCTGAGTTCTTCGGAGCGCCCATGAAGGGAGCTATGGGTCTCAGGACAGCTGCTTCGGGAGGGTGGGGAGGGCAGGCGGAGCCCCTGAGCCTGCACCACAGCGCTGCAGCGACCAGGGCGTCAGGGAGCGCGCCCCGAAGAGGGGAGGGTCAGGGGGCTGGGGACCAGCACGCAAGGCCCTCCTGGAGAGCAGGCGGGACAGGGGAAGGGGCCACGGCCAGGAGGCCGGGACTGCACGTGGCCTCTGGCAGGGTGGGGCTTTGTGTGGACCCTCAGAGGACTGGGGCCCTGAAGGGGCTGAGATGGAGCCTCTCTGTTGCAGAGATGAGGAATGAGCGGAGGCGTGACCCACGCCTGTGGATGCCGGGTGTCCAGCCTGCCAAGGGCCCCGCGGGAGGCCTCCTGAGAGCTGCCTGGCTCGGGGGCGCCCAGCTCAGCCCGGCCCCTCCCGAAGGCTGGGGGGTCAGCTGGCCTCTCTGGGGAGAGTCCAGGGCAGCCCTCGGCCACTTCCGCCCCTGAGCAGCCGGGGCAGCATGAATAGGCTTCTGTGGCCCGTCAATAGGCCTTTCATCAACTCGGGGCTCTCCGTGCTCCCTCCCCCAGGGCACAGAAGACAAAGAAGCTGCCCGGGGAGGCCCAGGGCTGCCCCAGGGAAGCACTTGGATGGAGAGCTGGTCAGACGGGCCCCACGTGAGCCACCCCACGGGCCAGGCCGGTCCCCTGCTGCAGCCCCAGGGAAGCTCGGGATTTCAGTGATGCTCAGGGGCCTGACCAGGAGAGCCATCACCTGCCTGCTCCTTTCTTCTTCAGGGAAAGTCCAGCCTTCCTCCCCAGAGGAGCCAGGCCCTCCAGAGAACCCCTTCCAGAGGGCAGTGTGGTCTCCCACGCTCCAGCCGCCCCCACCACCTTCTTCCCTGACTGAACACCCTACGCATCCCCAGCCACCCCTCCCCTCACCGTGGAGTCGCTTCCGGGGCCCAGCCCAACCTAGCTTATGCAGGTCAGCTCGCCGTCACCTCCGGGGGGCCCGTCCCTACCATCCGCATCCCCCACAACACACCTCCCCGGACCCAGCTGAGCCACCTGACCGCACGTGACCTTCAAAAGGTCAAAAAACGTTTTCACTGTTACAAGTATTTATTAAAAAGTGCAATTCAAGAGTTAGCTGCGTAAGCGCATCATTGCAAATCACATACAAAAGAAAGGGATAACAAATGCCCCCGCACCAACGAAAAAAACAAAATGCCAACAAAACAAGGCGGAAAACTTAGCGTGCTGAGGAATGGACCCCAGAAGATGGGAGTGGAAGTCGCCAGATTTCTACCCACATGTTGTGCAAAAGGAGGCGGTGAGGAGAGACGGGCAGCCGCCACCACCAAGTGCTGGCTCTGGGTTCAGCTGCGGCTTCAGTATTAGGTTTTCACCAGGGAGGTGACGAGAGTATCCTATATGCGCGTGTACACTGGAGGCGTAAAGTCATCAGAAGCTTGAAGCGTATGCATCTTGGCGGGTTCAGCTGCTAACACTCAATTAAAGCACCTGTTAGTGCCTTCACTCCGCTGAGGAGGAGGTGGAGGCTGCAGGTGTGACTCACCTGTCTGAGGTCACCCTGCTGGCAGGGGGCAGGGCCAACCACAGCCCAGCGCTCAGCCGCGCTCTCTGCCCTGGGTAGGGCCTCATCACACTAACCACCCGTGTGTGTCTCCCTCACCGTGAGCAGGCAGCTCGCTGGCAGAGTGGCCGAGCACCCAGCACAGGCAGGGCCCAAACAGGGCATCAGCCACGCTGAACCAACCACCATGTGACTATGACACGCTCCGGTTTCCGGTTCACTCGGAGAACACAGTGTCGGCTTTGAAACCCAGCCCGAAGCCACCGTCCCTCCTCACAATATGTGCAGTGTTGCGAAATCCTTCAAAGGTTTCTACACCCTTGGGTTCCCTCGCAGAGCGGCCTCGATCCCCACTGGCCAGCTCCAGGTCGGGCTCAGCCCCCACCCTGACCTGCCCCATGCTGGGCATCACCTGAGGCCCGGGTTCAGTGAGGAAGAAACCCGGACCTGACCTCAAGGTCACTTTCACGGGTGGGACTCGAGTTCCCACGGCCCCCACAGTTCCCAAAAGCGATCCTCTCGATTCTCCGAAGCAGCAGTGCGTGCAAACCCCACAGTCCTGCGGCCACCGTCACGGGACTGCGGCCAGCCCACTCCCTACAAACCGCTCCCAGACGGCTTTGAGCCTGCCTGCACGCTCATCAGGCCAAAACAGTAGCTCCCCGTCCAACCCCACGTCACCAGCACCTACGTGGCCTTAAGCCAACTCCCAACTCACTGCTTTGTCCAGCATATCAACCAGCCTCCAGGACGAGGAGGGGCCGTTCTCCTGAGTGACCTTCCGTGGACACCCATGCAAGGTGCCCAGCCCAGACAGGGGCCGTGGCCCGACCGCCCCAGCTCCCACCCCCCTGCCCCGGCTACTATCCTGCCTCCTCCCGCTGCGTCACACAGCACGAGGCACATGGTGAGAGCCCAGAACCCCAGGCCAGCCCCGCAAGAGGCTCACAGCTGTGCCCGAGCAGCAGAGCCACCCAGCAACCCCAGGCCATGTGGGTGCCCAGCCCCACCCACAAACCAGGCTCAGGGCTGGGGACCTGGCTCAGCTGGGCCAGCCCACCTAGGGAGCCCAGGCTGAAGGACTGCCCTGCTCACGGCCGCGCCCCAGCAGCCGCTCCTGCGGGCTTCAGGGTGCAGGCTGAGGTTGCTTCCCTGGTGGCTCAGAGGTTAAAGCGTCTGCCTGCAATGTGGGAGACCCGGGTTCAATTCCTGGGTCAGGAAGATCCCCTGGAGAAGGAAATGGCAATCCACTCCAGCACTCTTGCCTGGAAAATCCCATGGATGGAGGAGCCTGATAGGCTACAGTCCATGGGGTCGCAAAGAGTCAGACACGACTGAGCGACTTCACTCACTTCACTCCAACGTGTGACCCGCTGCGGGAAGCTAGGAAAGCTAGGGCTCGAGGCCTGCCCGCCTCCCCCGACCAGGCCGGGGGCAGAGCCAACAGACAGGGCGCTTCAGGGGCTCTACCTTCAGTGTCGCCCACAGAGCCCCCCAAACACGCCTCCCCCTCCCCCAAGGGCGGCCCCTCTCATTTCTCCTCCTTCCCAGGGTCTGAGGCCGGCGGCAGGGGGGCGGCCTTGTGCAGTTCCAGCCCTCAGCCCCACGGCTTCCTCCCCAAGAATGCCCCCTCCCAGGCAGTCCTCCTCTTTCATTTCCCTCCTTCACTCTCGCTTCTTCTAAGAGGTCCTTCGCTGCGAAAAGCAGCGGCCGGGCTTCTTCTTAAAACACTAGACCCGGGCGAGGCCACAGGGAAGAAAAGGCACAAATGCCTTTGGAGAAATGGATATCCGCATGGGACAGGCACAGACAGCCTCGAGTCCAGGAGGCCTGGGTGCAGAACCCGCACGGATTACTTGGGACCCTGACCAGGGGCCTCCGTCTCGCTGAGCCCCATCACCTTCGTCTGAGGCAGGGGTGACATCCCCTTCGCCACGGGCTGCTATGGGGATGACCCAGGGCTGGGCTCGCAGTGACGGAGCGGTGGCTGCTCTGGGGAGGGAACCGGCCTCCCCAGACTTGGAGAGGGGCTCCTGACACAGACTGGGATGACCTCATCCCCACCCCACTCCCTGCACAGCCTCTCAGGTCGAGGCTGACCCCTTGACTCCTCGCGGTCTGCTGCAGGGAGGCAGGGTGGGACAAGGACTCCCAGGAGCTGAGCAGCCCTGCTCAGGGGGCAGCTCCCTCCTCCACAGGTCAGGGGGAAGCCTGAAACCCAGGGCCCCAGCTCCTGGAAGTGGGGGCACAGCCTTGGGGACCACCTGAGGTGGCACCAGCCTCCACATGCCTGGGATCAGAAGGATGGACCTGTAGACCGAGCTGGGGGGCTCGCCGGGTGTGAAGCCTACCGCCCCAAGCGTGACGCGGCAGCTCTGGGTGGTGGGGTGGCCTGGTTCTTACGTCCACCTTGAGGAGAGCTTCATGGTTCCTCCTGCGTCTGCTTCTCCGTTTCATTTCCCTCGTCTTGAACCACAGCAGCACGGTCCTCCTCGAAGCACGGTGGCTTAGTGTCAGAGGCGTGTGCACTGGTGACTGAATGTCCCAGGACCATGGGCTGTGAACAGTGGGCCAATCAACCTCCCCTCCCCGTTTTACCCAAGAGGAAACTGAGGGCTGGGCGGGGGAAGGGCCCTGCCTGCAGCAACTCCCGCGGGGTCCCCTGGATTTGACCCAGGGCTGAAACCTGTTCTGGGCAGCCTTGGTGACCCTCCGTGGGCTCCAGGTCTGCAGGCCGACTTCTGCCTGAGGTGGACGCAGGGCAGTAAGGTGTCCCCCTCCTCCAGGGGATCCAAGAACAGCAGTAACCTCCCTAAAGCGACATGGCATTCAACCTTTGCCCTTCTCTGCCCTGTCTCTGCCAGGCAGGACCCTCCACACCTTGACTGCCCTATACAAAGGCTGCCTCCTAAGAATGACCGCTGTCTTCACTCAACAGACACCAAGCCCTCCCCCCACCTCCCCCTCCCCCACACCGACCCCTGCCCCTCACTGCCCCCAGCCCCCTGCCCTGGGCCTGCTCTGCCATGAGCTGGCACAGGGGACCCGGAGCCAGCTCAGTGGCCCTGCAGGGGAGGTGAGGGAGAGGGGGTCACACACAGGAGACTGTGCCGCAGAGGCCTGTGGGCGGACATCCCTGCAGGCGCCAGGAACAGGGTGGGGAGAGGGGCAGCAGGCCCCTCCAGAGGTCAGGAAAGGGCGGGGCTGAGGGGCGAGGAGTCAGCACCCCCCATGGAGGAGCGCCCCCACCAGAAGACTCACGCCGGGGGCGCAGCTGCGAGCAGGCCCAGGTCACAGAGGGTCTTGCACACGGACTCGGCTGCCTCGAGGAGTCTTGCAGGGCGTGAGCGGCAGAGTGTGACACGGTCGAGTACGACACGGTCGGGGGTGGCAGCCGCGGGGATACAGTGCAGCCCAAGAGGGACCTGAGGTCGGGGTGAGGGATGGTCCGGGGCGGGCAGAACTCGGCCACGGGAAGTGGGGGTGCCAGGAAGGGCTGACCCCCGCCCAGGCCTGGCCAGGCTGAGGGGCAGGTACCTGCAACACACCCCTGGAGGGGAGATGGTGTCCGATGGCCGAGGGCAGTCGGTACTAGGGGCTGGGGACCCAGCAAGGATGTGGGCTGGTCTGGGAAGGGGCTAGGTGGAACGCAGCGGCAGCATGAACCATCACCCTCTCCGCCCACCTGCCACTACCATCTGCCCTGGAAGTGTTCTGCCCCGGCAATTCAGAAAGTCCTCTGTGAGTCTGGTAAACATCTGTCTGCCACCTGCCATATCCACGCATGGTCTCAGTCCAGCCCTCGGGGGTCAGACAGCAACCTCTAAGAAACAGCCTCCTGGGCTGGGGGCCCAAAGAAATCCTCCGCTTGCAGAAAGCTCTGCACAGATGAAGAGGCTTGTGGCAAGCTGTTTATAGAAGAGAAAAACTGGATCCAAACTAAGTTTCCCACAAGACAAGACCAATTAAGTAAATTATGGCACATCCACTCAACTGCCCTGCAGTCATTTAAATAATGCTTCGAGTCTGAACAGCATGGAAAAAGTTTTAGGAATTTTAAGTGAGAAAACATGATGAAGAAACTTTATGTGTAGAATGTCACGTATCTGTTAAGGGGCTTCAGAAAGCTTGGAAATGGAGACTTTGCAAAGTTCATAGTGTCAGTTCAGTTCAGTTCAGCCCTGTCCATCAACAGCTCCGGAGTTTGCTCAAACTCATGTCTATTGAGTCGGTGATGCCATGTGTCTCTGCATAACTGGAACTATGAGTAATTTTTTTTCCATTCTCTTACATTTTCCAGTTTCTATATTGTGCATGTAACATTTTTTAATTGGAAAAAAGAATTTTGTTTGGGGGTTTTTGAGGCTGTTTTTGTTTTTTTTTTAAACAAGTGTCCCACCCAGGGCTTCTCTTCAGGGGCCTGGTGGCTTGGCTGGTATTCGAGGCAGATGTAAATGAGGAGCCGCTGCCTTAAGGAGGGGGTGCACCTTGAGCAAGGCCTCGGGGCAGGGGCACAGCAGGCACTCCAGCCCAGGGCAGAGGAGGGCGGTGGGTGCCAACACAGCTGACCACCCTCTGGCTCTGCCAAGAATCTCTGCAGCCCCGAGCCTCAGTCTCCTTAGAGAGTGAAGGCCCGTGTCCTCAGTGTTCTCTGAAAGGACGCAGCGCCCCGACCTTGAGAGAGGACCCACCAGCAGCCCCAGAAACGGTGGAGGCCGGAACCCACAGGCCTTAAAAATAGGCGCAGGAACCGAGAGAGGGCCCCCTGCCATTCCAACGGCCATACTTCCTCCCTGCTCACTGGCCCACGGCCAACTCAGCCAGCCCCAGCGCTGGGGGGGCCCCAGGGATCCCCGGAAAACCAGCCACAGCTACGGCGAAGCCATCATCTGCGGAGCTCGGGTCCCGCCCCAACTCCACAGCCAGAGGTCTGTGCCCGTTATAACGATGGCGGCACCGAGGGCCAGCCTGTGCTGGGGTGGCCGGGGCCTGGTCCTGCCGCGGCTCCTGTGGCCCTACGCCGCCCCGTGAGGCTGTGCCTGTCCTTTCCCTGACGATTCCCTCGACCCTCCGGACCCTGACATCCCCACTTCACGGATGAGGACACGGAGGCCCCCAGGGGTGGCAGGCACAGGCCCCAGGTCTTCCACTCCAGCCACACCTCCCACGGACATCCCCTGCCCGACATGACGCCCCAGCTACACAGCGCAGAGCCAGACAGAGGCTCAGCGGAGCGTGCAAGGACCTTCCCGACGCACGGGGCGGTGGCGGGTGCAGGTGCTCAGCGCAGAGGCGAGGCCCGCAGGAAGGCAACTGCCCCCTTAGCCCTCTGTCGGCCTCATCCCATCCACTCTCTGCAGGATGGCTCCTGGCGCCTGACCGGCCTTGGCTGGAACCCCGAGAACCCCAGCTCTGCTAGCTCCCAGCTGCGTGACCCTGGGGGCATCCCTTTCCTCTCTGAAGCCTGGTTCCCTCCTCTGGGGAAACAGCAGAAGCTGCCTCCACAGGAGACAGAAGCGAAGGCCCAGCGAAGCTGGCACATGGCCGACGGGCTGAGCCCCCACCCCCAGGACCAACAGCTTCTCTAAGTGCCAGCTGGTCCCCAAGTCAAACGCCCACACAGCGGCCTGAGGGCAGGCCCCGGGAGCACCCAAGTCCCAGCCGGGCACCCGGAGCCCCAAATGCCGCTCCAGCCTCAACTCCTGCGGCCGCCCTTCAAGCCTCCCCGCTCCGGCCTGGCAAGTTCTGCCCGCCTCAGGACCCCCTCTCAGAGGCACGACCCCGCCCCGTCCCGGTCAGCGGACAGGGGTCCCCTCTTTGTGCCCCTTACCACCTCTCCCACCTCGACCTGGGCCCGCCCCCAGGCCACCTGGCGGCAGGCAGCTACGCAGGCCTACATCGGGTCACGTGCACCTGAGGACAGGTGTGGGCCTTCACCTCTGCTAAGAGCTGGGGTTCAGGCAGATTCTTCTGCCACTTCCTAGCCATGGGACTGGGGTACGTCACTTCACCGCCGAACCTGTGTTTCTCCACCAGGACAAAGAGAAGAGTTTAAAATCCCCACCTTAAGAGAAGTAATTTGAGAATAAAAGGACATGGTGAAAGGGAAATACTCCATTTGGTACCGCAGCACTCCAGAGAAAGAGAAAGCTCCTAGGCCACCTAAACAGGGGTGAGAGCCCAGGAACAAGCAGCTTCAAAATGCTCAGCCCTGGGAACTTCCTGGTGGTCCAGGGGTTAGGACTCTGCACTCTCACTGCCGAGGGTGTGGGTTCAATTCCTGGTTGGGGAATTAAGATTTCACAGGCTGCCTTCGGCCATAAAAAATTGAAAAAAAAAAAAAAAAAGCCAATAAAATAAAATTTAAAAAATATATAACGCTCAGCCTAGGCAGAGCACCATAAAAGGCAGCATGAGGAGGCCCCTCCCCTCACAGCGCCCCTCCACAGCTCACACCCAGGTTGTGTCCGTATGACTTGACCACAGGCCAGCGGCATGACGCCCATGTTAAAGGGAGCCTGTCCACACAGGCTGGACGTCCACGGCCCATCAGAAGGCCCAGTCCCCAACAGGAAGCATCAGGCTATTTCCACCTTTGGTCCAGATGTCGGCATCACACAAAATCTGGGCATTGGACCACCTCACTCTTCCCAGCTCAGAGATTCTTGGTGCTTGCACAAGCTACCCCAGCCACCAGCTTGGCCCACAAGTTCCCTGGAAGCACAGGCAGTTTTCTGTGGATAAAACACCAAAACCCCGCTCAGAGTGACCAGAGGCCTGGCTGATTCCACAGAGTTCACCTGAGTACCTGGCTCTCTCTCCCCACTCACTTGTCCCCCGCCCCATGTGGTAAGGATCCAAGCTGATCCCCCCATCCGGCATGGGGCAAGTGTTCAGACAAATGCTTCCACTGCAGAAAATACAGTGGACGAGAGTCAGAAATCAGGTTTGGGTCTCCAAGGTGCCTTTCATCATAGCAGCCAAGCAATGATGTGGGGAGTGGCCAGGGTGGGGGTTAGGTGTTGGGGAATGGTAGTCAGTTTCTCCCATCTCATAGACACTGACTCATCCAGGTTCAAGGGTCTCCCCCAGAGGCTCCTGCATACCTTCAAAACAACCTCAGAGGGCACGGCATGGTTCTGAACAGCCCAAGGGTTGAGTCAACAACAATCTGGGAGATTTAAGTTATTTCGTAACTGCAACAGGTTGTCCCAGCTGCAAAGTGGAGATGAGAGGATGACGCGAGCAACTGGATGTTCAAAGTGCTTTGGGGAGGGCATTCTGGCTCACGCCCAGGCACTCAGGCTAGTTGTTCCTAACTCTGCTTGGGCATGAAGTCACTGTTTAGCTTGCCCCTCTCTGAACATCACGTCTCTCGTCTAAAAACTGAAAGAGATGGGCAACATGAGCCCTTCTACGAGTTGAAGACCCTAACCTCCTTGCCATCCACGCCCTTCACTCCCCAGTCCAGAGAGTAATCCTTTCCTTCTTTTGCTGAACGAGCACCGGGCACCTGCTCTGCATGTGCTGCGTGCTGGGCACTGGGGGTGGGGGGTCCCAGATGTGGTCAAGGCCTTGGAGGGGTCGCCTGCTAACTGAGGAGACAGCATCACAGGGCCACGGCAGTCCAATGACCCACTGGACATGAGCACCCAGACAGCAGGATGGGGGCCGGAGGAAGCCTCCCCGGGTGGCGGCATCAGCACTGAGGCCCGAACGCAGACCTGCAGCTGTCTGCAGGGCTGGTGAGTGTGCAGGGCAGGTGGCCTCCCAGGAGCAGCAAACAGCAGGGATAAAAGCTCAGAGCACCAGAGCACGACAGGGACTGAGTTCTGAGGGGCCGGGGGTGGTAGGATGGGGAGGCCTTGTGTGTGAAGGGCAACTAGAGGTGAGGAGGAGGCACGCAGCAACAGCGTGACCATAGGCCTGCGTCCCTGGCCTAGCAGGCGCAGCTCTCCTCCCCAGATGCAGCACGACAGCAGGCGCAACGCGGCCTGGCTGGGATTATCCGGGTCAGGGATTATCCGGCGGCCAGGCCCCGGGGTCGCCCTGACCATGGTCAACCCCAGCGGTACAGCTTCCTCGCAGGCTGTCCCTGGGCCTCTCTGGACATCAGGCTCCTCATCAGTCAAACAGATCACACTCCTCTCGGGCAAAGTCAGTATCAGATGGAGGGCGCCTGCACAAAGCACCTGGCACACACTGAGTGCTCAGGGAACGCCAGGTGCCAGGGCAAATGATTACTGTTCTTATGAGGCACTGCAGGCCCTTCGGGGCAGGGACTGTCTAACAGGGCAGAGGATGCTCAGAGGACACAGGAATGGGCTGACAGGGGAGTGGGGAGGGGTGCCAGGAGAGGCTGAGCAAACAGGGCAGAGGGGCCTGGAGCAGATGGTCGCTCAGACCCCTCCCATTTCAGACACTCTGTGCCAGGTGACAAGCAGCCTGCCTGGCAGGCATGCAGCCGGGCACAGAGTAGGTGCTCAACCGTTTGCTAAATGGAGGAATGAGGATCCTTCCATTTCTGCTCAAAACTCCTTAGTGACACCTTTTCAGAAGAGACCAGAGAAACCTATGTCCCCGTCCAGCTCTGTGTTGTAGACACCTCACCTTCATGCCCACCACCCTCACCCCGACTTGTGAGCAAAGCTTCTTCCAGGGCAGCCTGCCTCCCACAAAAAAGAGGATGCAAATTGATCCCCGCCCTCAACCCGGCCTCCAGGGTGTGGCCTGCTGAGGGGGTCTGGAAGCCTTGTGACCTCAGGTAGGTTGGGGGTGGGGGATATATCGGCTCTTTGGGACCCAGTTTCCCCAACGGTGAATGAAGGCGGGGCCGTAGAATCGCCAAGGTGGATATTCTCTTCTCCAAAAGCTGCCGTCGCCCCCTCAGAAATCCCCAGCCCAGACTGGGGAGGGGGAGTGGGTGACAACGTGGTAATGAAGTCATTCCTGCAGGAGGAAGGGAGGGGTCTTTGCAGAGAGAAAACCGCAAAACCCACCCTACGGGGTGGGGTAGGGTGAGGGGGGGCTCCTAGCGCTTCAGTCCGAATGCGATCCACCAGGAGCCATTACCTCACATGCAGCCGCGCCGGGAGATCCCACCCCCGCCTGTAGACCCCCACCCCCGGTTCCCTGTAGACAATACGGGACACCCCTGCCCCCACTCACCGGCAGATCTAAGACTCGGGGCCTCCGTAGAGCGGAGTCACAGCACGAGGGGTGGCCGCCCCGCTCCCTCTGCCCAGCGGGTGGGTTCGGGGCCCACGGTCCAACAGGTCCCCAGTCAGAGCGAAGGCGCAGAGCCGCGCGGGGAGACAAAGGCTTCTGGCGCCGGGGACCTGACATGTCCACACTGCCGGCAGCGGCACGGAGGCCCCGGGGAGGGGCGCCGGGGACCTGACATGTCCACACTGCCGGCCGCCGCACGGAGGCCCCGAGGAGGGCTTCGGGGGCCGGAGACCTACTCTGTCCACACTGCCGGCCGCCGCACGGAGGCCCCGGGGAGGCCTTCGGGCGCCGGGGACCTGCCCTGTCTACACTGCCGGCCGCGGCACGGAGGCCCCGGGGAGGGCTTCCCGGAGACGGAAGAGAACCGGCGGAGCCACGGAGGGGAGAGGAAGGGAGAAGACGGACAGACCCCGGGATGGGCGGACAGGGGGACAGACACTCAGGGACGCGAGCGTGCCGGACCCCTCCAGGGACCAGGATCAGAGACGAAGACGCGGGGGCGCGGGAACGACCAGGACGCGAGGATCTGGGGCGAACGCGAGGGTTCCCCCCGAGACGCACGCGGGGACAGACGTGCGGAGACTCAGAGACACGCTCAGAGACGGAGACACGCGCGGACACTCCGGCGCCGCCGCGGCTCCGGCCTCGCCCCCGCCCGGCCCCACTCACCGAGGCCGCAGACCTCGCGGCGCAGGCTGACGCGGCCGCGCTCCTCGGCTATGGCGCGCAGCATGTGCTGCAGCGAGCGCTCCTCGGCCTCCGCGCCTCCCGCAGGCTCGGGGGAGGCGGCGGCGGCGGCCGGGAGGGCGGGCGGCCCGGCCCGGAGCCCCGCGGGCGCGGGCACAGCGGCGCAGGCCCGGCCCGGCGGCCGCGCGGAGGCCATGCCGGGCCCCGACTCATCGCCCGCGCCGCGGCGCCCGCGGGGGCCCCGGGCGCGCCCCGCCGACCCCGCCCCGGCGCCGCCCGCCGCCAGCACCAGAGAAGCCACAATCCGCCTTTGTGCGCGTCGCCGCCGCCGTCGCCGTCCGCCGAGCCCGGCGAAACCAGCGCACCTCCGCGTCGCTGACACACCGCCTGCGCGCCTCCAGGCCGCCCCGGCCCCGCCCGGCCCCGCCCTGCCCCGCCCCCAAGCCGTCCGGGTCCCGCCCCAGCCCCGCCTCTGCCCGCCCTTAGACCACACCCCAACCATCCAGATCCCGCCACCGTCCCTCAGGCCCCGCCCCCGACCGTCGAGGTCCCGCCCCTTCCCACCCTCAGGCCACACCCACCCATCCAGATCCTGCCACCATCCTCCAGGCCCCGCCCCCTGATCACAGAGGCCCCGCCCCTGGTTCCCAGGCCTCACCCCAGACACGCCCAGGTCACGCCCCCGTCTCAGGCCACGCCCCGGGCCACCCGCCTGTGACCTGCCGCGGGGGACCAACCCGGCCGGCTGCACACCCTACGCGCTGCCCCGTGAGAGACTGAATTTGTCACTTGCCCTCCCTGTTGTCACCCTTCTCTCCTCAATCAAGTTGTCAGTACCAGTTTCCGCTGCCAACTTCCTCTTCATAACCCAGAAAGGGGTCACCCCTCCCCCAGAAACAGGTCTCACGTGGTGGGGTGGGGGACAGTGGAAAAGCCCTTCCTGCCGCCGCAGCCTCCTTCGCCTGCCACAGTGCAGGGTACTGAGAAAGCCTGCTTCCTCAGCCGTGCAATGGGGTGTCTCTGAGTGTTAACTAGGTACAAGGGGGTTGGAGAAGACTCTTGAGAGTCACTTGGACTGCAAGGAGATCCATTCAGTCCATCCTAAAGGGGATCAGTCCTGAGTGTTCATTGGAAGGACTGATGCTGAAGCTGAGGCTCCAATATTTTGGCCACCTGATGCGAAGAGCTGACTCATTTGAAAAGACCTTGATGCTGGGAAAAATTGATGGCAGGAGGAGAACGGGAGGACAGAGGATGAGATGGTTGTATAGTGTCACCTACTCAATGGACATGAGTTTGGGTAAACTCCAGGAGTTGGTGATGGACAGAGAGGCCTGGCATACTGCGGTCCATGAGGTCACAAAGAGTCGGACATGACTGAGCTACCGAACTGAACTGAACTGAGGGAGTTGGGGGCAGGGAGTTGAGATCAGCTGGACTTGTGATCCTGACAAAGACCAAGGTCCAGTGGGCATCGGTCCCTGTGCTGGCCTCCACTGAGAGGAAGATCTGGAAGGGAAGCAGCTAGAGGGCCTTCCCTGATCTCACCCCTGGTGACCCATTTCTGCAGACTAGGGAGACGGACATGGAGAGGGAGAAACTGGCGTTTCCCTACTCGCTAAATCTCCAAGGATGTCCCCCTGCGGTCATGCCAATCTCTGTCCACAGACCATCCTTGTAACTGTCCCCCAGCCTTGTAACTCAAGCTTCTTCATCTTATTTGGGTCCCAGTGTCACCTCCTCAAAGAGCTTCCCCAACCACCTAACTTCAAAGACCACCTTCCCTCCCCTCAACCCCTTCATCCTGTTTGTTTGTTTCTTATTTATTTATTTGGCTTCCTTGGATCTCAGTTCCAGCACGTGGGATCTTCAGTCTTTGTTGCAGCATGCAGTATCTTTAGTTGGGGCATTCAAACTCTTAGTTGCGGCATGTGGAATCTAGTTCCCTGACCAGAGATCCATCCCAGGTCCCCTGCATTGGGAGCTGAGAGTCTCAGCCACTAGTCGACCACGGAAGTCCCCATCCTGCTTCATTTTTCTTCACACACATCTCTTACCTCTGCTGACACTACATTATAGAGCTCTGTGTTCTGTTTATTATTGTCTGACCTCCCCACTGAGGGAGGGGCCTGTCTTCTGCACCGCTGTACTCCCTGTGCCTGGAACGTGGCCCACCACCGAGTAGATGCCCGTGAATTGAGCACATGAAGGATGACTGAGAGGCCTGGCAGGGAGCAGGGGGTGGAGGAGGCAGTGAGGGACCGCGGGGTGCGGGAGAAGCGGGTGCTCTGGGTCCTGCTTCAGGCCTCGCGGCTACTTTGGCAAGGCGGGGGTCTGACCCCTGTGTGCCTGCACCAGGCATAGTGAGGGTGGGGTTGGGAGGCTCTGTAGAGGCATGTGGAGGGAGAGAACTGATAAAGCCAATGATCGGCCGTGTGCGTGTGTGTGTGTGTGTGTGCATGTGTGTGTGTCTGTGTGTGTGTGTCTGTGTCTGTGTTTATATATATATATATATATATATATATATATATATATATATATATATATATCTTCTCCCCCGGGACTGCTTCCCCATCTTTGAAAGGAAGGCACTGGCCTGAGCGCTACGGTTCTGATGCTGAGTCCAGACTGCCGGGACTTGGGGCTGGTAAAATGGGAAGTGGGGGGACTTCCCTGTTCAGGGAGCTAGGATCTCACACGCCACGGAGCAACGATGCCCACGGGTCACAAATACTGATCCCATGTTCTAGGGCTCGTGTTCTGCAACAGGAGAAGCCCCCTGAGCACCACGACCAAGACCCAGCGCAGCCAAAATAATAAATAAAATGTTCGTGAGAAAGTCTTTAAAAAAATGAAATGGGACACGGGAATGACTGAGCCAAGGCTCATAGGCTGGCAAGTCCAATGGTCATCTCTTTCTTTGTTTCCCCTGACTCCACCTGACTCCACCCGACCCCATTGACACTCCTTCGTTTGTGCCCCCGCCTTGCTGGAAATCCTTTCTTCTCCTCTGTGTGTTCACCTTCAGGGCCTACATTCTATGGGAAGCCTTCTGATTAGGCCTGGCCAATGCATTTGTATTTTTATCTCTTTCTCAAACTTCCTTCCCACCCCCTCACCCCCCACCACACACACACACACACACACACACACACACACACACACACACACACACAGAGTTGCCTCTATTGCTTCTGTGCCATAGGACCCTCATCCAATCAGCTCATCCCATTTTCCCTGGCATCCAGCCCAGGAGAGGTGCCAGAAAATACTCATCGAATGAAGAAATGAACAGCCCTTGGGTTCTTTCCTTTTTATTCAATCATACTCCAAGTATTGCCCACATAGGAAATTTTTTAATGTCAACAAATGTTGACTAATACCTTGGACTTGAAGCGGGCGTGAGCCGGGTTTCTGGGCACCCAGGGCATGCTCTGCTTCTTGATGTGCATGCTGCTTACATCAGTGCGGTCGGTTTATAAACCTCATAGTGTAACTTGATGAGTTATACACTTTTCTGTACATATGCAGAATGTTAAATAGAATTAAAGATAAAAAGATTTAAAGTCTTTGAAAGAATTTTGGTGTAGCCGTATTTTCCATGACAATGAAAATGTTCTTTTCTGCAAAGAATTGCGTGTATTTTTAGAGACACCACTGAGGGGGAAAAAGAACATGTAGGCAGAACAATGGTCCCCAAAAATGCCCAACCCTAATCCCTGGAATTTGTAAATATATATTACCTTACATGGTAAAAAAAAAAAAAAAAAAAAAGAGCCTTCCCAAATGTGATTAGGTTAAGGATCTTGAGATGGAGAAAGTTTCCCGAATTACCCATGTTTACCCAATGCAATCACACACATTCTTTTATTATTATTATTATTAATTTATTCGACTGTCCTGGGTCTTAGTTGCGGCACATGGGACCTTTCAGTCGTGGCAGTTGAACTCTCAGTTGCAGCGTGAGAGATCTAGTTCCCTGACCAGGGATTGAGCCCAGGTCTCCTGCATTAAGAGTCTTAGCCACTGGACCACCGGAGAAATCCCCACGTATGTTCTTAAAATTGGAGGTTTCCTGGCTGTAGTCAGAGAGGTGACAACAGAAAAGTGATCAGATAAGTGCAGTGCTGCTGGTCTTGAAGGTGAAGGAAGGGACCACGAGTCAAGGGATGCAGGCAGCCTCTAGAAGCTGGAAAAGGCCAGGAAACAGATTCTCTGCCAGAGATTCCAGAAAAGAGCACAGCCTTCCCTGCGCCTTGCTTTTAACCCATCTCCTCCCCACCGCCCCCAGTCTTACTTCTAACCTGTAGTTTGTTGTTAGCCACAGGAAACCAATGCAGTGGGCAAACCTGAGATGAAGGGAGTCATATAAACTTTCTACGCAAGCACTTCTTTCCCCAAGGGTTATTTTGCAAACAACATTAGAGCAGCAATCAAGCAAAGTGCAGAGGAAAATCAAGCGGTCTGCTTTCAAAGGTCAGTTGCTTCGTTCCCTGACATCTGTGCCCATAGACCTGAGCGCCATCCTGTGTATACAAGGGACGATGGCATTGGTGGTTCATGTTTTTCTCTCTCAATATTTGGGGCTGAGCTGATTCAAAGAGCCTGTCAGTGTCAGGAACAAATGCGCCCAGAGAACTCTTCTCGCAGGGACTGGTCATCAGAGAAGCCAGCAGTCCTGATGCTGGCCCCTGGCCGCCAACCTTCTATTCTCTGAGCATCATTTATTTTCCATATAATGGCCCATGGGACCAGGTGATCTCTAAGCACCTTCCTGGATTTCCAATGTTCTGTGAGTCTATCAGTTCAGTTCAGTTCAGTCACTCAGTCGTGTCCAACTCTGCGACCCCATGAACTGCAGGGGCCTCCCTGTCCATGACCAACTCCCAGAGTCCACCCAAACCCGTGTCCATTGAGTTGGTGATGCCATCCAACCATCTCATCCTCTGTCCTCCCCTTCTCCTCCTGCCCTCAGTCTTTCCCAGCATCAGGGTCTTTTCAAATGAGTCAGCTCTTCGCATCAGGTGGCCAAAGTACTGGAGTTTCAGCTTCAGCATCAGTCCTTCCAATGAATATTCAGGACTGATTTCCTTTAGGATGGACTGGTTGGATCTCCTTGAAGTCCAAGGGACTCTCAAGAGTCTTCTCCAACACCACACTTCAAAAGCATCAATTCTACGGCACTCAGCTTTCTTTATAGTCACACTCTCACATCCATACATGACTACTGGAAAAACCATAGCCTTGACTAGATGGACCTTTGTTGACAAAGTAATGTCTGCTTTTTAATATGCTGTCTAGGTTGGTCATTCCTTCCAAGGAGTAAGTGTCTTTTAATTTCATGGCTGCAATCACCATCTGCAGTGATTTTGGAGCCCAGAAAAATAAAGTCAGCCACTGTTTCCACTGTTTCCTCATCTATTTGCAAGTAAGTGATGGGGTTGGATGCCATGATCTTAGTTTTCTGAATGTTGAGCTTTAAGCCAACTTTTTCACTCTCCTCTTTCGCTTTCATCAAGAGGCTCTTTAGTTCCTCTTCACTTTCTGCCATAAGGGTGGTGTCATTACATATCTGAGGTTATTGATATTTCTCCCGGCAATCTTGATTCCAGCTTGTGCTTCTTCCAGCCCAGCATTTCTCATGATGTACTCTGCATATAAGTTAAATAAGCAGGGTGACAATATACAGCCTTGACGTGCTCCTTTTCCTATTTGGAACCAGTCTGTTGTTCCATGTCCAGTTCTAACTGTTGCTTCATAGTTGGAACCAATTGTTCATCTTTTCTGCTTAGTCCCCAAGAAGAAAAGACAATATTTCTGGAGGTAGATCAGGAATAAATAACCTCTCCTCGGGTGGATGAACAGAAGGCCCAAGGGGCAGGTTCAAAGGCTCTCTTAGTCTCCCTTGAGAATCTGTTAAAATTTTTTTTCAGTCATGTGAGTGTGTTGTCAGCAGCTTCCTAGCCTGACTTCTCCCTTCTTGTGACTCAGGTTCTTGGAACTCCGGTTCCTCCGCCTTTTTTTTTTCATCAGGAAATTTAAACCCAACCGTCCCCAGATCAAGACTGCAACAGCTCCTCCAACGCTGGGTGCTTCTCACCTGCTACCAAGACAGAGAGGTGACCTGGAGGGGTCCAACCACCTCCTCTCTTATCCTCTGGCCCCCTTTCCACCATCCACCTCGCACACGAAATAGTCTCTCATCCTCATCTGTTGGCAGAAACTCCAACTTTAGCACTCCACTTTTTAAAAATAGATCTCTGTTAAAATTCCCCCAGAAGAGATAACCTTAAAATTATTATTAGGCACCAACACGTTGGGGGAAAGAAAGGAATTCAGTGATTTTGAAAGAGGAAGTGCTGGAGACGGTTGGGGGTTGGGGAGATACCTAACTAACATTACTTGAGAAGCCGCCTGATGTCCGAAGCTTCATGAATGTGGACAAGGATTATCCTCAGCCCCGAAAGGCAACTGGTGTTCTCTTCCATGTTAAGTAAGACATGTGAAACCCAGAGAGGCTGAGTCACGCTTAAAGTCACAAAGCAAGTTGGACCTGGAGTCTGGACTGGAACCCTGGAGCCAGGAAGGGAGAGACAGCAACTCACACACCGTCTGGCATTAGTGAGTCCATTTTTTGTGGTTTGGGGCGGGAAGGCCTCTTCGAGAATGCACGTTTGATGACAAGTTTGGAAAGGAGAAGCCTTTCTTCAACTGCCAGGCAGTGGGTTGTTCCTGGGAAGAACACTTGTACCTGGGATAGGGATGTGGGAGGTGTCGTGGGCTGTGCTGGATGTGGAAGGGGTTGAAATAGGGAAAGAAATGTGTTCATCTGGCGGGAGACCTGGGACCACACGCTTTGCACCTGCGCAAGTCCCTTTTGCTCCAGAGCCCCAGGCTCCCGTCCGTCAGTGGCGGCTGAACTATATGTCCCCTGGGGCCTGTCCAGCCCGGACATGATCGGAGGACAGCTTGGGTGAGCCCGGCAGAGAGCTAGAGAGCCTGCCCTCCTTTCCCCCGCTCTTCCAGACTCTCAGAGCTCCTGCCTGGAGGTCACTTCCCTGGGCTATGAATGCAGCCTTTGTCCCTTGGGGTGACAGAACTTGTATTAACAACCAACATTGTGTACTACTGCAAATAGAAAAAAAAAAAAAAAAGTGAACTTTAGAAGATGCTTTACTGGGACTTCCCTGGTGGTCCACTGGTTAAGAATCTGCCTTACAGTGCAGGGAACACAGGTTTGATGCCTGGTCAGGGAACTAAGATCCCCCATGCCTGAGGACAACTAAGCCCAGGCGCTGCAATGAAGACCCAGCACAGCCACATAAATAAATAATGCTTCATTAAATACCTATAGGCAAAGAGCCAACTCACTGGAAAAGACCCTGATGCTGGGAAAGATTGAGGGAAGGAGGAGAAGGGAGTGACAGAGGATGAGATGGTGGATGGCGTCACTGACTCAATGGACATGAGTTTGAGCAAGCTCTGGGAGTTGGTGGTGGACAGGGAGGCCTGGCGTGCTGCCATCCATGGGGCCGCAAAGAGTCGGACACGACTGAGCAACTGAACAACGGCAACAACAAATCCCTCTAGGATCTGGCATTATGTCATCATTATTTTTGATTTGGTAATTATGAAAGTTTCGCTAGTTTCACTACATAGAGGATGCTCAAGTAACAAGAATCCTGAGCATTCAGAGTCATTGATGAGAAATCAGAAATGAAACATTGCCGGTATTTTATCTTGTGTAGCCGACGTGCCTGCACGTGTCTGCTATGTGCGGGGCACTGTTTCATGACTTTACAAATGCTGACATTGGACCCCGAGACTCAGGAACACCATTATCGCTCTTTCATGGAGGAACCAGGAGGCCCAGAGAGGTCACGCATCTGCTCCAAGGTCATCAAAGGCAGGGTCAAGGAACCAAGTCAGTTCAAGTGAAAAATTATTTTAAAATCCTTTCAGAATCTGTTTTTGAAAAAAGACTACATTTTATAAGGCTACCTTAATGTTTGGGACTGTGTGGACAGAGCCTCCAAAAGCAAGAACTACACTGAGGCCAACAAATGCCTGCAAACGGCTCTGTCGTCCCCGGTGACCCACAGCATGGGTCGCAGTCCACTGGGGGTGGAGCTGGGTGGAGGAAGGAGAGGGGACACTGCACGGTCAACACCAAAATCAGATTGATTATATTCTTTGCAGCCAAAGATGGAGAAGCTCTAAACAGTTAGCAAAAACAAAACCGGGAGCTGAATGTGGCTCAGATCATGAATTCCTTATTGCCAAATTCAGGCTTAAATGGAAGAAAATAGGGGAAACCACTAGACCATTCAGGCATGACCTAAATCAAATCTCTTAAAACGATTATACAACGGAAGTGACAAATACATTCAAGGCATTAGATCTCATAAAGTGGCTGAAGAACTATGGACGGAGATTCGTGGCATTGTACAGGAGGCAGTGATCAAGACCATCCCCAAGAAAAAGAAATGCAAAAAGGCAAAATGGCTGTCTGAGGAGGCCTTACAAATAGCTGAGAAAAGAAGAGAAGCCAAAGGCAAAGGAGAAAAGATATGCCCATTTGAATGCAGAGTTCCAAAGAATAGCAAGGAGAGATAAGAAAGCATTCCTCAGTGACCAACGCAAAGAAATAGAGGAAAACAATAAAATGGGAAAGACTAGAGATCTCTTCAAGAAAATAAAAGATACCAAGGGAACATTTCATGCAAAGATGGGCTCGATAAAGGACAGAGTGGTATGGTCCTAACAGAAGCAGAAGATATTAAGAAGAGGTGGCAAGAATACACAGAAGAACAATAAAAAAATATCTTCATGACCCAGATAACCACAATGGTGTGATCACTCACCTAGAGCCAGATATCCTGGAATGTGAAGTCAAGTGGGCCTTAAGAAGCATCACTATGAACAAAGCTAGTGGAGGTGATGGCATTCCAGTTGAGCTGTTTCAAATCCTGAGAGATGATGCTGTGAAAGTGCTGCACTCAATATGCCAGCAAATTTGGAAAACTCAGCAGTGGCCACAGGACTGGAAAAGGTCAGTTTTCATTCCAATCCCAAAGAAAGGCAATGCCAAAGAATGTTCAAACGACCACACAATTGCACTCATCTCACACTCTTGCAAAATAATGCTCAAAATTCTCCAAGCCAGGCTTCAACAATATGTGAACCGTGAACTTCCAGATGTTCAAGCTGGTCTTAGAAAAGGCAGAGGAACCAGAGATCAAATTGCCAGCATCCACTGGATCATGGAAAAAGCAAGAGAGTTCCAGAAAAACATCTACTTCTGCTTTAGTAACTTCACCAAAGCCTTTGACTGTGTGGATCACAATAAACTGTGGCAAATTCTTCAAGAGATGGGTATACCAGACCACCTAATCTGCCTCTTGAGAAATCTGTATGCAGGTCAAGAAGCAACAGTTAAAATGGGACATGGAACAACAGACTGGTTCCAAATAGGAAAAGGAGTATGTCAAAGCTGTATATTATCATCCTGCTTATTTAACTTATATGCAGAGTACATCATGAGAAATGCTGGGCTGGAAGAAGCACAAGCTGGAATCAAGATTGCCAGGAGAAATATCAATAACCTCAGATATGCAGATGACACCACCCTTATGGCAGAAAGTGAAGAGGAGCTAAAAAGCCTCTTGATGAAAGTGAAAGAAGAGAGTTAAAAAAGTTGGCTTAAAACTCAACATTCAGAAAGCTAAGATCATGACATCCAGTCTCATCACTTCATGGCAAATAGATGGGGAAATAGTGAGAGACTTTATTTTCTTGGGCTCCAAAATCACTGCAGATGGTGACTGCAGCCATGAAATTAAAAGACACTTGCTCCTTGAAAGAAAATCTTGGACCATCCTAGACAGCATATTAAAAAGCAGAGACATTACTTTGCCAACAAAGGTCCATCTTGTGAAAGCTATGGTTTTTCCAGTGGTCATGTATGAATGAGAAACTTGGACTATAAAGAAAGCTGAGCGCCGAAGAACTGATGCTTTTGAAGTGTGGTGTTGGAGAAGACTCTTGAGAGTCCCTTGGACTGCAAGGAGATCCAGCCAGTCCATCCTAAAGGAAATCATTCCTGAATACATTGGAAGGACTGATGCTAAAGCTGAAGCTCCAATACTTTGGCCACCTGATACAAAGGACTGACTCATTTGAAAAGACCCTGATGCTGGGAAAGACTGAAGGTGGGAGGAGAAGGGGACGACAGAGGATGACATGGTTGGATGGCATCACCGACTCGATGGACATGAGTTTGACTAGCTTCAGGAGTTAGTAATGGACACGGAAGCCTGGCATGCTGCTGTCCTTAGGGTCACAAAGAGTTGGACACGACTGACTGACTGAGCTGAACTGAACCGTGTATGTGGGATCCTGGTTCCCTGACAGGGATGGAACCCTTGCCCTTGAAGCGTGGAGTCTTAACCACTGGATGGCCAGGGAAGTCCCAAAACAGCTCTTCTTAAACACCTAGCACTGTGCCGAGTTCATTGTATCCAGCTCATTTAACCCTCAGTCTCACTGCAGGACTGCAATTTCATCATCCCCATTTTACAGGTGAGAAAACTGAGGCTCAAAGATACTAAGTGGCTTATTCACAGGGCCAGAGCACAGCACACACTGGGATCTATTTCCCTGAGCCTTGCAAAGAGGCAGTGAGTGTGTGTCTGGGTCTCCCTTCAGTTGTATTGATGTACTTATCTAACACCTACTTTACAAGCCTCATTGCAGAGTGTCTAGAGCCCAACAGCTATTCACACCCACCTTTGTCCTTTTCTGACTGGAATGTTGGGGGCAGCGGTCCATCCTAGGAGTGGCAGGTGAGGGGCTGGATCAGAGACAAAGTTTGGGCATGTTGGAGGCCCACCTCCATGTAGACTCAATCCTTGGGGATTGCAAGGGGCATCACAAGAGACTGGGATGGATGTGTTAATTTCCTGTGCCTGCTGTCACAAATGACCACAAATTGGCTGGCTTGCAACAGAAATGGATTCCCTCATGGCTCCAGAGGCCAGAAATCGGAACCCAAGCACCAGCAGGGCTGCGTTCCCTCTGAATGGAGGACTTCTTCCTGCCTCTTCCAGCACCTGGGGCTCCAGGCCCGGCTTGGGGCTGGGCCCCTCTAGCTGTGGTGTGGCGGCTTTTGCTTGCAGTGGCTTCTCTTGTCGCGGAGCGCAGGCTCTAGAGCACGGGCTCAGTAACTGGTGCACCAGCCACGTGGGCTCTTCTTGGGATCCAACCTGTGTCCTCTGCACTGGCAGGTGGATTTCTAACCACAAGACCAGCAGAGAAGTCCTGCCTCCCTGTTATAAGAGCATTTAACATTGGATTCAGGCTCCACCCTAAACCCAGGTTGCTCTCATGTCAGGAGCCTTGATTTCATTATATCCGCTAAGACTTTGCCCCATAAAGTCACGCACGTTCACAGGTTCTGAGAGGTGGATATATCCATGGGGGGCACTGAGGGGCCACAGTTCAACCTCTTGGAGTGGTTTCTGCTACTTTTGTGGACGAAACATCCTTCTGATGGAGTCCATCATCTTCTTACCTTGGTCCTCGAATCTGCCTGGGACCCACCAGCCCCTGTTTTGGTCCATGTCAAGTGAGCACTTGAGCTGGCCTGCCCATCAGAACATAGTATCTCCCCGGCGGCAGTGATTGGTCCAGGGCTGGTCCAGCTGAGCTGACCCCAGGGCTCGGGTTGTCTGTGCAGTGATGAGAGCAGAGAACGGAGCCCACACAGAGGAGAGCAGGGCTGCAGGACACTCAGGGAAGCCCAGCCTGCTGGGCACAGGAGCCAGAACTCGCCCCTTCCCCCCAGAGCCAGTTGAGAGGCATTTCTGTCTTTGCTCATCTGAGAGTCTGAGAGCAGGTTCACCACAAGCATCACTAACCAAGGGGGACACTTCAATGGCATGTTGACTGCCAGAGTCTTCCTTACCAGGGATGAACCGCAGGCCCTGAGAGGCCTGGGGACCAGCCTGCCCACCACACAGAGTGGGGACGGAGGTCCAGAGAGGTGGGACCTGCCCCGGGGTCACCCATGGGGTGCTGTCTGCCTAGAATGCCCTCTGACCCTCGAACTCAGCTGAGGTGCTAGCACGTGACTGCAGCCGTGAAATTCAAAGACACTTGCTCCTTGGAAGAAAAGCTATGACCAACCTAGACAGCATATTAAAAAGCAGAGACATCACTTTGCCAACAAAAGGTCCGTCTAGTCAAGGCTGTGGTTTTTCCAGTGGTCATGTATGGTTGTGAGAGTTGGACTGTGAAGAAAGCTGAACGCCGAAGAATGGATGCTTTTGAACTGTGGTGTTGGAGAAGACTCTTGAGAGTCCCTTGGACTGCAAGGAGATCCAACCAGTCCATTCTGAAGGAGACCAGTCCCGGGTGTTCACTGGAAGGACGGATGCTGAAGCTGAAGCTCCAGTCCTTTGGCTCTTCTAGGCCGGCTGGCAGTGAACTGTCTTCCTGGCCCAGTCTGTCCTCCCGCCCTCCAGGTGGCCCTGCTGAATGTGTGGCCACAGCTCCCTTTTCTTCTTTCTTGGTGAGGCTGCCCTGCTCCGAGTGCACCAACTTAACGTCTCATTACGGACGGAACTCCAGCCCTTCACCCTGGGGTCGGTAGATAGAATTCAGGAGATCGGCAGACTTGAGTGGGGAGAAAAAAATCACCTCTTTATCGTCACAAGCTTCTATCTTAAATGATCGCTTCTCTCAGTATGGTTGCAGGTTTCAGATCACAGAAACGTCTCAAACCATGGTAGTATCTGCAACTTTGCCCCCAGCGCTCTCTGAGGACCCAGGAACAGGTGGGTCGCACGTGGTTCCTGCCCTCCCAGAGCTGCCCGGAGGGCCCAGGGAGTCCCAGGTAAGGGCATGATCTCAGCTGTGAGCGTGCAAGAAGGGCCCCCGAGAACCTGTGGGGACAGGAGTCAGAGAGGCCGGTGAGGGGAAGGAGGCTGCTGCAGGAGGTCAGGGGAGGGGCCGGAAGCCCTGGGCTGGGGCTGTCCGTTGGGAATGAGGAAGAGAGAGGACAGAGTCCAAAGGTCACGAAGAGGTCATGGTGCAGGGCTTGGTGGCCCGGATAAAGTGCAGCCAGAGCCCTTGCCTTCACCCGGCGGCCTCTCCCTTCCCCAGCTCTCGGGACCCCACCCCTGCCTCCCCATGAGCCCTCCTCCTTCCCTCCGGGGACCTGCTGGTCTGCCTTTTCCTCCTCCTGGAACTTCTTTGCACCTTGCCATGCAGTCCAGCCATCAGCCCCCGGGGAAGCCCCCGGGAATCCCCGAAGCAGGTCCAAGTCTTATCTCATCGGACCTGAACCCCTGTGTCTGCCCTGCCCCAGTCTTATACTTCGGAGCACCCCTCGCAGTTCACAGCGACCCATTCAGGGGGTGCCTCCTTGACTGCTCTCTCACTCTCCCAACAGCCTGGGGCCCTGAGAGCAGGGACGTCTGCCCTCCATCAGGTGCTGGGATACCCCACCACCTGGCCCTGAGCTGGCACTTTGTAGGTGCTCAATAAGCACACACTGAGTCGGTGGGCACAGGAGTGGACCAGGCTGTGGGTGAGCCACTGTGCCACCATCAGAGGGGTTTGCGATCCCTTGCTGGCCAGAGGGGAGTTGATGGCCAAAGGGCCTGGCCCCAAGGGGGCGCCACAGGGGCGCTGCTACTCCAGCAGGCAGCAGGGGGCACTAGCCACCCACCACCCCTCCTCAGGACACCCAGCTCCTACCTTCCCCGATTCTCAGCGCCCGAGAGCCGGGAGGGAGGGTGACCAGAGCTCCCTTCCTCCTGTCGGAGCTGCTGTCAAAGGGAGGGATGGCTCTGATGACGGGACCACGGCTGGCGGGGTCCACGTGCTGGCCAGGGCCTCCACGCTGCTCCCTTCAGACTACCTCCACGAAGCACCCCAAGCGACGTTCCCGAAACTGAGGTCTGATTCCTCCACTCCTGCTTCCAGCTCACATGGAACAAAACCCCAAGTCTTCATCACTGTCTGCACAGCCCGTGTGATCTGACGCCGGCAGACCTCACTGAAAGTGAGAGTGAAAGGCACTCAGTCGTGTCTGACTCTTTGCGAAACCCTGGACTATACAGTCCATGGAATTCTCCAGGCCAGAATACTGGAGTGGGTAGCCTTTCCCTACTCCAGGGCATCTTCCCAACCCAGGGATCGAACCCAGGTCTCCCGCATTGCAGGCGGATTCTTTACCAGCTGAGCTACCAGGGAAGTCCGCAGACTTCACTGAGTTTTCCTAAAACCAAACCAACACCGTGATGCCATGGAGAGGGGCCAGGGCTGCCTGCGAGCAGGGGCCTCCCTCTCAGAGAAGGTGACATGGACCAGGAGGCCATCTCAGGGAAGAGGGTGTGGGGCCAGGACACAGGCGCAACTGCGGCCCTGAGTCAGGAGGTGCCTGGCTAAGGCAGCCAAGGAGGCCTGCGTGGGAGACTGAGAGAGACGGGCAGGGCCCAGAGCAGGCCGACCGAAGACCAGCTTCTCTTTGCACTGCACAGTATACTAAAGATATTTGAGTTAGTTGGAACAGAACGGGAAGTCCAGAAGTAGACTCACGCATCTACAATCAATTGATTTTTTTAGTCATTTACTTATTTATTCTGGGCTCTGCTGGCTTTTCTCTGGCTGCAGAGAGCACAGCTCCCTCTTGTCGCTGAGCACAGGCTGTAAGCACACAGGCTTCAGGGGCTGCAGCTCCCTGGCTCCCGAGCACGGGCTCAGTAGTTGGGGATCCTGGGTTTAGTTGCTCTGCAGCAGGTGGGATCCTCCCGGATCAGGGATCAAACCCGTGTCTCCTGCATTGGCAGGTGGCTTCTTTACCACTGAGCCACCAGGGAGCTCCTGGTCAACTGATTTTTGACAGAGGTTGGAAAGCAAAGCAATTCAGCAGGGACAGAAAAGTGCTTCAACAAGCACTGTTGGATGAGTTTGGATGTCCAGATGCCAAGAATTTTTTTTTTTTTTTTACTTTGATCTCTTTAGGTCTGTGAGATAGATCATAGACCTAAACGGAATAGTTAAAACTATGAAACTTCTAGGAGAAAACATGAGAGAAAATCTTAGTGACCTTGAGTGACTCAGGCAAACATTTCTGTTATAGAACAGTACACACTAATGCACTGGCGTTGGCAGGCGCGTTCTTTACTGCTAGCGCCACCTGGGAAGCCCTAGAATGCACAACTGATAGATTGGACTTATTCCAAATTTACAAATTTTCCTCTTTGCAAAATATCCAACAAAGGACTTGTATCTACAACAATGATTCTCAGCCTTTTTCACCCCTCTCTCTGCCACGGAGCCTTTTCAGGCATTTTCCTCCCTAATTGCTCCCATGAAATTTTAATAGCACAGATTCTGCTTCTGTGTGGTACACATGCTCACACTTTCCACATTAAAAGAGTATGTTTTTTTTTTTCACGTCCTCAAAACCAATTTTCACCCCCTCGGGGGCAATACTGCCTCCATTGAAACTGTGTGATCTCGAACATAAAAAGAACCCTTATGGCTAGAGAGTAAGAAGACAGACAACCCGATTCTCACTTAATGGGCCAAAGATTCGAATAAACCTTTCACCAGAGAATATACGGGGCTGACAAAGGAGCCCATGAAGAGAAGCGCAACAGCGTGAGGGCTTAGGGAGTGAGTTCTCATGAGAAAGCAGCACCGTGCCCGCGTCTGGACGGCCAGATGAAAGCCTGACCATTTGGGGGCTTCCCTGGTGGTCCAGTGGTTAAGACTTCATGGGTTCTGGGTTTGATGAAACTAGATCCCATCTGCTGCAACCGAGTTCACGTGCCACACTAAAGATCATGTGTGCCACAACCAAGACCCAGCACAGCCAAACACCTAAAAAATCAAGAAAATAAATACCAAAGACTCCCTTTAAAAAAAAACAAAACTGATCATCCCAAGTGTTGTCAGGGATGTGGAAAAATAGGAACCCTCATACATGGCTGATGGGACTGTAAATGGACATCCGCTTTGGAAAACCGCGGGCAGCTCCTTAAGAAGTTAAACATACTCCTTCCACATGACCCAACCATTCCACTTCTAGGATTTACCCTAGAGCAACAGAACCACACACACCTACAGAGACTCGCACATGAATGTTCAAGGAAGCTTTCCGTGACAGCCAAGAGAGCAGAAGACCCTGATGCTGGGGAAGACTGAGGGCAGGAGGAGAGGGCGGCAGAGGATGAGATGCTTGGGTGGCATCGTCGACTCAATGGATGTGAGTTTGAGCAAGTTCCGGGAGTTGGTGATGGACAGGGAGGTCGGGTGAGCTATATAGTCCACCAGTTCAGTCCAGTCGCTCAGTCGTGTCCGACTCTTTGCGACCCCATGAATCGCAGCACGCCAGGCCTCCCTGTCCATCACCATCTCCCAAAGTTCACTCAGACTCACGTCCGTCGAGTCCGTGATGCCATCCAGCCATCTCATCCTTGGTCATCCCCTTCTCCTCCTGCCCCCAATCCCTCCCAGCATCAGAGTCTTTTCCAATGAGTCAACTCTTTGCATGAGGTGTCCAAAGCACTGGAGCTTCAGCTTTAGCATCATTCCTTCCAAAGAAATCCCAGGGCTGATCTCCTTCAGAATGGACTGGTTGGATCTCCTTGCAGTCCAAAGGACTCTCAAGAGTCTTCTCCAACACCACACTTCAAAAGCATCAATTCTTCGGCGCTCAGCCTTCTTCACAGTCCAACTCTCACATCCATACATGACCACAGGAAAAACCATAGCCTTGACTAGACAGACCTTAGTCGGCAAAGTAATGTCTCTGCTTTTGAATATGCTGTCTAAGTTGGTCATAACTTTTCTTCCAAGGAGTAAGCGTCTTTTAATTTCATGGCTGCAGTCACCATCTGCAGTGTTTTTGGAGCTCAAAAAAATAAAGTCTGACACTGTTTCCCCATCTATTTCAAGAGTCGGACACAACTGAAGGACTGAACCACAAGAGGACAAAAGGGGAAAATAGTCCAATGTCCCCCACAGGTGAGCAGCTCCACAAACTGTCCACTGCTGTGATGGAATTTAGTGCTTCCATCAGAACTGATGCTTTTGAACTACGGAAGCCCACGTACCTGGAGTCTGCAGTGCAGCAGAGGGCAGCCACCTCAGCAAGCAGCCCGCGCACCACAACGAGAGGGCGGCCCCCTCCCTGCAACTAGAGAAAGCCCGCAGGCAGCAACAAGTAAATAGTTTAAAATCTGTATTTCAGACTTTACTTGAAAACAGGACTGACCGGCTGCGTGTGGCTTTCCCATCAGCTGGACTGGAGGTCCTGGGGCCCCTCTGGACCCAGTAAGGGCTCCCCAGCTGGCCTTGGACCCACTTGCTGGTTTTCGGTTTTTCTCCACCCCGCATCCATGGAGATCGCAGAATCGCCAGAGAGCTAGGAGTGGGTTTTAAGCAAGGGGGACACAGATTTGTTCCTTAAGGCCCTTGTCAGGCGGCCCCACGAGGCCCTGCTCATTCTGACTGCAGCTGAAGTTTGCTGGGAGGGTTAAGAAGAGCCTCAAATACCAGACTTTGGGCTTCATCCTAGAACAGGGCCGGCTCAGGACAGACATCACACCCTGAAAGGCTGCACATCACCCCATTTTACAGAAGATCCTAAGCAGGGACTGTCCAATGGGGTGACGGGCGGAGGGTGGTGGGGACCGTGCTGGACTCCTTTGGTCCTTATTTCCGTGTCTGTAACACAAGTCAGGAGCCAGGCGGCCGGGAGCCGCTGTGAGCCGAGCTCTGCCTGCACGCCTTCGCCCCTCTTCCTGAGGGACACCGAGGCTGGCCTTGCTCAGGCGGCTCTGTGCTTTGACTGCTCCAGCTCTGGGTAAATTTTTGCAGAACTGGCTTTGGCCACATCTCTTCCCCTCTCCCCAGCCTCAGTCTCCCCATCTCTAAGGGGGAAGGAAGGCTCAGTGCTTTCAGTAATATTCCAGTACTCCTCAAGGGTTCACTTCCTCTCCACAGCTTCCTCCTTGGGACTGCTAATTCCCAAGATCAGAAACATGACCCCGTGAAGCTGTGTCCTGGGAATCTTCCCAAAGCTCTGTGCTCCTGTGATTCAACCAAATCCACTCCGTGGGAACTGTGGGATCCCAGGAGCCTCAGGGAGTCGGAGAAATCTTTCACCTTCACCCCTTACTATATCTGTGCACCGAACCACCGGGAAGCTCAGAGCACTTTTCCTTGACTTCAGGAAGACAGGAGGATCTCTTGTATCTACTGGCTTTTCTTTTTTTAAAAATTTTTATGGTTTAATTTTTGGCAGCGAGTCATGTGAGATCTTAGTTCCCAGGCCAGGGATCAAACCTGTGCCCTCTGCAGTGAAAGCTCGAAGTCTTAACCACTGGACCTCCAGGAAAGTCCCAGAGCTCACTTTCCTTTAAGTGCTGAGGAATGAGATGGGACGTCTGGACACGCATGTCCACACTGGGTCTTTCCTGCTGCCACACAGAGGGAGCGCCATAAATAGGAGGACCCAAGGGGGAGTTGATCAGGTTAGCTCAAGAGAGAGAGCCAAGGGAGCATATATTTCAAGTTATTAATAAGTCAAGTATATGCCAGAATGACTTCCCCAAACCTCAATATGTAAATATTTCTTCATCATAAATTAAAACGATTTTACAACTGCGTTAGTATCTGTTCAGTTCAGTTAAGTCGTTCAGTTGTGTCCGACTCTTTGCAACCCCATAGACTGCAGCACAACAGGCCTCATTGTCCATCACCAACTCCCAGAGTTTATCCAAATTCATGTCCATCGAGTCAGTGATGCCATCCAACCATCTCATCCTCTGGCGTCCCCTTCTCCTCCTGCCCTCAATCTTTCCCAGCATCAGGGTCTTTTCAAATGAGTCAATTCTTCGCATCAGGTGGCCAAAGTATTGGAGCTTCAGCTTCAGCACCAGTCCTTCCAATGAATATTCAGGACTGATCTCCTTTAGGATGGACTGGTTGGATCTCCTTGCAGTCCAAGGGACTCTCAGGAGTCTTCTTCAACACCACAGTCCAAAACATCAATTCTTCGGCGCTCAGCTTTCTTTAGAGCGTTAGTATAGAGACAAACATACCTAAGTGATATGCTAAAATATTTTCCTCCTGTTTCTTCTGATTCCAGTAGAACTGGGCTCCCCAGGCTTGGCGCGGTCCTGCCGTTCCAACCCAGTCCAGCACTCCGCTCCTCCCCGGTCCGAACCGCGCGCGAGGCGCCGCCAGAGGGCGCCCGACTCCGGCGCGCGGCCCCGCTGAACAGCGGGGAGGGGACGGGGGCCCGCGCTCCGCAGGCCTAGCGGTACTCTGCGGGCTCCGCTCCATCCCCTACGGTCCCCGCCGCGCCAAAAACCCGCTTGTGCTCTTTACCGCCCCTTTCCCCGACGAGACCCAGTTGAGCTACCACCGCCTCCAGGAAGTCCTCTGGGCCAGGCGCCTCCCTTGAGCTCCCAAAGCCCCTGGAGCCCTGTCCACACTGTCGCTGTTTCCTTCTCCTAAGACAGCAGACCCGGAGTCTTCAGGCTGGGATGGGCCTGGGTCACTTCTAACCTAGAGAAACGGTTTTCAGGTGGATAAATACGGGAGCTGGGAGACCCACGCAGCTTTCCTAGGTGCTTGGTATGGAGGTCCGGGCCCCACCCCACCCATGTTTGGGTGGGCCACGTGTGAGTGACACGCGCTTTAGTTTCTCCAGCTCAGCAGAGTGGTCTTTGGGGCCGGGTCATTCTTGCTGTGTGGGGCTGCCCTGTACATTGGAGGATGTATATTGTCATTTCTGGACTCCACGGGGGTCTCCAGAGAAATAGAACCAGCCGTGTGTATGTGTGTGTGTATGGAGAAAGAGTTTATTTTTGTCTTATTGTTTAATTTAGCTTAGTTTATTCTTTACTGAAGTATAGTTGAGCTGCAATGCATGTTAATTACTGCAGAAGCTAAACAGGGTCGGACCAGGTTAGTACTTGCGGGAGGTTGATTTGTTTTAATAAACTGGCTCATGTGATCCTGGAGGCTTGGCAAGTCCAGAATCTCCAGGGTAGCTGGTAGACTGGAGCCTGCAGAACAGTGGCAGAGAAGAGCTGCAGTTCAAGTCCAAAGGCCACCTGGAGGCAGAATTCCTCTTTGCTCAGCAGAGGGAGGTCAGTCTTTTGTTCTGTTCAGGCCTTTGACTGATTGGATGAGGCCCACCCACCTTATAGGAGGGAATCTGCTTTACTCAAACTCCATTCGATTTATTTTCTTTTTAACTAGTTTGTATCGGGGTATAGCCAGTTAACAATGTTGTGATAGTTTCAGGTGGACAGTGAAGAAAGTCCATTCAATTTAAAAGCTAATCTCATCCAAAACACACTTTCACAGAAAATCTAATGTTTGACCAAATATCTGGCCACTGTTGTCCAGCCAAGTTGATGCATATAATTAACCATCACAAATAGATGCATAAAAAGGAACTTCTTATAAAATCCAGGACTTGATTCTGTAAGTATTTTTTTTTTCCAAATATGAATCTGGCAGAGTTCTTTTGGATGTATTTTATTGTATTGTAAGCAAAAACAACTAAGTATATATGTTCATGTGTTAGGAGTTGGGATTTTCCAATAGGAACATAAATAACAATTGTAGAGTCAAATAACGTAAGTGAGAATGTTCTAATATCAGAACTGCATTGGAGATATTGACACACAATATTATTAACGATGATACAAACATATCTTCCTTGTCCCCACGAGTGGGCCAGGAGCCATCTGGTAAACCTGGGCCATTGTGATGTGTCATGGGGGCAAGAAAGTTTTTAAGGATCGCTCGAGTCGTATCAAAAGGCCACAGAGTTTATTTAAAGGGCCTCCCATTGGCTGAAGGTCTGGCAATTTGAGCACTAAAAGAAGTGAATTGACTGTACTTAATTAAAACACACTGGATCTGTGAAATACCATGGCTCCATAGTGATGCACAAGATACGAAGTTACCGTAATGTCCCCAAGAAAGAGGGAAGGGTGGATAGGTAGGGAGCTTGGGATCCATGTGAGCACACTGCTGTACTTAAAGTGGACAGGGACTTCCTTGGTGGCCCAGTGGCTGAGAGTCTGCCTTGTAATGCAAGGGACGCAGGTTTCATCCCTGGTTGAAGAACGCAAGTCCCACATGCCAGCGGAGCAACTGAGCCTGCGAGCCAGGACTACTGTGCCTGAGCACCACGACTAGAGAGCGTCTGCGCTGCAGCAAAGGCTCCCGCGCGAGGCGACGACGGAGACCCCGCGCGCCGCAGCCAAGGACCGACCCAGTCAAACAAAGAAGTCAAATGGGCAGCCAACAAGGACGCTATACAGCGCAGGGAACTCTGCTCAGTGTTAGGTGGCAGCCGGATGGGGAGAATGGATACGTGTACAGGATCACCTGAGCCCCTTTGCTTCCACCTGAAACTATCCCAACATTGTTAATGGGCCATACCCCAATATAAAATAAAAAGCTAAAAAATCATGTTAAAGAAATGGAGATCTGTGAAAGGAAATATCCCCAGGAAGATGACCTTGTGTTCTTTTATCACTCATTGAGTTATTATATTAATAAGGAATACATTTGTTTGAAGACATTTTCCAACTCAAGGCAAGAACTTGATAGAATAATCCCATATTTTGTAACTTCCATCAATCGTAAATTTGGATTTGCTTCATAATCATTTCAGGGGAGGGGCAAATGGTGTTAAGTATAGACCAGGTAACTGATGAAAGAGCGAATAATTGTTGAAGGTGGGAGAGACATGGTTCCACTGCTTGACTTTTGTAATATATTTACAATTTTCTGTGATAAAAAGATTATTGTAAGTCAGAGGATGGATGAAATAAAATTGGCAAAATGTTAATCACTGTAGAAGCCAAGTGAGAAATACATTCTATTTTCTGCACTTCTGTGCTGGTTTTAAATTTTGCATAACAAAAAGAACACATCTCTTCTCAGTGTTCACATTTGTTAGCATCACGCCTTAGAATGTAAGGCTTATAAGCTGAGCTCAAAAGCTGGGGAGGACACACTTGGGGTATCAGTGCTCCAAAGTGCCTTCAGCCCTCGGGCATGGACCAGGCAAAGACCAGATTCTCTCTGTGTGTCCCTCCCGACTCCCTCTCCGTCTTTCCATCTCGCCAGCGCCCTGCTGACCTCCAGGGGCTACACTGATGGGCTCCCTTCCCTTTGGTGCTCTAAACCCCTCGGTGGGGTTGTCTGGAGTGAGACTGCTAAGCCAGGAGATGCCCAGGATGCACTGATTTATTTATCAAGTACTCATGATATGTAGAAGGGAAATGGCAACCCACTCTAGTACTCTTGCCTGGAGAATCCCATGGACAGAGGAGCCCGGTGGGCTACAGTCCACGGGGTCGCAAAGAGTCGGACACAACTGAGCGACTTCACTTTCATGATATGTAGGGTTCCCCTGGTCGCTCAGATGGTAGAGAACCCGCCTGCAGTGTAGGAGACCTGGGCTCAGTCCCTGGGTTGGGAAGATCCTCTGGAGGAGGGCATGGCACCCCGCTCCAATATTCTTGCCTGGGGAGAATCCCCATGGACAGAGGAGCCTGATGGGCCAGAGTCCATGGGGTGGCAAAGAGTTGGACACGACCGAGCGACTAAGCGCAGCTCGTGATGTGTGGCATCTCATTTAATCATTGCCCCTGAGTCCTTCTTACATACATTAGCTTATCTACTCCTTAGAGCAGATCCATGAAGAAGAGATTATGATCATTTTCAAATAGGACACAGTGAAAATTACAATCAACATGCCCAAGGCCATGGAAGAAAGTGAAAGTGTTTGTCGCTCAGTCGTGTCTGACTCTGCAGCTCCCCCAGCAGATCTGGGGGCTTAACCTGAATGCCTCCCAGCCTCCGCAGGAACTGTCCAAGAGCCCCCCACCCCCCAGAAATTCACGGAGTCACGTGACCTAGTTTGTCAGACGTTTAGGGCGGTGGCCGTTGAAGGGTTGGTTGGGATAAGAACATGAAATAGAGAACTCACTTGAGAACTGAGTTTACTGGCAGGTTGTTCAGATTCCGGGACTGGTACCCGAAGGGCAGCATCAGAAAAGATCAAGTCAGAGCTGCTTTGCATCTGTGCTGGGAGACACAGGGAAGGGGCCTGGTGCCTGCATGTTGGTGGAGATGGGAGTGGAAATGGGGCAAGACCGCGTGCTTCTGAGACGACCCTGCGGGGGCCAGGCTGGGCGGTCCGCAGCTGCTCCTTCCAGGCCTCGGTGTCCCCACGTGTGCGTGCGTTCCTAGTTGCTGTCGTGTCTGACTCTCTGCGACCCCGTGGACTGTGGCCCGCCAGGCTCCTCTGCGCATGGGTTTCTCCAGGCAGGAACACAGGCGTGGGCCGCCACGCCCTCCTCCAGGGGACCCACCTGACCCAGGGATCGAGCCCTCATCTCTTGTGTCTCTTGCATTGGCAGGCGGGTTCTTTACCACTGGCACCACCTGGGTAGTCCCCTGACCAGACCCCAGGGGGGTGATCTGGACACACATGCCAGCCCCTCCCAGCTGGCCAGGATGTCCTGGGATGGATACGGGAGGTGGGTGAGCTGCAGTCAAATCAGACGGAGGCCTGGAGTCCAGGCTCCCATGCCCGGACGTTCTGCAGGGCCTGGGGCTGCCCTGCTGAACCCTGTATCCATAGCTCCCATCCCCAAGGACCCCTGAAACACACACTTCATGTGGCACCGTGTACACAGAGCCAGCAGCCTGGGGGTGCAGGGTGGGAGACAGGGAAGTCACTGTATGCCCTGTTTTCTCCTCTGTAAAGTGGGAGTGAGGCCAGCCACCTCCCCAAGCCACTGCTGGGCTGGAGGAAAGTGATGAGGGGGGCAAACTTGAACTTGGGAGCTGTCCAGTGCCCCCGCTCCTGCGCTCACTGTCTGGGCTCTGATCCACAGGGTTGGCCAGGGTGAGGGGCCAGTCCGGGGTGACTGGGTCATCGTGGCTCCTGTTACAGAGAGCAAACAGTTCCTCTGAGCTGACAGGGGCCTTTCAGGGCTGGGCGGGCCAGGACCCGCACGCCTCTCAGCCTCCCAATGACCCAGATAGGAGAGATTCATGTCTAAGCCAGGCTTCATTCCAGGGACGGACAAACCAGTCTGCCACCTCTCAACCGGAGAAGCCTCACCTTTCCCCAGCGGTGGGGGAGGCCGGGGTCGTGCCGGATCTCCCCTGACCCTCCTCTGCCTCACAGGACTGGCTGGTGACACCAGGGCTCCGGGAGCTCATTCAGGGCCTGTGGGGCTGATTGCCCTCAGACCCCTGTGCCCAAGAGGGAACTGGGCACCTAGCTGGCAGCGCGGGGTGACACTGGTTACACTCAGGGTGTAAATCAGTCCTGCCCCCACTTCCTGCCACCCTCGGGTGGGAAAAGCAGCCACTCGCTCTATAAACCTCCCCCGGAGGCCAGGAATGGGTCCCTCATCAGGGAACCGGCCTCACGGATCTCGAAGTGGAAAGCAGCCAGGTTGGGAGGGTGAGCCGAGTCTGTCTCCATGTCTGTGGGGCTGCGTGCCTCGGCCCAGGCACTTTCCCTCTCTGTGCTCTAGAGCCTCAGCTGAAGGGCTTCCCTGGCAGTCCAGGGGTTAAGAATCCATCTGCCGGGATGAAACTGGAGCCTATTATACAGAGTAAAGTAAGTCAGAAAGAAAAACACCAATACAGTATATTAACGCATGTCTATGGAATTTAGAAAGATGGTAACGATGATGACCCCATATGAGAGACAGCAAAAGAGACACAGATGTCAAGAACAGACTTTTGGACTCTGTGGGAGAAGGCAAGGGTGGGATGATTTGAGAGAATAGCATTGAAAAATGTATATTACCATATGTGAAATAGATCGCCAGTCCAGGGTCAATGCATGAGACAGAGTGCTCAGGGCTGGTGCACTGGGATGACCCTGAGGGATGGGAGGGGAGGGAGGTGGGAGGCGGTTCAGGATGGGGGACACATGTACACCCAAGGCTGAGTCATGTCAGTGTATGGCAAAAAGCACCACAATATTGTAAAGTAATTAGCCTCCACTTAAAATGAATAAATTAAAAAAAAACAAAGAATCCACCTGCCAATGCAGGGGACACGGGTTTGATCTCTGGTCTGGGAACTAAGATTCCACGTGTCACGGAACAACTAAGCCCGTGCGCCACAGCTACCGGGGCCCACAGGAAGCCACCCCAATGAGAGGCCCACTCACCACACCTAGAGAGTGGCCCCACTCACCAGCGCCTGAGGCCACCCTTGATTCCCCCTCTTATCCACACCTGACCCCCAGCCCACCAGCAACATCCTCGTGGCTCAGCCTTCATCAGTCCCCGCTGCCTCCGCTGACCCCAGCAGCCCCACGTTGCCACGGCTCCTTCCCAAGGGCGTCTGGTGTGAACCAAGATGAACTTGGCACCTTGGAAGAGCCACGCTCTTCTACTTACATTCATTGAAGAATTTTTAAAATATATTTAAAAGTTTGATTTTCATTAAATGAAAAACAAAACCAGATTATGCCAGATTCTAAGAAGAATTGAAAATGCTGGTTTCCCCCCACCCTCCTTGCTACCTTTATTCTTTTTTCTTTTCTTTCTTTTCAAATGGAACAATAGTTGATTGAAGGGCTTCCCAGATGTCTCAGGGCTGAAGAGTCTGCCTGCCAATACAGGAGACGAGGGTTCAATCCCTGGGTCAGGAAGATCCCCTGGAGAAGGAAATGGCAACCCACTCCAGTATTCTTGCCTGGAGAATCCCATGGACAGAGGAGCCTGGCGGGCTACAGTCCACGGAGTCACAAAGAGCCAGACATGATTTAGCAACTAAACAACGACAATAATTCATTGACAGACTAGACAGTCTCTGCTGTCTAGTGAAGTGCATTTGAAAATTCTTTCACTTATTCACTCATCAAACATTGATGGGCATGTGCCCCGTCCAGGGCCTGGGAGTCACTGTAACAAAGAAGATTCTATCACAGTCCAGGAGGGGCTCTTAGTCTGGGGCTCGAGGGAGCAAGACACACCACTGGCATGATGTCATCCTAGTAGCTACGTCATGTGCCATGGAAGGAAGACTTCCTGGAGGAGGAGGGATTCGGGCCAGGTCTCCACGGAGAAGCATGGAACACAGTGACCAGGCAGTGGGCAGAGCAGGTGCAAAGGCCTTTGGACAGCGATCTGAGGGCAGCAGTTAAGATTGGCCTTGAGAAAGCATCAGTTGTTGGTATCAAAGTTGGGGAACACAGCCAAAGCCCTCATCTTTGGAGTCACACAGGGCAGGAGAGTGCTTGGGGAGCTTGGGGACTTGCCAGGGTCTGGTGGGGCTGGTGCTTGGGCTGCAGGGGCAGAGGGAAAGCCAAGAGGTGGGAGGGAGCTCACTGGCCATGCAGGGGCCTTGGAGGCCGGGGTAAGAAGCAGGGGCTTTATCCTGAGGAGGGCCAAGGGCAAAACCACAGAAGGGTTTTACATGAGGAAGTGACATCAGATTTGCACTTTAGATGTCACTCTGGTTTCCGAGTAAGAGGAGACAAAGGAAGAGGCGGGCCTGTGCAGTGGTTAGGCCATCCAAGCTGGGGCCCTGTGATGGCATGGCTTTAAAATTCGCTCCCTACTTCCTACCTGGGGGCCACTGGGCATGTCCATCTCTCCTGCACAGGAGCGTCAGGCACTGTGCTGCAGTGAAAGAGCTTATGGTCTAGTGGGCAATTAGTCAACCTCTTTGAGCCTCAGTTTCATCATCTGTAAAATGGGGGTGGGGGTAATATTCACACCTGCTTCCAGACTGGATGTGATCAATGAGTTAATATGCGTAAAATGCTCAGTAGAGCCCCTGATACGTAAGGGCAATTGTTATTATATTACTAGCCCAGGCAGGAGGGCATAGATAGAGCCAAGTGTGTGTGTCACAGGACTCACCATTCATTGGAGTCCTAAGAGCTCAGTTGGTAAAGAATCCACCTGCAATGCAGGAGACCCTGGTTCGATTCCTGGGTTGGGAAGAGCCCCTGGAGAAGGGAAAGGCTCCCCACTCCAGTATTCTGGCCTGGAGAATTCCAAGGACTGAATATTCCATGGGGTCGCAAAGAGTCGGGCACAACTGAGCAACTTTCACATATCACATAAGCCCTAGTATCTCAGAATGTGACTGGAAATGGGCAGGGCGTTTAAAGAGGTGGGAAGGTTAGATGAGGTCATTAGGGTGGGCCCTAAGTCAGCATGACAGACACCCTTAGAAGAAGCGGAGCTTAGGACCGGGACGTGCAGAGGGGGGCCGCATGAGGACGCAGGTGGCCCCCTGCGAGCGGGGCAGAGAAGCTCAGAAGCAACCAGTCCTGCTGGGCCCCTGGTCACAGACTCCAGGCTCCCAAGCTGTGCGAAATAGAGCTTCTGCCCTTGAAGTCCCGCATCCCACCTCACCCCAGCCTGTGCTGTTTGTTGTGGCAGCCTTAGCAGAGTACGGAGAAGGAAAGGGCGCCCCGCCCAAGCGCTGCTGCCTGGAGGATTCCATGGACAGACGCTACATTCCACGGGGTCGCAGAGCCGGACACAACTGGGTGACTGACACTTTAGCAAGGTAGGGCCGTGAGCCGGCAGGGAGGCAAGACCAGCAGGGAGAGGTGGACTGAGCCACGAGGGACACTGGCGTGCCTGCACATAGTAGGCACTCAGTAAATACCTGTAGAGTAAGGCTGGATCCTGGAGAAGGAAATGGCAACCCACTCCAGTACCCTTGCCTGGAAAATTCCATGGATGCGGGAGCCTGGTAGGCTACAGTCCATGGGGTCGCAGAGTCGGACACAACTCAGCCACCGAACTGAACTGAAGCAACTAACACACACACACACACAAGTTTGGCTCCTGCGTGCATGAGACTGAAAGGGAGGCCTTCGGTGGCCTCAAGGAGGCAGGTCTCACCTCACAGGGCCGGGTGAGCACGAAGGGCTGGAGGGTCTACCCCCAACACCTCCCAGCTCCCCAGTCACGTTCACCCCAGACCGCACTTCCTGCCTCTGCGATGCTGGCGGGCACCTTGAGTCTTCCCGGTTTACTAAAAAAGAACTAAAGCTTTGAATAGAACAGGCACTGCCTCTGAGGACCAGAGCCACGGCCCTTCGGGTGTGGTGTTGGAGGTGGGGGCGTGGAGTTGGAGAGAGGGACAGGGCTGCTGAGAGCAACTTGGAGCTAGCGGTAGATGGGTGAACTGCTTTGAAAGTGAGTAAATCTCCATGCATGGAGAAACTTGTCTTCCAGAACCCCACAGAGGCAGCCAAGACCAAGCGCTTGCTGGGGCGGTGGTGAGGATGACCCCTCACTTCTCTGACATCAAAGAAAAGAGTCGTGAAAACCAATTCCGGCCTCCCTGGCCCTTGGAGAAACATTTCTGGGTCAAGAATTTGCAGCCTATAAATTCCCCGTGTTTGAGATTCAGAGGAGGCCTGTACAGGGCTGGGTTTGTATAACCTTTCACATCACACGACTTCCTGCTCCACGGCCTCCCAGCAAGCACGTAGTCTAGGCCAGGGTTCAGAAAGATGGTCTGATGGATTGCGATACACGGACAGATTTAAAGACAGGTGGAACTAACATAGTGCTGTAGTCAATGATACTTAAAAAAAAAAAAAAAAACTAAATAAATAAACAACAAAGAAACTCATAGAAAAAGAGATCAAATTTGTAGTTACCAGAGGTGGGAAATAGGGCAAGTGGGAGCTGGATGAATGAAGGCAGTCAAAAGCCACCAACTTCCAGTTATAAGATACGTAAGTACTAGGGTTTTAACCTACAGCATGTTTAGTTGCTAAGTCGTGTCCGGCTCTTTGCAACCCCATAGACTGTAGCCCACCAGGCTCCTCTGCCCATCTGCATTTTCCAGGCAAGAATACCAGAGTGGGTTGCCATGCCCTCCTCCAGGGGATTTTCCCGACTCAGGGATCAAACCCACACCCTCCTGCATTGGCAGGCATGGGGAAGCCCAGTATGCCAATTACCTCAATAAAACTTGAAGTAAAAAAATTGTCAGACAGAAGACTCCGGGTCCTGGAAGTGGCCTGATCAAAAGTGGATTTTTTTTTTTCAGTCTTGAAAGATTTTATAAAGAATACTTTAAATAATTGGCATGATGGTTTAATACTTTAAAAACATTGACAAATTCTTGAAAAACTACAAATTTCCATTATGTAAAACAATTCTAAGTCCTTGTAATACAAAATGTTTGGATAATATCTCTGAATTGCTCTTACAGTCAAATTGTGTTTTTGCTTTCTGAGAGGTTCCATAAGTTTCACTCTTCAAAGGAGAAATTTTTTAAACATTGGTATTTGCCAAAAAAATTTTGGGGGGACGTCCACGTGGGCACTTGGGCTGTAGCAAGAGGATGCTGGCAGGTGTCCAGTCCTCTTTGTCACCAGTTTCCCTCCACTGACACCAGCGTGAGTGTCTCCCAGGCAAATCTGCCACCGTGACTCAAATCTCCTGAACTTTTTCCCTCTTCAGAGTCTGCCAGACAAAAGTCAGCATCTTTGAAGTGGAAACTTGTTTATAAATCCAAAACGTTTTTTCTTTGAAGAACATTTTTGAGCCTTAGCAGATTATTATTTTAACCTTTCCCCCCAAATATTTTCTCCATATTTGGGCAAGGCAAGAGACCAGGGACTCTTGGATCGTCTTTTTCATAAGAAACTGCAGTGTCTCGGAAAACGCAGTAGGTTCCTGGGCCTTCTCTCTTTCTCACGGGGGTTTCTGGGTTTCAACTTCCGCTCTGCTGGCCTCTGACAAACTCCGTCCACACACCTTTGCTGGACAAGAAATGTCAGTCCATAAAAATTCCTGGAGGAACACCCCACCCTTTGCTCAACAGTTCTTTATCTCGGGCGTTTCCTGTTCCCTGGAGATAAGGATCTGTTCTCCCACTTCTTGGCAGGTCAGAGCTGAGAGGCCATCAAACCCCCACCCCGTTTTACAGAGAAGAAGCTGAGACGTCGGGAGAGGGACGATGCGTTTGTGCCTCGAGAAGAGAATCTTTTTCTCCCAACACTGGCACTTTGAAAAATTTCAAATCTGTAGGAGCATTTCAGGAAGAGAGCAGTGAATATATGTACTGACCAGCTGATGACGGCACACTACATTTGCTTTGTCTGTTCCTTTCTGTTTCTCCTTAAATATGTGTGTTTCAGCTATCGTGGCGCTTCGCCCACAAGAACCCAGCACGTGTCTCCCTCTGTGCTGGGTGCTCAGTCGCTCAGTCAAGTCTGACTCTTTGTGACCCCATGGACTGTACCCCGCCAGGCTCCTCTGTCCATGGGGATTCTCCAGGCCAGAATACTGGACTGGGTTGCCATTTCCTCCTCCAGGGAATCTTCCCAATCCAGGGATCAAACCCAGGTCTCCTGCATTGCAGGCAGATTCTTTACCGTCTGAGCCACCAGGGAAGCCCATGAATACTGGAGTGGGTAGCCTATCCCTTCTCCAGGGGATCTTCCCGACCCAGGAATCGAACGGGGGTCTCCTGCATTGCAGGCAGATTCTTTATCAGCTGCGCTACTGGGGAAGCCTGTGTCTCCCTCTACAGAACCACAATCCAGGAAATTAGTGTGTGATCAATATCATTATCCAATACACATGCCGTCACTCAAGCTTCTCCCCTTGTCGTGCTAACGGCCGTAGTGCTCATTAGAGCCTGTTTCTCGGGTTGTGTGTGTGTGTCTGTGCTTTTGTTCTACCGCCCTCACTCAGCATGTGGGCTCCTAGTACCCCCCACCCCAGCAGGAAGCTCGTGCCCCTCGCAGTGGGAGCTTGGTGCCTTAACCACTGAACTGCCAGGGAAGTCCCAGAATGTCTGCGTTTTGACTCAGGAGTTCGTCAAGGATCACTCAGTTCACTTAGCTGTTACGTCTCTTTCAAGCTACAGTGATTCTCAGCCTTCTGCTTTGCTGTTTCGTTTTTGCTTTTGCCTTTTATGACATTTTCAGAGCATCCAGACCACTTGGTTTGCAGAAAGTCCCTCAATTTGAATATGTCTGATTGTTTGCTATAGATTTGACTTCAGTTGGACTTTTTGGTCAGGAAATCCCAAGCTGATGCTGAGCCCTTCCCAGAGCCACAATGCCAGCAAGCAGATGAGGTCAGTCCCTCCCGTACTGGTGACCTTAGTGAAAGTGGAAGGCGCTCAGTCGTGTCCAACGCTTGGTGACCCCATGGATTATCCAGTCCATGGGATTCTCCAGGCCAGAATACTGGAGTGGGGAGCCTTTCCCTTCTCCAGGGGAATCTTCCCAACCCAGGGATTGAACCCAAGTCTCCCGCATTGCGGGTGGATTCTTTCCCAGCAGAGTCACAAGGGAAGCCCAAGAATACTGGAGTGGGTAGCCTATCCCTTCTCCAGGGGATCTTCCCAACCCAGGAATCGAACTGGGGTCTCCTGCATTGCAGGTGGATTCTTTACCAGCTGAGCTACCAAGGAAGTCTTATTGGTGACATTAGGTCTTATTATTTTGTTAAGCTGGTGTCCTTAGATTTCTTCAGTTCTTTCTCCCTAAAAATATTGTACCCTATGGTTTTAACATCTGTTTTTTCTTTTTGGCCATGCTGCGTAGCTTGTGGGATCTTAGTTCCCTAACCAGGCATTGAACCCAGGGCCTCGACAATGAGAGCTCAGAGTTCTAATCACTGAACCACCAAGAAATTCCCTAACATCTTTTGAGATGATTCTTTCTTGAATCATTTATTTCCAGGATGGGTGTAAAATAGTGATATTTGGTTTTGTCATTCCCTCTCCTTTTATTCACTGGTGTTCTTCTTTGAAGAAGAATTTTCCCTTCTCCTTTAAAATACTTTTTAGGACTTCCCTGATGGTCCAGCGTTTAAGACTCCATGCTTCTGGTGCAGGGGGTACAAGTTTGATCCCTGGTCAGGGAACTAAGATCCCACACGTGGCACCACCAAAAGAAAAGTCTTAAAATACTTTTGAAAGTATCAGTACTGATGGATTTGTATTTTATCCAATGGACTAAATGTGTTGCTTTTATTATTGCTTTTGTGCTCAAGTCCCCCTCCCAATCTGGCCACTGGGAGCCCTTTCAAGATCCTTCTGTCCTTTCCCATCATTCTTCAAGAGCATCTTTACTTTCTAGGCTCCTCTGGACTTTCCCTGTCTCAGTCCTGGAGCAGCCATGTCTCCAGGGTCCCCGGTGCCATTCACTGGGGGGTGGAGTTTGGGGTCTAGGTAAGTTCCTTGCAGCTGGCTGTCATTCCTTCTGGGCCCTCTCAGGAGGCAGAGCTCAGGAGTCATTTTGTTACTGTGCCATAGCACAATTACTAATTGAGAACACCACAGAGTTCTTCTCTTCCCCCCACTCCAAATCTCCCTCATCCTAAGGTGAGAACCCAGGTCCTGACAACACCAGTCCCAGGGGACCCCAAAGTTGCTTCCCAAACGTCCTGCCTCCCACCCCACCACTGCCTCACAAGCAAGGACCAGAGTCTGTTTGTCCTTAGAGGACTCTCCACCAAGGGATCGCAGACGGACAAAGTCCCTCAGATACAGCCCTTTTCTTCAAGTGGTTATGTCATCAATATCATACACAGATCACTAGTTCCTGTTGGATTCCAACTTACATTTTCCTCCATCCTTTTACTTTTATTTCTTAAATGTAAAATCTAATATTTAGGGTGTACTGGGTGACGTGCAATTCCTGACTCTAGAGGGAACGCTATGGTCCACGTGATGACCCCAACACTACTGTCAAACCCCCACCCCCCCACGAAGCAGGCCTTAAAACTCTGCTCCATTCAGCCCTGGGCTGGGTGGGAGGACTCCTGTGCTCCGTCAGCCTCAGGCCCACCGGCAGCCTTGGCAAGTCCCTGGCCTCCCCAGACCTTGGCCCTGCACCTGTGAACTGAAAGAGTCACACCAGCGGTCTCCGGACAGCTCACGCACCCAGGACTTCAAAGTTTCCACGACACCACTTTCACCCGTTAACCTGTTTCACCTTCACAAGAGCCCAGTACATGGCACAGAGTAGGGTTTCCATAAAGAGAATTCCATGGAGGAATTACGGGGCTCTTTACAGTATGGAAACTGAGGCTCAGAGAGGGGCTGGTTTGCCCTCAAGGTCTCATTAGGTGAGAAACGCCCTGAAAACACAGCTCCATCCTCAGTACAAAGCGCTTTGGTCACGGAACGTGAGGCGGGTGGGGCGGGGAGGGGGTGTGGGTTTGGGGGAGGTTCAGTGGGGATGGATTTGCGCTCTGAGCACTTCAGTCCCGGGAAGCCGGGCAGGGTTTATGCAAATACCCTGCGAGGAGGCTGAGGATTGGCTGGCTCGGGGCGGGGCGGGGCGTGCCCTTGGCTCAGGGCCGACAGGTGCGCGCGGCCCAAGCTCGCCCCCTGGACCACCTTCCCGTCCTGTCGCAGCTTCTCCCAGGCGATGCCTCCGCTCTGGGTAGTGCTGGCCCTGGGCTGCCTGCGACTTGGCTCCGGTAAGCGGAGAATGAGAAGGGTGGGGGGCTCTGTGCCCACCGTGGACGGGGCGTGTCCTGCGTCCCCCATTATCCTGAAGGGTCCTGAAAGGCACCTGATGGGAACTTGCCTTACTCACTACAGGAATAGGCGTGGGTGCCCTGCTTTGCGCCAGGCCCTGTGCAGGCTCTGGGGACCCAGATAGGACTACTAATAGCTAGCATTGATTAATAAGCTTTCTCTGATGGGAATTCAAGGGCTCTAGCTGGCTGTGAGAAGACACAGGAGCTGCTGGAGAGCAGGGGAGGTCTGGACTAGATTCCTGGTGACGCTTTGACTCGGGAGGGGAGGCACATTTTTAGGTGGAGGAGCAGCACGGGAGGTGTGGCTGTCAGGGTCTACCCTGGGAACCTCCTGCCCATTGTCCATCGGTGTGGCTGTCAGGGTCTACCCTGGGAACCTCCTGCCCATTGTCCATCGGTGTGGCTGTCAGGGTCTCTACCCTGGGAACCTCCCACCCATTGTCCATCGGTGTGGCTGTCAGGGTCTACCCTGGGAACCTCCCGCCCATTGTCCATCGGTGTGGCTGTCAGGGTCTACCCTGGGAACCTCCCGCCCATTGTCCTTCAGTGTGGCTGTCAGGGTCTCTACCCTGGGAACCTCCCGCCCATTGTCCATCGGTGTGGCTGTCAGGGTCTACCCTGGGAACCTCCTGCCCATTGTCCATCGGTGTGGCTGTCAGGGTCTACCCTGGGAACCTCCCGCCCATTGTCCTTCAGTGTGGCTGTCAGGGTCTCTACCCTGGGAACCTCCCGCCCATTGTCCATCGGTGTGGCTGGAGCGTGAGGTCAGGGGATGAGCATACAAGTCAGGCTGGGGACCCATGAGGTAAGGCCCAGAGCTTCAGGGCCTCACTGCCCCTCCAGAGAGGCTGGATCGCTTTGGAAAGCAGTGGGGAGCGCCCAAGGGGCCCAGCGGTAAGGGGTTGCAGTCAGCTTTGCAGGTCGGAGAGCACAGAGTGGGGGAGGGCTGGTTACTAGCGTCCAGGTGAAGAGGGTGGACTCAAACCAGCGAGATGCGTGGGAGGGGCCGTGGGGTTCTTGGCGACCAGATGTCTGTTGGGGGTAGCGAGAGGGCAGCAGTTCAGCCGGATTGCCCAGTTTCTGCTCAGGATGGCTGGGTGGGGGGAGGGGAACAGGGGCTCTCCCCAGGTCTGAGACAAGCTCCTGAGATGGCCTGTGGGGAGAGGGAAAGCCAGTGCCTGGCACCAGCGGGTGCTCACTGGCCGCAGGCGTGCGCATGTGGGCGTGCCAATGGTTGCCCGTGGGTGTGGGCAGTTCTGCCGGGGGTCAGCTCCCATCCTTGCTGCCTCCTCCAGGTGTGAACCTCCAGCCCCAACTGGCTAGTGTGACCTTTGCCACCAACAACCCCACCCTCACCACGGTGGCCTTGGAAAAGCCCCTCTGCACGTTTGGCAGCTCAGCGGCCCTCCACGGCACCTACGAGGTCTACCTCTATGTGCTGGTCGACTCGGGTAAGGGCTCTGCTGCCCTCGGGCTGCTCAGAAGGTCGCTTTGACCTGTCTGTGGGCAGGAGGGGAGGAGCCAAGGCAAGGGGCGCTCCATCCACGCAATCAAACCACCCCAGGCGCCTCGCTGACACGCTCTGGTATCTGCTCTGTGCCAGCCCTGGGCTGGGGACATCTGCCCTGGAGGGACATCGAGTCTAGAGGGGGAGAGAACAGCGTCGAACACGTACATCCTGCCTGGGGCTTCGCAGACCTTAGAGCTGATCGTCACAACCTGCCTGCAGGGTGTCTGTTAGGATGCCCGACACAGGGGCAAATAATCGGGGCCCAGAAAGGCAGAGTGACGCGTGGGAGCTCCTGAGCTGGAGAGTGAATCAGGGTCTCTGGTCCTCGAGCTCAAGTCCTTCCCGAGGCTTCCCGAGGTGGTGTGAGATCGGTGTTTGGGAGGCGTGCTAGCTCTGGGCCAGCCCCACCTGTTCACTGGCAGCGACCCTGGGGTCCGAGAGGAGGAACCCGATGACCACCTCTTAGCTTTCAGCCATTTATAGCGGTTCGTGTAGCCCTGATTTTATTGACTGCCTACCTATGCCCAATCCCAGTCTGTGGGCACTGCGGGGTATTTTCCTCCCGTCTCACAAAGGGTCTAGAGAGATACAGTGAGTGGTCCAAGATCACCCAGCAAGTAAGGAAGAGATCCCAAGACCCGGCTTGAAACTGGCGCAAACAGGATGCTTAGGGACATTTGTTGAATGACTGAGTGAGTGACTCAGCCCGGCACTGCCTCCACAGCTAGCTTCAGGAACGCCTCTGTGCAGGACAGCACCAAGACCCCTCTCAGCTCGACGTTCCAGCAGACCAAGGGGGGGAGGACAGGGCCCTACAAGACTGCGGCCTTTGACCTGACCCCGTGCAGCGACTCGCCCAGCTTGGATGCTGTCTGGGATGTGTCCCAGGCCTCGGAGATCCTGAATGCCTACCTGATCAGGGTGGGCACCAACGGGACCTGCCTGTCGGACCCAAACTTCCAGGGCCTCTGCAACCCACCCCTGTCCGCAGCTACGGAATACAGGTGAGTGTGAGCAGCTGCTGGAAGATGGCAGGTGAGCCCCAGCCCCAACTTGGTGTGGGGGCAGAGGGCCACCTAGAGCTGGGTGAAGCGTCAGAGGCCACATTCCTTCAGGGCCTACCACATGCCAGGACCGTCCTGGGTACCGTGAAGGATTCCCGGCTTCCTGGGCGGGCGACTGTGCACAGGGCCCTGTGCTCAGAGGGACTCCCTCTTGGCTTAACACTCTGCCATCACCATCTTGAAAGCCTTCATGTTTAAACAAGGGGCCACATTTTCCCTTTGGCACCAAGCCCCACAAAGTACGCACCTGATCCTGGCCCATCACCCGGGTAGCAGTTTGTTTGACAGGGAAGGAACAGTGGTCCAGAAGCGGAAGGGGGTCACTGTGAGAAAAGCTGGGGTTTGGTGTGAAGGCTTCTCCTTGTTCCCTGCAGTGCACCCTATCGTGGCCCACCCCAGAACCGAGGGGCCCCGATTCATTTTCACACCCATGTCCTGAGCATCTTCTCGGGGCCGAGTTGGGGGCTCAACGGTGACCTAGGCCCGGGGGGCTTACCCAGTGCCAAGCCTTGACTACACCCACTCCAGTTCCCATGGAGACACCTGGACAGGGGTCTCTGTAGCCTCTGGGCCACATCTGGGCCCAGGCCGTCACTCACCTCCATCCTCTCACACAGCCCTCTCCTCCCCTCGCCTTGGCCAGCAGGCAGGACTTGAGTCCTGGATGTCCTTGCCCCCGCCCTCAACTCTTACCTCTGACCTTGTTCTTCATGGGAGAAAACCTCTCCCTCCTACCTGAGCCTACCCTACCTAGGGGACTCATCCCAGCCTCTGGAATTCCCATCGTCAAACCTGTCGAAGCAGGGGATTAAGCAAAATCCTGGATGGTATGAAGATTTTAAGGGTCTTCTTTTTTTTTAAGTGTCAAACTAGAGGCTGTTGATTTCTTTGATCTCAGAACATTCACCCTTTTTAACTGAAGGTGAAGAAGGCCTAAGGCTATGGGTATTCTGTACTGGTCACCTGATCTTCCTTTATGATTTGCAACACTTGATTGGGATTTTCTGCCTATAAAGTTAGCCCTTATCAGAGGGCAGCGGTGTTGCAACAGATATTATTCCCTTGGTTTTTTTTTTTTTTAAAGTCACTTTTGTGAGACCAAGGACCAGGCTAGGAATAGAGGAAGGCAAAAATGCAAGGAAGACAAATGGGTCACTACTCCACAAGTCAGCTAAGAGCGTAATATATGTGACAAAGAAACAGAGGGGCTCCCAGAGGGAGAGTGCAGGCTCTGAGGGCTTCGTGGAGGAGGTGTCTGAGCCAGGGAAGCAGCCCAGGGGGAAGGTGATGCCGATGCAAAGTCCAACAGCAGCCTGCTGCCAGAACACCCCCTGCCACCCCACCCATTGTGGCCACCTAGATTTTCATCTTCCACAAGTCCCGGTTCTGCCCCCAAACCCCGCATCCCGCCCCCTCCCCATGGCCAAGGCTCGCAGCATGGATACAAGTCATCCCCACTCCACTTCTTTCCAGGTTCAAGTATGTCCTGGTCAATATGTCCTCGGGCTTGGTACAGGACCAGACCCTATGGTCAGACCCCATCCGCACCAACCGCCGTAAGTGGTGGGGCTGGGCTGGGGCTGGTCCTCAAGGGAACCTGGGCAAGCAGACTCAAGCTGTCACTCGGAAAATTCTCCCCAGACACGGGCAGGTCACTGGATTAATAATTTTCCTCATCCTCACCCGCCCCCTCCCTCCCTTCCTCGAGGGCCAGGTCATGTGACACAGGAAGGTGGAGGACTCGCGGGTGTTTGGCCCAGCTGGCGTGGGTGTTACGGGCTTCCCTGGTGGCTCAGGGGTAAAGAATCTGCCTGCCAATGCAGGAGACGTGGGTTCGATCCCTGGGTCAGGAAGATACCCTGGAGGAGGAAATGGCAACCCACTCTAGTATTCTTGCCTGGAGAGTTCCATGGACAGAGAAGCCTGGTGGGCAACAGTCCAAGGGGTCTCAAAGAGTCACATAGGACTGAGCGACTAAGCACGCACTGGCCAGCTGGACAGGCGTAACTGGAGACAGAACCAGCAGGCATCTTCAGCTCTGATGATGCGTTTGCCTTTAAAGGGCAGGGCGGTTATCATGCATTTAGACCCTAACCCACCCCCTTGTTGAACCCTGCCAACGACAACATCATTTTCATGTAAGATGGTTCCAGAGGCATCTCAGCCACAGGGGCAGGAACCCTGGAGGCAGCAGGGTGCCATTCTCCTGGAGAGCCCTGTGGTTTTTCTAAAGTGGGCGTCTTGCAGGCCCAAGCATCTGCCCATGGTCCTGCCTGTCTGTCCTCAAGCCTCCAGCTGTGTTCTCAACACAGATCTGAGGTTTATAAATTCAGAATCTTATCTGTTGAAGCTTAGGGGCAACAGAAGTGATTTCCCAGTATAATTTTGACGACCCGTGACCCTAATTTTAGACCTCCCAGGACTTCCCTGGTGGGCCAGTGGTTAGAACTCTGCGCTTTCACTGCTGGGAGCCCAGAATCAATCCCTTTTTGGGGAACTAAGATCCCACAGGCTGCATGGCACAACCAAAAAAACCAAAGAACCCCCTTGCCACTCACAGTGATCTTGTGGGTCAATTAGGGCTCGGCGAGGTTGTCTGAGGTCACAGGGCCAGTGAGGGTGCAGATGGGCAGGCCCGGGTGTGACTGGGTGGTTCCGTCCCATCCTCCGGTGACACGGCCACGCTCTGTGGTGCCACTGGATCAACACTGCCCTGGGACCAAGAGTCCCAAGTTCAATCCCAGCCGCTGAGCCTCACTGCTGTGTGAGCCCTTCAGGACCTCAGTTTTCCCATCTGAGAAATGGGAAGGACTATCCTTGCCCCACTTCCCCAGCAGGGCTCCTTTGAGCAGTCCAGATGAAGGCCCTAGGCCCTGCACTCTAAGGGCAGGGCCTGGAGATCAGTCTGCTTGGAGAGTGTGCCCTTGGGGACCAGAAAGACCTACGGCTTGAGGCTGGAGTCCGAGTCCCGTTGAATAGGCACGCAATCTCCCTAAGCTGCAGTAAGCGATCTGCAAAACAGGGTCTCGTGGGATCTACCTGGGACACTGGACGGGAAGTGGCCAGCTCACAGGAGGACCTGTAATGACTTGTCCACTTCTTTCCGATGGGCAACACTGGTCAGAGCAGAGGGAGGCCACGGTCCCCCGGCTTCATTAGATTAGGGACCTCCCAGTTCTGTTCAGTCGCTCAGTCATGTCCGACTCTTTGTGACCCCATGGACTGCAGCACACCAGGCTTCCCTGTCCTTCACTATCTCCCAGAGTTGACTCAAACTCATGTCCATTGAGTCGGTAATACCATCCAGCCATCTCATCCTCTGTCGTCCCCTTCTCCTCCTGCCCTCAATCTTTCCCAGCATCAGGGTCTTTTCCAATGAGTCAGTTCTTTGCATCAGATGGCCAAAGTATTGGAGCTTCAGCTTTGGCATCACTCCTTCAAGTGAACACCCAGGACTGATCTCCTTTAGGATGGACTGGTTGGATCTCCTTGCAGTCCAAGGGACTCTCAAGAGTCTTCGCCAACACCACAGTTCAAAAAAGTCATTTCTTCAGCGATCAGCTTTCTTTGCTCCGCCTGTATTTTGTTTATAATCTGTATCCCGTCTTCACCGGAAGACTTGAGACAGTTTATCATTTAAAATCATACAAAAAGGCAGTGATAAGAAGGCGAGAGTAGACACACGCAAGACAAAGCTGGGGAGTGGAATACGGAGGCAAATCTAATTCCGCCTCAGACCCAGGGGGAGGTACTGGCCTGGCCTCGCTTCATCCCTGAGATTTTTGGCCGCCAAGGCAGGCACCCCCAATCCCTGGGAGGAGGCTGGGAGATGCAGTGTCCAGGGAGTGACCGCCTGCCTCCCGCAGTCACCCCATACTCGGCGATAGACACGTGGCCGGGCCGGCGGAGCGGGGGTATGATCGTCATCACGTCCATTCTGGGCTCCCTGCCCTTCTTCCTGCTTGTCGGCTTTGCTGGCGCCATCGTCCTCAGCCTCGTGTGAGTATCTGCCAGCTGGGGGGTGGGGGTGCGGTGCTTGGGGACACACCCCACGGGAACTCTTCCAAGGTGGGGAGAGCCTGGGAGTAAAGCTGCTTTCTGCCCTGGGTGGGGTGGGGGGTCCAGTGAGATGGGAGAAGGGTCCCAGAGAGGCCCAGGTCAAGTCTTCAGCTGGGTAAGAGGGGCTTAGAGCCAAGGCCCTGTGGGTAGACCCCAGCTGAGACACAGCGGTGCGTCTTGGGCAAGGATTGGGCTGGCTGAAAAGTTCGTTCGGGGTTTTCGTATCATCTTATGGAAAAACCCAAACAAACTTTTTGGCCAACCCGATATCTTATCCTTCTATGCCTCAGTGTCCTCTTCTGGAAAATGGAGATTCTGATCAATATTGTCTGCCCCGTGGAGGTGCAAGGGATAAGTGAAATAGTCTCTCTACTATACGGCCTACTGGGCACTCAGGCGGTGTTGTTCAGTCGCTCAGGCGTGTCCTGCTCTCTGCGACCCCATGGGCTGCAGCACGCCAGGCCTCCCGGTCCTTCACCTTCTCCCGGAGTTTGCTCAAATTCGTGTCCATTGAGATGATGACGCCACCCAACCATCTCACCCCCTGTGGCCCCCTTCTCCTCCTGCCCTCAATCTTTCCCAGCATCAGGGTCTTTTCCAGTGTCAGGGTGGAATCCAAGTACTAAACAGGTCTTAGCTTTTGTTATCAAGATGGGGACACTGAGGTCTGTGGTGGGAACGGAGGCCCAAGGTCACAGAACCTGTTAAAACGGAGCTGGCCCCGAGCTCCCAAGTCACCTGAGTCCACTGACAACTCTGATGTGCGTCTATTTAGGTTAAGACTGGAGGGGTCCCCTGGGGTGTCTGGAGCAGCTAACAGAGCTGCCTGATGGGAAGACAGGCGTGCAGTCACAGGATGGAGCAGGGAGTGAGTCAAGGCACCCACGGGTGCAGGTGCTGTGGGAATCCGGAGGAGAGCAGTGCAGATCCTCCCTGGAGTATCAGGGTGGGCTTCCTAGAGGAAGGGACAGCAGGAACAAATTCTTATCAGGACTGGGATGAATTGAAAATTCATGTGGGGTGCGCATCTCAGCAAGAGAGGCAGGAGACCCAGGCAGCTTTAAAGAAGGAGAGGGGGGATGCTTGTCCCAGTGTGAGTGGAGAAGGTGGATGGAAAAGCTTCTTGGAGTGGGTGAAATTAAGCGAAAAAGTAGAATTAGACAGGCAGATTTAAAGACGTGGGGTGGGTAAAGGACGGAGTAGGGAGACGGCAGTGACCTTGGAAATCAGAGTGCTCTCTGACATTTAGGTTAATAAAAACAAATAGTAGATGAGATTAGCCACCAAGGGACTGGCCTGTCTGACCAGATCTGGGAGCAGGTGGGATGTGGTCACGTCCCTCCCTCCCTTTGGGAAGCATCCTAACCATGGTCCTGTTATCTGACTTCTGTCTGGCTCTTCCATTGGTCTCTCCTAGCTCCCGCATCCCAGTTCCAGCTGCCCACAGGTCCCCATTCTTGCCCCAGACACACCCCAGGCCTTCCTATCAAATGCCTGCGATGCCTTTCTGTGCTTCCAGTCTCTTCAAGGCCAGGCTAACTGCCCCCTCCTCCAGGAAGCCCTCCAGTGGCTTCCCTCCCCAGACTCGTCCTCTCTGCCTGGTCATTGTGTGCTGTGGTCTGTCTCCCATAGAATCTTAGCTCTTTGGGGACATTTGTCCAGCTTACTAAGACTTGTAAATTGTCCACCCAGTTCCAAAAGAGTTACACTTTCCTTAACGCAGGGCCTGGCACACAGGAAACAGTCCAGAAAGACTGGTCTTTTGAATGAAGGCCTAAGGTGACCTCTGTGAAAGCCACGACTAAGTAGAAAGGTTCCTGTCCAGCTGAGGGGGCGGTTAGCTCTGTGCCCCTAACCCCGGCTCTGCTCATCTCCTCTGTCAGGGACAGGGGCGATGCTGACGGGGCAACAAGCCACGACTCCCAGATCACGCAGGAGGCTGTCCCGAAGTCCCTGGGGACCTCGGAGCCTTCATACACGTCTGTGAACCGGGGGCCACCCCTGGACAGGGCCGAGGTGTATGCCAGCAAGCTCCAGGACTGAGCCCGGGCGCCTCTTCTGGGCAGCCACAGTCCCTCCCAGGGCCTTGCCCGGGGGTCTGTGGGGAACAGTGTTCACATCCGGACCCCACCCAAGGCGACAAACACAGGCCTGTGGATCCAGCTACAGGAAAGCGCTTAATAAAACCTTCCCGAGATTTTGAGTTCAATAAAGATGTACAGAATGACTGAGATGCTGAATGAATGAATGAGTCGCTGTCATTTTGAGGGGTTGCATTGTTTCTCCAGGGGGTGGGGACAGGGCTTTCAGTCAAGGCGAGGGTGCAGAGGGTAAGGAGATCAGGGCTGGTGGCATACCTTCTCTGGAAGATGGGAAATCAGCGCCCCCATGGATGGGCTCACGGGAGCTTTAGGGGCCGGCCTATGACAGGTTCAAGTACATCCTGGTTGATATGTCCTTGGGCTTGGTACAAGACCAGACCCTATGGTCAGACCCCATCCGCACGGACCGACATAAGTGGTCCTCCAGGGAACCTGGGCAAGCAGACTCATGCCATCACTCAGAAAATTCTCCCCAAGGTGGGAGGTGGGGTTCAGGATGGGGAACACGTGTACGCCTGTGGTGGATTCATGTTGATGTGTGGCAGAACCAACACAATATTGTAAAGTAATTAGCCTCCAATTAAAATAAATAAATTTAAATTTAAAAAAAATCTCCCCAGACACGGGCAGGTCACTGGATTAATAATTTTCCCCATCCTCACCCGCTCCCTCCCTCCCCTCCTTGAGGGCCAGGTCATGTGACACAGGAAGGCGGAGGGCTCGTGGGTGTTTGGCCCAGCTGGCGAGGGTGTTACGGGCTTCCCTGGTGGTTCAGGGGTAAAGAATCTGCCTGCCAATGCAGGAGAAGTGGGTTCGATCCCTGGGTCAGGAAGATCCCCTGGAGGAGGAAATGGCAACCCCCTCCAGTATTCTTGCCTGGGGAATTCCATGCAGAGGAGCCTGGCGGGCTGCATCCAAGGCATCTCAAAGAGTCAGATAGGACTGAGCGACTAAGCACGCTCGCACACCAGATGGGGCACACGTGTGGTTGGTTATTAGATGCTGTTTGGGGTTTGCTGGCTTTGAGGTCCTGGAAACCAGTCCGGGCCCAGAGCGCGCCTCTATGGGCAGCTCATCCTATCATCGCATTCCCCTCTGCCCCCGGTCAGCTCTTTGTCTCTGGAGCTCAGCTTCCTCATCTGCAAATAGGCTGATGTAGACAGTTAACTTAAGGGCCATGCACACCTGGGTCCCTTCAGAGCTTTCTCTGAGGAGCTCCCCAGAGGTGACACGGAGGAGGGGCACCGAATCCTCCTGGGGGGCCGACGGGCCCTCCCAGTCTCTGGTCTCCGCTCAGATGACTCAATGCTGTCTTCTGAGCCAGGTAGCAAGACTGATTCCCTTTCTGGGGTCTTCAAAACAAGCCAGCCCTACTTCCCATCACTGGAGGAAGAGGTTGGTCAGGGGACTTCCCTGGCAGCACAGTGGTTAAGACTTCCTGCTTCCAATGCAGCGGGCAGGGGTTCGATGCCTAGGCGAGGAACTAAGATCCCACATGCCACGGGGTGGCCAAAAAAGAGAAGAGTTTTGTCATAGCAGGTTTGGTTAAAGCAGGAAGCTACCTGACACCGTGAGAAAGCGCCCCTGCGCTGACAGGGTGCTCTCAGGACAGCGGACCATCCTCCAGGGCCACGGATGCTAGATGTGTCCAGAGGCACCAGAGGGGTCCATAGCTGACAAGGCAGGAGGCTCCCGTGGAAAAGGGGTAAACCATATTTGGGGAGCTGGGGATTGGGGCGGTGAGCTTGGATTCAAGGGCAGAGGTCAAGCATTTGCCAGCTTCTGCTGCTGCTGCTAAGTCGCTTCAGTCGTGTCTGACTCTGTGCGACCCCATAGACGGCAGCCCACCAGGCTCCTCTGTCCATGGGATTTTCCAGGCAAGAGTGCTGGAATGGGTTGCCATTGCCTTCTCCGTGCCAGCTTCTAGCCAGTTCTAGTTAATCAGCAGAACAATCCAAGCTGCAGGGCGGGGGTGTGGTGGGGGTGGGGTGGGCAGGAGAGGCTGGGCTTGGCGCCTGGGTTCTGGGCTGGACTCAGACTTCCCAGAAATGTTTAATGATACATACCCACAGAAGTGACTTTTCTGGCTCTGTCTCAGATTCTGAAGGAGCCCCTCCTCCCATGACTGAGAGGCCAGGGCTTCTGCGCTGAGTTTTCCACCTCTGCACAGATGTGGCTTCCCCTCCCTCCCACCTCAGGCATGGTTCATCAGTGAGCCAACCATGGTAGACAGGCTGTGTGACTGGGGGCACGGGTATACCCTCTCTGCGCTTCTCTGACTGCCTTTGTGCATAGAAAGCCAGGCTGCTTCGGAAGGTTGCTCCAAAATAGGTGATTTTTTCTGAAATATAATAAATCCCAAGGGAATGTCATTCAATTAAATCCACCCAAACCCTGAGCCCCAAGCTTAGGAAAGCTTGGAGTCACCCATCTGGTCAGAATAGGAATGCACAGAGGAGTTGTCAGAGGTGAGACCCTGGACAGAGCATGGTCTGACCTTGGACACACAGGTCAGGCTATGCTGTAAGAACCAGAGGTGGGATGCCCCTCCCCACCCAACCAGGGCAGGCATAGCCAGGAGGGCTTCTTGGAGGAGACAGTGCTTTTCTCAATTTCCTCCTGTCTCTAACCCAGAGCTCCCGAGGCCAGAGGTCATGTTCCATGCCCTGTCCCTGATAGACAGGTGCTCATTAAAGGGTAAAAAATTGCTGGAATGCCATATATATTTCTTGTTTCTCCATTTTTAACTGAATAATTCTAAATTTGGCAAGCAGTGCCGCATATAGTCTGCTTGACAAGAGAGAAGGGGCTAAGCTGCTCTTTGGCGAGGCTCAGTCCGGTCCCCTGCAAGTTTCTTGGGAGTGCTTCCTTCAGTCTCCTTCCAGCCCCTCCCCAGAGCCCGTGATACCACCACCGCGTCCTGTCCCTTCTTGCCACTCCCCCACCAACTACTTTTGCTTTCTGATGCTAAAGATTCTATAGCACATTCTATGATTTCATATAAATGGAACCACATAGAAAGGTCTTTGTCTGGCT